>NW_020837957.1:26250416-26450416 GCF_003676395.1 Aethalodelphis obliquidens | reverse complement strand
CAGCTATTGTTTTGGTTTCTCAGGGTATATTCAGAGAGTGGAGCAGTGATTGTGGAGCTTGAAGAGGAGAGGGGGGCAGTCATTAGGAAGAGAAGGGAATCATAACACTGGCCAGTAGTGGCCAGAGTAGTTACTAGGAGGTCTTCTTCGGCTGTGAAAAAAAAAAATTCAAAGTAAGAAGAATTTTGGTAACCGTGTCAATCATAGAAAAGTAATTTGATAGGAGAGACCATGCAAATTATGCCCCGTGGTGGAATAAGATAACTGACCATAGGGAAAAGAAACTTATTTGAGAACCTAGAAGTGATCAACATAGTAGGCAGTAGTGGTCATCTAAGTGGTCTGATAAGAGGACTTTATTTCAGAAGCATCGTTGGAGAAGTGAAATCCTTAGTCACTCATTTTTTGGAGATTAAATTTACCAAAACCTCTTGTAAAGAAGCACCAGGATATCATTGCAAGTATGCTGTATCTTTTTTCCTATACTTAAATAAACTTTTAATTTTAGAATAGCTTCAGTTGTGAAGATAGTACAGAAATTTCCCATATACACCATACTGAATTTCCCATATTATTAACATCTTACATTAGTATGGTACATTTGTCACAATTAATGAACCAATATTGACACATTTTAAAAATAAAACCCATAACTTATTCATATTTTCTTGGTTTTTCCCTAATATCCTTTTTCTTTCCCAGGATCCCATCCAGGATACCACATTATATTTATCTGTCTTCTTGTCTGTGACAAGTTACTTGTTTTTAATGACCTGGACAGTTTAAGGAGTACCGTTCAGGGATTTTTTAGAATATCCTTCAATTTATGTTATATTTTTCTTATGATTAGACTTGGGGTTATGGACTTTTGGGAGGAAGAACTTAGAGGTAAGGTGCCATTTCCATCACATCCTGTCAAGTGTATATACTATCAGTGTGATGTCACTATTGGTGTTAGCCTTGATCAGCTGACTGATGTAGTGTTTGTCATGTTTCTCCACTATAAAGTTACTCTTTCTCCCTCCTTTGCCTACTATTCTTTTTTTTTTTTTTTCCTACTATTCTTTTTGGAAGGAAGTCACTCTGCCCATCCTACACTTAAGATGTGGAGAGTTATGCTCCACTTACCCGTGAGGGAGGAGTATCTATATAAATTACTTTGAATTCTTATGCATGGAATATTTATCTCTTTTCCCCCATTTATTTAGTTATTCAGTCATTTATATCAGTATGGACTCATGAGTATTCATTTTATACTTTGGGTTGTGGTTTGATACTACCTTATTTATTGTGTCGCATAAACTGTTTTGGCCATTGGGAGCTTTGGCCATTGGGAACTTTTTCAGTTGGCTCCTGTGTCCTTTTGACAAACCTCTCATTTTTTTTTTTTGAGCACTTCCTTACTTTCCCACACTATAAGATGTTCCAGACTCATCTTGTATATTCCCTGTTCCAGCCCTAGAATCAGCCTAGAATCATTTCTCCAGGACTGTCTGGTTCCTTTTATTGAAGAATGGGATTAGAAACCAAGATCTGGGCACTAAGTGTGTTATATCCTTTTAAAATGTTGCAACCCATTAAATAGAAGAATTGTGGTAAGAAATCCTAAATCTTGTAACATTAATTCATCCATCTAAACATTCATTGCAAAAATTTTTCGAAAGCTTACAACATTCCAAGCTCAGTGCTAATACTGGGAATACAAAATAAAGAGTCATATTTGTATGGAAGTTCACAGTTAGCTAGTAGCAGGAGCTTAGACATTACACAAATGCTATGATAAAAACTTGCTTGTTTGGTTTTATTTGACAAATATTTATCATATGTACAGTTGGTATTGTGCTAGGTACTTGAGATACAAAGAGAAATATAGCCCAGTTGCTACCTTCAAGGAACTTATTGTACATTTAAGTGATGTGGAGTGGGGTGATAAGAGAACACAGGTAAAAAGGGAGTCAAAACACAGGGTGATCTGAGGTGCGGAATCTATTCCTAATTTGCAGTTTGGGATTTGCACAATGCACCTTCCCCAAATAGCTTTCCAAAAGACAATCTCTGAGAACAGTATCTTAGTCCCCAAAGGCCCATATTAGCAGTAAATCTAGCTAATAGTGTCTGCCTTCCCTAATGTGTTCAGAAATCCTTCAGGATTTTACTCATGTACAAAATGTTTGCCCTATCTCACCATTAGAGCTTGGCTTGTACAGAATCTTCCATAACTGCTCCCTCTTCCATAACTGCTCCCAGAAAGTGTTCTGGAAAGAGTGCACATGCCCAGCTTGAAGACTTGGTCCTTTTCTTACTGCTGCCACCCCCTGGAGCTGGAGCATATTACTGTCGCCTTCTGTGAAACATTGTGTTGGGGCTAAGTCCCCTGCCCTGGTCCTATTTACTTAAATATGGAACTGTCCAGTCACTTAAAAATTTTCTGAGACTGAATCAGCAGCTCAGATGTAGATATTTATATTGTAATAGAAGAAATTAATATGTATGGAAATGCCCATTAAGTTAGTCTATGTATGGATTGTTGGAATTGGAGCCGTGTCATTTGGGTTTACAAATGGATGACTTTGGCCAAAGCTGTTGAATGTAGGAATGAGCTTTTATAGTGACCTCTCAGTCTCTGTTTCCTAGGTATGTGACCTTGGACAAGTCTTTTAATCTCCCATCTGTAAGGCGTAGGGACATGATATATTTGCTCACTCCCTTGTGGGCCTGTTGTGAGTATCCAATGAGTGAAGGGTGGGAAATCATTTTTTCAAATGAAAAGTATGATGATAACAGTAGTACTATTAATAATTATTTTTATCAATAAAATATTAACTGAGTTTATATGCACATAACTTTGGAACCGGACAGACTTGGGTTTAATGCCTAATTCTGTGACTTTGAGCAAATTATTTACCTTTCTAAGCTTCAATTTCCTCACCTAGAAAATGGGCAATAATAGTAATTTTAGAAAGGGAGCCAACATATGTGTTTGAATACTTGGTGTTATGGACTGCATATTTGTGTCCCCTCAAAATTCGTATGTTGAAACTATAACCTCCAATAGGATGGCATTAGAAGATGGGGCCTTTGAGAGGTAATTAGGTCATGAGGGCAGACCCCCCCATATGGGATTAGTGACCTTATAAGAAGGGAAAGAGTGCCAACTCTCTCTCTTTCCACCATGTGAGGACACAGCAAGACGACTGACTGCCATCTGCAACCCAGAAGGGGACTCTCACCATAATATGGCCATGCTGATACTCTGATCTCGAATTTCTAGAACTGTGAGAAATAAAATTTCAGTTGTTTAAACCACCCAGTTTATGGTAGTTTGTTATAGCAGCCCAAGATGACTCAAGCACTTGGACTAAGGTTATCTATCATCATCAGCACAACAATGGTGGCAGGATTCACACCTAAGAGAAGCACTAAATGGTGTAATATTTGTGAGGATTAAATGACATAATTGATTCATTTCACAAATATTTACTGATACTTTCTAGGTGCTAGAGGATATCAGTAGGGAACAAAGCAGACAAAAATTCCTACTCTCATGGAGCTAACACTCTAGGGGTGGGAGATAAACAATAGAAACATAAATTAAGTGCAATATGTAGCCTGTTCAATGGTAATAGGTATTATGAATAAGGATTAAATAGAGGAAGGAGTTTCTAATTTTAAGTAGGGTGGGCAAGGAAAGCCTCAGTGAGAAGGTGGCCTTTGTGTAGTGACCTGCAGGAGTTGAGGGAGAGAATCAGAAGGCTACCTGGGGAAAGTGCTTGTGAGGCAGAGGGAAGAGCATATACAAAGGCCCGAGGTGAGAGCTGACAGCAGGCATGGCTGGATCTTGAGCTCCTTACTTAAAATTAAGGCAAGACACTGGTGGAGAAGTCTGCCCAAGACCTGGTTCTGATTTCTTCTTAGGACGTTTATCCCAAACAGTCAGCTTGAGGTTGATGTAGGGGGATCCTTTTATCACGTTGGCATCGTAAACTGGCTGCATAGCTTTATCCTAAGCCTGCTCTTGATAGCACAGCCCATCTGGGCTGGCTTGGTTTTAAACCAAAAATACAACAATGGCACACCTCTTTTAACTTCCAGTTTCTAAGAAACATGCCTAACCAACCAAAAATGCTTACTATGCTCTAGGATGACAGTCTCAGTGTCTCTTTGTCAAAGGGTCCTGAAGGCAGAAAAAGGGGGCATGCGCAGCCTCCAGGGGCCTCTGGGGCCACAGTCTGCAGTGACACCGCAAGCTTGAAATTTCCTGAAAACTTGAGTTTATCTTAACTAATGTCAGATCTACAATATATTTTTTCTATTTTTATAAAATACTAAACCTTCAAAAACATGAACACTCCAAAATAAGTATATTTATCCTAAAGCTTTATATACCCATTAGTACACCACCATGTACCTTCTTGAGAAGTATAAAAAATTGGGTTGTACTAAGTAGAATTACATGGGGTTTTCAGGCTAAATACTCTTGTTCAAACTGTATCATATCTATAAACCTTGTGAGTTTGACGTTGCATGCAAATGTAACCCATGCCTGATTTCCTTCTAGTCATATTACTTCCAACATACAATTTTCCAAAGTGGTTAAGCATTGCCTCTTTTTTTTTTCTTTCCCATTATTTTATTTTTATTTATTTATTTTTTAACATCCTTATTGGAGTATAATTGCTTTACAATGGTGTGATAGTTTCTGCTTTATAACAGAGTGAATCAGTTATACATATACATATGTTCCCATATCTCTTCCCTCTTGCGTCTCCCTCCCTCCCACCCTCCCTATCCCACCCCTCTAGGTGGTCACAAAGCACCGTAGCATTGCCTCTTTTTGACACCCTTCTCTTTTGCCTTGTGCTTTCTTTAATTTTCCTTTTCTTTTTTTTTAAATTGAAATATATTTGGCATATAACATTGTGTAAGTTTAAAGCCTACAACATGTTGATCTGATACTTCTATATATTGCAATATGATTGCCAGTGTAGGGTTAGCTAGCACTTCTATCATGTCATGTAATTATCATTTCTTTTTGGTGGTGGGAATAATTAAGATCTAGGCTCTTAGCAAGTTTGATGTTTATAATACAATTTATAAGAGAGTCTTCCCCTCTGTCCTCTCACTAGTAGCAATGCTTATCCTTTTTGTGTTCAAGTCTCTTTTTGTCTTCTTATTTATATTGTTTAAAAATATGTTTGCTGAAGTCAGACTACTTTTTTTTTGTTTTTTTTTAAGCAGGTATACTGAGATGTACTGCCTAGGTTTTGAATCGTGCCTCCACTATTTACTGGCTCTGTGACTTGGACAAGTTACTTAACCTTTCTATGCCTGTTTCTTTATTTTAACATGAGGATAATCATAGAGTCTGTCACCTAGGGCTAAATGAGTCAATGTCTGCAAAATGCTTAGAACAGTGCATGACATACAGAAAGTGCTCAGTAAGTGTTATCTATTGTCTATTATTATTACTGTCTGCTTTTTAACATACTGGCTCACTGGGGTGTGCTTAAGGCAAGTAGAAGCATTCATCTTGCTCTTCCTTTACTCAGAGTTATCTAGCTGCTCTCTTCTGAGTGCTCCCACAGTGCTTCGTACTCTAGGCCTTCTCATTGCATTGTAATTATTTGATTACGAAGTCTCGTCTCTCCTGTTAGACGAGTGCTTTTCAACTGGCTGTGAAATTTTGCCTACTCCCCTCCAGGGAGCATTTGGCAATGTCTGGAGACATTTTTGGTTGTCACAACATTTTGATAGCACAACTGAGGCAGAGTGCTACTAGCATCTAGTGGATAGAGGCCAGGGACTCTGCTAAACTGCTACACATCCTACAATGCACAGATAGCCCCACACGAAGAATTATTCTGCCCCAAATGTCAGTAGTGTCCTGGTTGTGGTTGGGAAACCCTGCCCTGGACTGTGAATCCAAAAGGCAAACCTCATCCATCTTTATATACACAACTCTGATATAATACCTGGTCTGGAGCAGGCATCCAAACTGTTTATTGAATTGGTTATTGCATGAATACTATTGATGCAGAGGACATGATATTTCCGGTGGAAGTTCTGTCTTCATAAATTCTTATAGAAGACTAGTAACCACAGACTCTGATGTTTGTGTATTTATCAGATGTTTATCATAAGACTCAAAAAGACAGCACTGATAGCTATGTGGGAGAGGCTGTCTGCTCTGGATATCTGTATGCTAGATATCTAAGCATATTTAATTTCCATCCTTTTTTGTAGTACCTGACCATCGGTGAGGGCCTAATCCATATAGATCCTCTGATGCACAACTGCTGAGTATGATTTTGACTTATATTAGGTCTCTACCTAAGAAAAGTCCTAAGAAGATTTCTAAAGTTTTTTATTTCTGCACACCCCGCCCCCCCCACCCCCCATCCCGTTCTCTCTCTGTTTATCTCCCTGTCTGTCTCTCAGCTTCCTTCCTTGTGACCTCTGGAAATGGCCGGAAGGACAAGATTCCCTAACCCTCTCCATCATTCCTTGATTCCTTGAATTGCAGAGTGAATCAACACAGAGGTAGAGCCTCTCCCTTTTCTTCTGCCTCGCCAGTTGCTACCAGTCTGGATAGAGAGGAAATTACTAAAAATTGAACGAAGGCCTCCAGCAGGGCTATGAGGAGATCTAGCCCATTTTTAGCACCTTTTAATGTGAAAATGTCTCTCAGCAGGACTTCCCCCCTCATTGTTTGTTTAGTTATATGATCAGGAAGTGGACACGATTTTCTTGAATTATTCCTGCCAGACACTAAATTATATCTCAAAGAGCAAACCTTTTGATTTTTTTTCTCCACCATTCATTTTCATTTTTGTTATCACACCAAGGCTGGCTGGCTGATCCAGTTGAAGCAATTTTCTCACTAAATTCCAGTGAAAGTGAAAAAAAAAAAAAAAAAAGAAAAGAGCCAGTTCAGAGAATAAGCAAGAGGATTGAGTAGTTTACTATTGAAATGATGAGATGCAGGATAGAGTCCAGTTAAGTTTCCTTAACATTCTGAAATATCCCCAAGAATCCAAGAAGAGAAACCATCCCAGGATAAGGGGACCGTAAAAGGTGTTGGCTCAGATTTGCCAAATACAGGGTGAGAGTGTGGGATTGGTTCAGTCTGTTGGAAGTTGTCACTGAGTAGAAATGGGTTTGGATCAGAGGAGAAGGAGAGAAATTATGTCCTGCTGTGTAAAACAAAGTTGACATCGGTTGTAAACTGAAGAACTATTAAGGAGAGAAAGAAATTTTAGCTATGAAAAAGGGATATGATTGCTAGCCTTTTAAATTATTTCTGAGCTACTTCTATTATTTACAAGAACTGTCTGTATTTGTCCAGTTTGAACCCTTTTAATACGTAAATGTTAGTTACTTCATTCAACACATAGGCACCGGCTGGGTGCTGGGACACAGAAATGAAAGACACGTAGTCTTCAGAGGTGTTTTCTTACCTACAGAATGATACACTTATTTAATCTGGTTGTGACTAAGTGTCATCTGTAATCATGTTTCTGCTGATAATAACTCTAGTTCTTATTTGCTGTGAGAGTCAAATGAAATAATTTATGTAAGAAAGCCTGTTCATTGGGAAATATAAAGCACTATACATGTCGATTATTACTTTGTTTTGGTGACCAAGTCTGGAAGTGGCTTACATCACTTCTACCCACATCTTACTGGCCAAAGTACAGTCAAGTTAACTACAAGGGAATGTAAAGAAGCACATGGATGTTTGGTGAGCACTAATAAGCCCCATTTTAGAGGGATGGAGAGAGGGGAAGTCTTAACTACCTAAATGCCTTAGAGAAAGATGATATAGGACTTTTCCAGAATGAAGCAGTGATTATCCTTTATGTGATAACGGGCATTTGTACCATTTGTACCTGATTTATACATGATTCTCTGTGCATGCAGAGATCAGTTCTTAATTTGAAACTTATTTTGTTACTTTACTATATAAAGTGTAACATAACCTATGTTATGTCATATCAGGCAATTTGCTAAAACTTTCTGAGCTTCAGTTTCCTCATTTGTGAAATGGGCCTGGCATACCTGTCTTGGAGCCTTTTATGAGGATTGGAAATAAATATATGAAATGCCTTTGCTCAGTGCCTGTCACCAAGTAGACACTCAAAAATAGCACATATTAATGTTTCCACCAACTTCCTAGTGGTATAAGTGAGTAAATGGAGACCCATAACGTACCTTTGAGAAAGATACAGCTAGTAAATGGCAGAGCTGAAACTAGACCCCTATTCTAATTACTCCTGGTCTGATGTGCTTTTCCTTACACTACCCCTCCCACGTTAATTTGTCACTAGGATTTGAGTCATCCTGTGAAATGTTTCTTTTAATTGTCATCTCCATTTCTTATGAAGGCCCCTTCTTGGATTATGCAATATTTTTACTGGTGCCTTTCCTTCAGGTTTCCTTTCTGTTCTCATTCTTGATGAATCTTCCAGGTTGATCATTTTCCTATCCTAGAATTTCCATTATCTACTACCTCAACTCTAAATCCCTCTGCCTGTTTTTCAAGGTGGTCTATAATCTGTCCTTTGTAAGAAGACCTATGGAGCCTGGGGAATGGGATCTATTGTATGCATGTGGCTGGGGGAGGGGGTGTAAGGAAATGGCAACGTATCTGTTGGAATTTTGGCGCCCCAGATGTGTTCCCTCCCTTTTTCTCATATACTTACATGTTCTACACCAATGATTGGCAGACTTTTCCTGTAAAGGCAAGATAATAAATACCTTAGGCTTTGTAGGTCTCAGTCTCCATTACAACTATTCAACTCTGTCACTGTGCAAAAGCAGCCATGACTATCTGTAAGCAAATGAATGTGGCTTTGTTTCTAGAACACTTTACTTACAAAAATAGGCTGTTGGCTGGAACTTGACAACTCCTGTTGCACACTGCAGGTTCACTCCGCCTGTCCTTTTCTCTCTTTCCATTTTTCCTGGCACACATCCTCTTTTCCACACAGACTGGTCTTCTTGCCATTATATACACATGGCATGAGCATTCTTTTTTTCCTGTCTTTGCTTGTACAACTCCAGGACCTAGAAAGCCCTTCTTTCTAACTGTTCTGACATTTTCATCATTATGACTGCTGTCTGACCTCATTTCCAGCCTGAACCATATCAACTATAACATTTAATTACGTGAACGCAATTTATTTATTGCTCTCTGATTGTTTAGAGTGTGTGTCTTATCTTCCCCCAATTAAAACTGTACATTCCTATGGTCCCCAATTGTCCCTAATACAATGTAATTATATATTACAAAATAAATACAACTTGATTCATTTTTTTTGGACCTATATACCGCTCTAGCAATTTGAACTAAGAACTTGGCAGGATATTTAATTCAGAAAGATTCTGTGGAAGATAGTGATCAGAAAGTTGAAGCAAATGGTGCCCAGTAAAACATAACTCAGCAAAAGTGTCTAGAATGTCATTTTCATATTTTTAGTCTGGGTATAGAAATCCTCTCACAGTTTTCTACAAAATTCATCTAAAGAATTATCTGCTTTGGAGCTAATCCTTTCAAATATCCCAATCCCACTGTCTTTGGCACATAAATTTGCCAATGCTTCAGGCCTAGAATAAAAATAGAGAATTTTTTAGCTGGAGCAGTGTGGCTGAAATATGGAGGGACTTCTTTGAAATGTAGTGTGACTTTGGCAGCAGCTAATTGGTTCAGATTTCCCAGTTTTTTCACCCATTTCTTTAAAAAGATAACATATATTAACAAATGCTAGATATTTAGGGATTCAGGCACATGGGTGCCTGCTATGCTCAGATGCTGAGCACACGTTTTCTGAAACACTTTGGTGTAATTTCTTGCTTGGGTTTTTACTAGTAAATTATTTGGTTTAGTTAACTTATCTTGGATGCTTTGTATATGATCCAGTAAAGTGGAGTAGTGACAACAAAATTTTATTATGTCTTTTGAATGGTTCGCAGACATTCTGTAAGCCTTTATTCACAAAGGTTTCTATCTTGGGTATGTTCTTCCACCTCTTTTTAGCTTCTTCAGATTGTTTTATCCTTCTGACTAGGTCAGCTTTTATTCACTGTGAAAGTTCCATGACCAGTTTATTATCTACCAGCAATTTCATCCTTCCCTAAACTTGTTGGCAAATGAATGCTTGCATCACTCACTTTCCTATCCTAGAATTTTGACCCTTACCATTGATTTTCTTATAATACCACTTGGGTCACCATGTTGTTTGTTATAAAACTGTCAATGTTCTATCTCTAGTCTCTCCAATGAGACTGTAAGCTCTCCAAGGGCAAATACCTAATTTTATATTTCTTCGATCTTTCCTCATTCTGTGTACACAGATTTTGATTGGTTGAATGAATAAGTGGCTGAACGATCTAGGAGAATAAATATATATCAAATGGCTGTATATTATGGAGGAAGAGGTTTGTATGTATTATATAAAAAAATGTTCAAAGATGTCACGGTAGGAAAACACACATAAAATTTCTTAGATCTTTTAACATCTTCTTCTTCAGCTGGCCAATTTAAGTTAGACAGTTCTCTTTGGTAGGCTATGCTCCCCTATTATCAGGGAAATATCAACAAGGATTTCCAAAATTTCGCAAGAGACTGGGGTGCTGGGACTACTGAGGTCATTAAAGTTATCTAATAGTGTTAAATATTCATCCTTTAAAAGCCCAAGAAAAGGCTCCCACATCTGCTAACATAACATTTATTCAGGTAAAGCTATGCAGTCAGCTGAGGGCTTATAGTTCTCACATCTGGAGAATTATGTGTCTTTTGGTTATATGGGGAGATGGTGTTATGTACCTGCCTGAATTATTTTTCTTGTTTCAAAAATGAGGGAAAGCCCCATATTCCAAAGGCAAATTTTATAATAATCTTATTTTCACACTTCTGTTTCTGATAGAATAAATTCTTAAATCAGTATCCTATAATTTTGACAATAAAAGAGATTCTGATTAATTTTCAGAAAACACCCAAGTCCCTCTTTAGATTTGGTAAACCCTGGCATTTTAATGGACATTTTGATTTTTAAAAAAATAAGCCCTCTTTTTAAAGAAGTGGATAATTAAAACAAATAGCTAGGATGGAAACTTGACCCGTACTTCAGTGAAATGTTTTGCAGATATTGCCGTTCTTCCCCACCTTGCTAGACCTTTCCAGTGCTGCTAATCTCTGTCTCTGTTCTATCCTGGTCTCTAAATGTTTGTTCCATACAGTTTGTGTGTTTGTTCATTCATTAATTCAACAAATACTTACTAAGTATCTACTTAAGCACTTATAGTCTTAGATGCACTCATACCAGTAAACATGTCATCAAGAATCAGCTTGAAAACTTTTTGGGACTTGATTCATTGCAGAAATATCAAAGTCACTTAGGGTCAATATATGCTTAAAGAATTTGCTGGGCTTCCCTGGTGGCGCAGTGGTTGAGGGTCCGCCTGCCGATGCAGGGGATGCGGGTTCGTGCCCCGGTCCGCGAAGATCCCACATGCTGCGGAGCGGCTGGGCCCGTGAGCCATGGCCCATGAGCCTGCGCGTCCGGAGCCTGTGCTCCGCAGCGGGAGAGGCCACAACAGTGAGAGGCCCGCGTACCGCAAAAAAAAAAAAAAAAAAAAAAGAATATGCTTTATTTTGTGAACAATATGCTTGCCTTTTAAAGAATGCAACATACGGGCTTCCCTGGTGGCGCAGTGGTTGAGAATCTGCCTGCCAATGCAGGGGACACGGGTTCGAGCCCTGGTCTGGGAAGATCCCACATGCCGCCTAGCAACTAGGCCCGTGAGCCACAACTACTGAGCCTGCGCGTCTGGAGCCTGTGTCCGCAACAAGAGAGGCCGCCATAGTGAGAGGTACGCGCACTGTGATGAAGAGTGACCCCCGCTTGCCCCTACTAGAGAAAGCCCTCGCACAGAAACGAAGACCCAACACAGCCAAAAATAAATAAATTAATTAATTAAAAGAAAAAGAATGCAACACAATTCTTTTTGAACTCCGTGAAAATAAAGTGTGGATATCATACAGCCTTGCATTTAAAATCCCTTCTATAGGGTAAGCACTCAGTATCTATGTGTTGAACAAATAAGTAGATAACCAACCTGCAGTGTATAAGTTTATTTATTTTTTTACTTAAAAACTTGTGGTAAGAACACTTAACATGAGATCTACCCTGTTAACAAATTTTTTTAAATTTTTTTATTGTGGTAAAAGTCACATAATATATTGTAAAACACACTATTTTAACCATATTTAGCTGTACGGTTCAGTGGCACTAAGTACATTCACATTGTTGTGCAACTCTCACCATCATCCATCTCCCAAATATTTCATCTTCCTAAACGGAAACTCTGTCCCCTTTAAACACTAGCTCCCCATTCCCCCTCTCCACCCCCACCCCCAGCCCCTGGCATCTACCAATGTACTTTCTGACTCTATGAATTTGACTATTCTATGTACCTTGTATAAGTGGAATCAAACAGTATTTGCACCTAACGTTTATTGGAATACAGAGTAAAGTAAGTCAGAAAGAGAAAAACAAATATTGTATATTAACGCATATATGTGGAATTTAGAAAAATGGTACAGATGAACCTATTTGCAAAGCAGAAATAGAGACACAGACGTAGAGAACAAACTTATGGACACCAAGGGGGAAGGGTGGTGTGGGATGGATTGGGAGATTGGGATTGACATATGTACACTACTCTGTATGACGTAGATGGCTGGTGAGTGCCTACTGTATAGCACGGGGGGAGGGGAAACATGCAATCTGTTTGCAGGACATATATTAAGTTAAGCCTCCTAAATTTTTAAGTGTGCAATTGGTATTGTTAACTATAGGCAAAATGTTGTACAACAAATCTCTAGAATTTACTCATCTTGTGCAATCAACACTTGATATCCATTGAGCAGCAACTCCCCATTTCCTTCTCCTTCCAGTTCCTTGCAACCATCATTTTATTTCTGTGAGTTTGACTATTTTAGATACCTCATGCAAGTGAAATCATACAGTTTTTGTTCTTTGACTGGCTTATTTCATTTAGCATAATATCCTTCAGTGCCTTGTGTTGTTGCATACTGGCAGGATTTCCTTCTTTTTCAAGGTTGGAATAGTCCATTGTATGTGTATACCACGTTTCTTTATCTATTCATCCATCAGTGGGCATTTAGGTTGTTTCTATACCTTGGCTATTGTGAATAATGCTGCAATGAACTTGGAAATGCAGCTATCGCTTTGAGATCCTGATTTCGGTTCTTTTGGATGTATGTCCAGAAGTGGGATTGCTGGGTCATGTGGTAGTTCTCCTTTAGATTTCTTTGAGGAGCCTCCGTACTGTTTTCCATAGCAGCTGTACCATTTTACATTTCTACCAACCACGTGCATGGGTTCCACTTTTTCCACAACTTTGCCAACACTTGTTATTTTTGTTTTGTTTTGTTTTTTTTAATGATAGCCATCCTAACAGATGTAAGGTGATAGCTCATTGTGTTTTGATTTGCATTTCCCTGATGATTAGTGATGTTGAGCATCTTTTCATATGCCTGTTGACCATTTGTATGCCTTCTTTGGAGAAATGTTTATTCAAGTCATTTGGCCATTTTAAACATCAAGTTATTTAGAGACTTTCTTTTCCCTGTTGTTTATTCTTGGCAGAAGATCAGTTGATTGTATATACATGGGTTTAATTTGGGGCTCTCTATTCTGTTTCATTGGTCTATATGTCTGTTTTTATGCTAGTACCATATTGTTTTAATTACTGCTCTAGGGTTGGGGAAAAATTAGTTTTTTAAAAAATAAACAATGAAATATCCAACATATCTTTAAAGTGGCTATAACATCCTCCATGCAGTAATAAATTACATAAAAGTGCGCCCTCCCAGCACTATGTAGAATGTGCCTTAGGCATATTAAAGCAAGTTTGCATACAGCCCACATGCATCCATACAGACATAACAGAGATCTGGACTTAATGTGCTAAACTTCCAACTTAGTTTCCTTCATCAAGTCCTTTTCTTTCAACCCTCCATATTATTCTGTCTCTTAGGATTCTTTGTGTTGTTTCTTAAATATTAAATTTTTATGGAATGGTTTGGTCATACAAACATATAAAGGTTAATAATGAATAGTTTTTATTAAGAAACACTATGTATATAAAAGGTATAAAGATAAAAATGTGTAAAGCATAATATAATTAACTCCTGTCTATCTACCACTATGTTGAAACCTTCTGTGCTTTTCCTAAATCCCAGATGCTGTCCACCATTCCCTTCCGTGAATTTGGAGTTTATCATTTCTGTGCATTAAATTTTTATTTCATAAGTATGTATACCTAAATAACGTGATATTCTTTTGCATTTTTTTCCCCTCACATAAAGTATCATCTTTATGGGTACTGTCTTTTTTTTGCTCAACATTGTGTTTGTGAAATTTATTCATGCTGATACTTCACTGCTATTGGGTATTCCCTAATTTGATTATATTATACCTTTTTAGTCTACCATTGACGAACATATTTAGATTGTTCCGCATATTTTTGCAATTAAAAAATGAGGCTGCCATTAATAATATTTTAAGAATAACATTTTAAGAATAATATTTTAAACTTTTCCCTATGCACACGTGCAAAAGTTTTTTTTCCAAGAAGTGGAATTTATGAATCGTGGGGTGGTCACATGTTCAACTTTCCTAGATTGCTTCTTAAGTGATTGTGTCAATTTGTACTCCCACCGACAGTTTTCTTTCACCAACCAAGATTTCTCTTGACCATACATCCTTGCCAACACTCAGAATGGTAAGATTTTGGCCAGTAGGACGGGTGGGAAATAGTATTTTCATATTATTTTAATTTGCATTTCACTGTTTGGTAGTGATGTTGGATAGCTTTTATATGACTTTTGGCCTTTTGGGTTTCTTATACTTTAAAATCCCTCTTCATCTCTTTTGCTCATCTGAAATCTTTCATGTTTTTTAATACCCTTTGTGGAAAAAAAAACTTTAGGTCCGTTCTAGAATGTGATAGGGTTATTTTATGGTTTAGTATGAAAAAATCCATCCTGTCTTAATCACACTCAGACTGGTTGAAGAAGAATGTGGTTTCAGCCTGTAGCCCCATGTGACATTTTGAATAACTTGTCGCGTCTCAGATGGCTGTGTTGAGGCGATGGCTACAGCAAAATTTCACCATGATTTAAGGATCCTGAACAAGGTACAGGGGACTGGATCATATTCTGTCTGTAAAGAGTCAAGCCTAGGTGAGCTGCTTCAATCTCTAGGATAAAACTAGAGATTTAATAAGACTCTGCACCTCAACCTAGCACTTTTCATCTGAAAACCTCAAGGCATTCAGGAAACATTAATTAATTAAGCTTTACAACGGCCCTGTGAAATAGGTAAGGATATTCGGGAACGTATCTCTAGGGAAACAACATGGCAACTGTTTAGCAACATGCAGGAATACTAAGTGGCAGGCAGTAAGGAATTACAGACACGTGCAATTAAAAAATGATAAGAGTGCTTGGAGTGGGGTTTTGTCTTGTAGTTTGGCTGGGATCTTGGCACTGACAGCTCTAGTGTCAGGAGGAGGGCTGGTCCAGGCAGTGAGTACTGCTGAAAGCCCAGGTGGACCTGGACCATTTGAATCTAAGTGCAGTACTGCAGTGTTTCCTTAGATAAGATGATGTCTGTTTGTTTGTTTATTCATTTAATAACATTAGCTACTGCTCCTCATGCCTCAAAACTTACTTCTCTTTTGAGGAGTGAACAGAGCTAATGTAGAAAAATCAGTAAAATATGGACCTTTCTGAGTGAAAATTTTTAATTTTTATCATCAAAAGATTTCCCCTGAGTTTTCTTTTTTGTATCAAGACAATCTGGGGTGGAGAAAACCAATTAGAAACAAGTATCACATCAACAATGCCAGTATTTAGGATTTAGGAGGAAAAAATTTTAATGTTTAAAAGTTTAAAATTTAAATAAATTAGTTCTATTTAGTAAAGAAAAAATAGGAGGATAATCTAATTATCTTTTCTTCTGTCTAGGAACTTTTTATTTTAAGATCCCAAGTTATTTTTTTGTGAACACAAGAACTAAAGTTACAAGCTTAAGTTCAAAAGAGTTTTGGTGGGTCCTAGAGAAGAATTATTTGCTTTCAGTGTTAAGGGAGAATAAAATTAACATCTATTGGGTATTTCCACTTTGTGCCAAGTAACTTACATATGTTAATTTTATTTAAACTTTCTATGTATATATATTTTTTCTTCATACATCTAATACATTAACTCCACAGAAAGATATACAATAAAAAAATAAAATATCTCTTCTCTCATCATCTCTTCCTTTTCTATATATTTCCACAAAAGAAAAAGAAAGGTTTTATGCATCTACCTGTGTGTATAGAAATATATGTGATGAATATACATTTGTATGTATGTATATGTGTATATATGTATATATACTTTAAAATTAATGTATAATTTTCATTTACACAAATGGGATCATACTCTGCATACCACTGTCTACATAGACTTTAAGATGTAATATATATGGGCATTTTTTTCCCCTTAAGCATATACAGACCAGCCTCATTACTTTTATTGACTGCATGGCATTTCATTGTGTGAAGGTACCAGAGTATATTAACTGGTTCCTGTTGATGGATATTTAGGTTGTTTCCTTATTTTATAATTACAAACAACTATAAAGATGTATCTGTATCTTGGCATATTTTAAAAAAATGTTTATTTATTTTTCAATATGCATGTCCATAGAAAAATTTCTAGCAATGGAATGGTTGGGTTAAAGAATGTGGATATTTAGAAATTTGATGGACGTAAGAAAAATTGCTATCCAAAATTATTAGGTAATTTACATTTTTCCATCAATAATGGAAATTTCTATTTCCACACACTATTGCCAACACTGGGTTGGCAAAGAATATGGGTATTATGACTTTTTCATTTTTGCCATATAGGTAGCTGTGGTAGCTACCTATTGCGGTAGCTCATTATTTTGATTTATATTTCTTTAAATTTAAGAAGTTGAGCATATTTTTATATGTATAAAGGACCTTTGTATTAGTTTTCCTGTGAACTACCTGTTCATTGTCTTTGACTATTTTCTCTTACATTGTTTTTTAAAAACTGATTTACATAAGGTCTTTCTAAACTAGGAAATTAGCTTTTTGCACTCATATTGCACATATTTTTGAAGTACTTGGATTTTTTTACTTCATGCATTGTTTTCTGTACAGAAATTTTATATTTCTATGTAAACAAGTTATCATTCCTTTTAAAAAGTTGCTTCTAGGTTTTATCTCTTGTTTACAAAGATATTTCCAATTCTAAGTTTATAAGAAATTTGCCTGTGTTTATTCTAGTGCTTTCATAGGTTTTATTTTTACAACTTTTCAATTCATCTGGAATTCTTTTTTTTAATAAGAAGCAATACAGAATTGGATTTTACTTGGGAGCAGACTGAACAAGTAGGGGCTGTGGCAGGCTTTGTTATAATAGGAGGATGAAGCGACCCCAAGTACCTGTGAGAGGATGTGATTGGCTTGTCTGAATAATTTTGCAGGCTGGCAGAGAAGTGAAAGCAGGTTGAGGACAAGGTGGAGTGCACCTGGTCCTGCTGATAGGGGAATTAGCCAGGTGGGGAGCCTTTCCATTGGGTGAGGCACATATCTGATGAGTGCAGGAGAACTTAAGCTTTTGGGGCCTTGTGAGGCTCAAAGATATCAAGGCAGCACATAGCCTTACACTACAGTCTTCCAGTTTCAATTTTCTAGTTCATTAAAACATCATCATTATAGCTATTGATTAACTTTATGGTGGAAAATGTTAAAATATTAAGGTTTTGCAAAACTCTTCTCTGAAAAAATGCTGCTTTTATTTGTTAAACCCAGGTTTCTAAGTAAGATTTTGGTTTGAAGACAGTTTTATTTTATTAAAGCTTGGAAACCAAAGGACTACAATCTGCTGTTTCCCTGTTGTATCACTAAACTTACTCCATACTTGAAGATAATTAAGAAGGGATTAACAGTAAATGATGAACCATATGTTGAAGACTCAGTCCTGTGATATAGTCTAGCCTTCCTCCCTATAAAGTTACTCTTCCTCCCTTTGTAATTGGTAAGTATTTGGGAGAGAGATACTTTGAAACTAAGTAAATATTTCATTCCATGTCAGACTTTCAGTTTATTCACTTATTTACTTATATTTAAATGGACTCATGGTTTCTTATATTTTTCATTGGGTTATAGTTCATTAGTATCTTTCTTTATTTCAATGTCCAAATTGCCTCTAATTTACTCAATGAGAACTCCTTCAAGCTGACATTATAAGGATATGGCTGGGTTAAAATCTACCATCTTGCTGCTTGTTTGTTCCATTTTTCCTCTTTTTTTTTCCCTTCATTTGGATTGAGTATTTAAAAATTTTTATTCTGTTCCTTTTGAGCCAATAATTCTTTTGTTGTTTTATTTCATTCAGCCAGTAATTCTTTTGTTGTTTTATTTCATTGTTGTTTAGGACTTATAGTATCCATCTTTAACTTATTACAATCTACTTTCAAGTAATAGTATACCACTTCATGTATCTTTTAAGACCCGTAAATCAAATCTTTTAAGACCCGTAAAACAAATTACATTTCAACTCTCCTGGTGTTTGGGCTATTATTGCTATACATCTTACTATTGTATTTGTTATAAAGTCTACAATTTATTGTTATTTTTTCTTTAAAATGTCATTTATATTTTAAGTGATTAAGAAAACAAGAAAACATTATATTTACCCACATGTTTTACCATTTCTGGTGTTCTTCATTCCTTTGTGTAGATATAGACTTACATCTGGTATCTTTTTCCTTCTGCCTGGATGGCTTTCTTTAATAGTTCTTGCAGTGCGGTTCTGCTGGTGATGAATTATTTCGGCTTTTATATATCTGAAAAAGTCATTATTTCATGTTCATTTTTGAAAGATATTTTCTCTTGACATAGAATTCTAGGTTTAAAGATGTTTTTACTTTCAGGACTTTAAAGATGTCTTTCCATTGTCTTTTGGCTTGCCTTGTTTCTGATGAAAAGTCTGCTGTCATTCTTAGGATTATTTCTATAACTTGTCTTTTTTCTGACTACTTTTCTGTCTTTTTAATTATTGATTTTAAACAGTTTGATTTTAATGTGTCTTAGTATAATTTTATTTAATATTTTTGGAGTTTGTGGAGCTTCTTTGATCTTTGGGTTTCAAGTTTTCATCAATTTAGAAAATGTTCAGCCACAATTTTTTCAATTATTTTTCTCTCTCTATTCCCCATTCCCTTTAGGAACTTCAATTACACATAAATTAGGTCACTTAAAATTGTCTCTTTTTCTCTATTTGTGTGTTATTTTGGATAACTTCTGTATGTCTTCAAGTTCACTAATTTTCCCCTGAAATATTCTTATCCCCTGAAAAATTCTTATCCCATCCTAAGTGTTTTCCACTACAGAGACTGTAGTTTTTATTTCTAGAAGTTTGATATGTTTTTTTAAAAATCTTCCATATGTTTAGTTAACATCATCTTTCTTCTAGCTTCCTAAACACATGAAATAGTTATGATAAATGTTTTAATGTTCTTGACTACTAATTCTGTTTTGTGTTACTTCTTGGCTGGTTTTAGATTGCTTCTGCTCATTATTGGTCACATTTTTTCCCTCTTTGAATGTCAAATAACGTTTGATTTCATGCCAGATCTTGTGATTTTACCTTTTTGTGTGCTCAATATTTTGTGTTCCTACAATATATAATATGTCCTGATCTTTGTTAGGCATGACCAGAGCAATGTTTATTCAGGGATACATTTTTCCTATTGCTGAGGCAAAAGCCTTCTGAATACACTGTTGATGCTCTGTGAGCTATTTAGTTTCTAATTCTGGCTGATGGAAGTAGGAACTATACCTCTCCCTGTGTGGGCTCCTGTTGTTTTCCCCTCTAATCTCTTTGAGCAGTTCTCTCCTCTGCCTTGGGTGTGTTGATCAGTGTTCAGCTGACAGTCAAGTGGGACTCTTTGCAGAGCTGAACAGTGCATTTTCCCTCACTGTCTCTCTCTCAAGCTCTCTCCTCTCTGCTTTTCTGTTTTGTGAATTCTAGTTAACTTAATCTCCCTGAAGTCCCAATTCTTATTCCTTAATTCAGGAATACTGTTCCTAGTTCCATTTTTCTGTGCTGTAGTCTGGAAACTATCTTTAGACAGTAAGCTGGGACAAGTATAGCAACTCCTTTGTCGCTTGATGTCCAGTGTTTTGAAAATCATTGCTTTACATATTTTGTCCATTTTTTTGGTTGCTTTAGATGTGAGAACAAATTATGTCCCTATTTCTCTGTCTTGGTCAGAAGTAGGACTCTACTCCCTTTCTATTCATTCATTTGTTTTCTCTATAAATACCCACGTATAAAAGGGATTATTTCTTTCATTATATCTCCTGTTGTTTAGTTGCATAAAGCTATTGACTTTTGTTTTTAATTTTTATTGCCACTTCTTAATTCTTTTGTGGTGTTTTTCAGTTGATTCTATTTTCAGTATATATGATGCTTAAGAGAGAAGTAAACTTTGTTGTATGAAGCCACTGAGATTTTGGACTTGTTAGTGAAGCATTATGTAGCTATCCTGACTGATATAAGTGATCAGTGAAAGGCTTAACATTCCAGCATATTAAGGTAAAATTCTTTGGGGCTGTGGAGTTGAAGCAGAAAGTCAAAGAGGAAAAAGGAACAATGAAATTTATACTGTTATAGAGCTTGTTCATGTATGTTTTTTTTTGTGGCAGGATTCCCACTGCCTGTTGGGGATGGTAGGGGTGGCCTGTTAGGGTGGGATCCTCCTTGCTGCTGCTGGTGGGATGCCTGGTGTCTCAACAGTGGTAGGAATCTCCAGCCTGCGGGGGCTTTCTGGGCCTGCCTACTTGTTGTGGAGGATCCCCTTGCCAGTGTCTCTAGGTGAGGGAGTGTAGCATCGGTCTTTGTGGGAAGGAAAGTGCTACCTCTCCAGCTGCTTATTGTCTGCAAGGCCTCTGACCAGTCTGATCTCCCTTTCCTTGCATTCACCTTGGTGTTGTCAGTGGGACTCACCTTTGATCTAGAGGAGTAATGAGTCTACCTGGGCCACCTTCTGTTGCTAAGCTGGAAGTTGGGAAACACCAGGCTTAAGTCTTTATTAGGGTGAGAGTGGGAGGAACATAAGATGCTCTGCCCCCACCTCCCCCCAACCCCCACCACGTTGTTCCTCTCATCCTGGGGTTCCCTAACCAGTTCACCTTTCTTTTTCACCTTTCAGAATTTTCCTTTGGTTTCCTCTTGCATTATTACGAGGGTTGTACTTAGTGGGGTAGAACAGCGAGAAAGACTCTATGACATTTTGTCAGGATCAGAAGTCTCAAGACTTACCTTTTTTTAATTGGAAATTATTTTTTATTGTAGTAAAATATTCATAGTGTAAAATTTATCATTTTAACCATTTAAAAGTGTACAGTTCAGTGACATTAACTGCATTCACGTTGTAGTGAGAAACTATCAACAGTGTCCATCTCCAGAATGTTTTCATTTTCCCAAACTGGAACTCTGTACCCATTAAATAACTCCCCTTCCACACCCACCCAGTCCCTGGCAACCACCATTCTACTTTCTGTCTCCATGAATTTGACTACTTTAGGTAACTCATATGAGTGGAATCATACGATATTTGTCTTTTCGTGATTAGCTTATTTCACTTAGCATAATGTCCTTAAGGTTCACCCATGTTGGTTCATTCATCTAGCTATTTTTTGAATAGTGGAAAATATAGGTTTAGTAATTTTTCCAAACCATAACCGGTGAAATGTGGCTGGGATTTTAAACCCATGTCTGTTTAATGATCTCCCCAGTCACAGGTCTGTTTGTTGCCATGCAAAGGCTGTCAGCGTAATTCAGTTCATTCATTTTCTTTTTATTCATTCAATAAGCATTTACTGAACACATGCTGACTGCCAGTTTTTAGAGATGGAGGTATTGGGTACAGAGATGGAAGACACTCTTTCTGATTTCAGCAAGCTCACAGCCTGACAGGAGACACAATCAGTAAACAGTGGTGTACTGTATAACCACAATCAGTGGTTATAGTGGGGCATGATAAGCTCTGTAAGAGAGGAAAGTGCTGAAGAGGAGGGAACCCTCATTGACTCCTGAAGAGTCATGGACGTAGTTTCTGGAGAGGATGCTGCCTGAGCTGGAGTTTGAAGGCAATCTGACTTTTATTTATTATATTATAACCTAATAATATAAGGTTATTATTTTGTCCAGTACTTGAGACACTAATACATTTTGGTTATCGTACTTAGAAATAGGAGTTAACCAGAAAATTGAGAGTGGGGGTGGTGTGTGTGTGGAAACATGTTCTAAGAAGAAGGCATAACATGGGAAAAGGAATAAAGATGAGATAGAATATGGCCCATTTGAGGAAATGCAGAGACCAGTTTGGCAGAAGTAGGTGGGGTATGTTGGGGAACAGCAGGAGAGGAAACTAGTCAGGGAGTGGGAGCAGATCATGAAATGCGTTATATACAGTCAAAGAAAGGGGAGCCATTGGAGGGCAGTGGTGTGAACGTAGCTGAAATCGTTTAGAAGCAGCCACTGGAAAACATGCTCTGTTTCTATTGTCCTATTTGGGTAAGAATTTTGCCAGAAGATTTGATTCATTCTTAGATCAAACATCTTTTGAAAAGCATAGGCTTCTATCATGCTGATTTTACAATTACTCTTTTTCCTGAGAGGAATTTGCTTCAGTGCATGGCAGTCATATGCCATCTACATGTCTAACCACTTTTAGAGGACCTTCGATACTGTGGCAGACGCTGCTCTACTCTTCTCTGTGGGCGCAGGGGGAATGAATTGCCTTGTAACTCACTTAGCAAAACCCTGCTTGTGCATGATTCCCCCCAGGTGGAGGGCTGGGGCACGCGGAATAAACTTTGCAGGTCTTGAATGTGTCTTTGCCTCCTTCTTTGGAGCCATAGACAATCTGTAAATATCTTTTTATGTTGAGTCAAGTTCAAAACAACATACAAGGCATCCAGTTTACACCTGTGGGGAAGAAGTAACTTCAGTGAGAGCTAATTGAATAGCTTTGCTCTTGCAGCAGGCGCTTGTGTTTCTGCTAGTGGAAAGAAGTCCCCTGGAGAATGAAGAATCAGGCAGCCTGATTTCCCTGGGAATCCTTGTGTTCTGGAGAAGTACAGGATTTCAGAGGGTTTCCTGTTTGCTGGGCACGTGGAGTGCGTGCAGGATGAGCAGTCGGTTACTTCTCAGACAGCTGCAGCGGCCCTCTGTGAGGTTCTTCAAGCTGCCCACAGAGGGCGGTCACCGGGCGTGGGATGCTGGGATGGGAATCCCGAAGTGGAATACAGGGTCCTACCCTGAAAGAACCCATCATCTGGTGGCTTTACAGATACTTGCCTCTGGAGGTCTGGAGGACTGTTGAACCAGTAGCTAGTGAGTCGTGATGGAGCTGATCAGACTTGCCGAGGGAGCACAGGGAAAGGGAAAGAGAACCACGGGATGGGAGAGCCAGACGGAGCTCTCCATTATGGTGAATTATGAGCAGGACCTTGAAATTAACTGGGGAATTGACTTGAAGAAGAGGCGATGCAAAGCCATTCCAGGCAGGTGGAAAAGCAAGAGAAGTTGGAGGTAGACCACTGGACCTATCTGATCCTGTCTCTGCCCTGCTTAAAACCTGTCACTGGCTCCTCGTCACCTGTAGGACAAAGTACAAGCCCTCAGCTTGACGTGTTGATGGCCTTTGTTCATCCTGTAGCCTCCTTACCCCCACACCCTGTGCCTTGGTCCCTAGACTCTAGAATACCATACTCTCATACCCCTCCGAGGACTCCATGCTGTTTCATGCCTCCATGACGACACCTCTAATGTTTCCTCTGCGTGGAATGCCCTATCCTGCCCTGTCAGCTTGTTGAAGTCTCATTCATCCTTCAAACCTCTTCTAAAGCCTCACCAGCTGCACGAGGGACATAGGGTGATGGAATTGGGACTAAGCCCATTTGGTCTGATTCCAGAGCCTCTGCTTTTCGCCACCGTCTGTGCCCACGTTAATTTACAAAGGTGACTGAGTGACAACATGCAGAGGTCAATGCCATTGAAAAAAAGTTCAGTATTACTCCCAGTTCCCCTAGAAATGAGAGACACGGCTCACCACGCAGGGCCACAGAAAGAAAACCAGGTTTTGGTCAGGAAACTGAAGCAGGAACAAGCAACAGTTTAAGCAGAGGCCTTTATTGGGGTTTCCAAGGGAAGGACAAGGTAGAGCAGGGAAAACAGTTCAAGACTGGCTAGTTTGCCCTAGAGGTGTTCTCTGCTTGCCTGTTCCTGACCCTGGGATGATGGCCTTCTGAGGTGTTTAGGCCAGACGGAGGAGCTGTGGTGCTGGAGTGGTTAGCTTGCAGATCAAAGGCCTGCCCCAGGCTGAGTCCTTTGTCATCTCTAAGAACTGGCTTAGAACTCCAGCCAGAAGGGTTTTATGAAGATGTCAAAGCATCATAAAATACAGAAATAAAAAACATGACTAATACAACCACTATGCTCTACTATCTATAAGGAAGAATCCATCCTTCACTACAATTTTATACTGTGTGGAATTAGTCTCAGTAGGTGAGCTGAGTGCTGAAGAGAAGTTGCTCCGGATTCTACTTCCCTTCCTGCTACATCATGTTGAGTGAGACATATTTTACTTGTGGGCTTTACTTTTCTCATTTGTAAAGTGACAAGTTTGGTCTTATTTATCTACAGACTATTTCTTATTCTATTAGTATATTCATTCAGTATTCCAGGGATATCGGTAAACTTTAGCTCATTGATATAGAATTGTATTCAAGCACTTAAATGAATGACTTCTTTTAAAAAGTATATGATAAGATATGGCCTAGTATCAAGGTAGGGATTTAAAAACAAGTTGAAACCAAAATAGGATTCATCTTTGTAAAAGTTGGAGGAAGGGAGGATAAAACAAGTCAGAAAGATTCCTCTCTTTTTGGCCATGTGACCTGAGGCAAGAATGTCCTCTCTGATTCTGTTTCCTCCTCTGGAAATGGGGATACCAAAATAATGCACCCCATAAGGTTGTCGTGAACATCAGATGAGGTCCTATGTGTAAAGATTGGCATACAATAAATAGCCCATTAAGTTTTAGCGGTGGATTGTGGGATGGTACCACAGGGACTGGGCGGGGCGTGGGTTTTAATTGGATGTTTAGGGAGACCTCAGGCTATCTTCACTAGCAAATATTTCAGCTACTGACTATCTCTGTTGGAATGCCCCAGAACTGAGAGTCAGCTTTTGCAGGGGGCTGGGGTGGTGATACCCCATGGCATCTTGGTTATAAGCATTGGTATAGCCCAGGAAAATCCTGAAAATGAAAAGGACTGAACATAATAATTGTAGTAACAAGAGCAGCAACGATAATAATAACTATCACTAGATCTTTCTGACTCCACAGCCTGTACTCTTGACTATTTTTGTTTCTCTGAGATGCCTGAGAGTCGTCCCTAAAGGGAAGGGGGACCCCAGTACCATTATCCATGGCCTGAGACAGGAGGGGATGGATAAAAGCAAGTATAGGGTGAGGAAGGACAAGGAGGCAAAGCTTAATGTTTCGAGCTTGGATCACTAGACGAACCATAGTGCCATCAGCAGAAAGTCAAAAGGAGGAGCAGATCTGGGGGGATGAAGATGGAAGGGAGGTATGAGTTTGGGTCCAAATGTGTCGGGTTTTGAGGATACAGACTGGGAAGCTGGTTAAGATGTTCAGCTGCCTTGTCACCTATAATGAAGATGAGTTCAGAGCTGAGTTCTAGTTCAAACTTGGCGACTCTGTCCTCCTGATAGTTACTCAACAGGGCAATGAACATGGATGAAAAAGATTCAAAAGACATGATCTTTGCTCTCCCAGAATCCCAGTTGAATGAGGTGAGATAGTTTGTCCTCCACAGCGCGAGGCACTCAGCAGTGATTGAGCAGTGATGCCTAGAAAGGCGGGTGGCAGGCTGGGAGCTGCGGGCAGCTACTTATAGAGGATGTGCCAAGAGTGCAAAGGCCAGCTGCCCCCTGTGACCTTCTTGAGGAAGTTATCAAGAGTGAAATACATTATTTCTCAGTATCAGGCTTATTAAGAAATGAATAAAACCAGTGTACAAAGTATATATTTTTACAGCGGTAACCTTATTAAAATATATGGATAAAGCAGTGTCACTAATTGGTTTATTTTTGCCTTTCAATGAGAAAAATGGTTCTTTTGAGTGTGAAGGAAGGGGACTCAGTGCCCTGACCCCGAGGAATAACCATCACTGCTGGGGTAGGGGAGCCCAGGGAAACAGCCCTTCTCTTTGCCTGCCGCTTTTCCATCCCACTTTTGTCAGGGATGCATTCTGGGTTCTCTGCCTCCTGGAATCTGCTGGCGGTGTGTGGACACCCACCCGATGTCTGACTGCCTGTTACTGCTGCTGAGCCTTGTTCTTACTGGCAGTAGCGACAATGGCTTAGAAGTCTAAACTTTGAGAGACTTCGCAAATGCCCTGGGACAGGCAGCTGCTTAGGTGGATATTGTCTAGGGCTGACTCTGTCCACAGGGATATGATTTTAAGGCCCCTGGTTTGCTGCCCAGTGGAAATATATGAGGTCGAAAACACTATAACAAGAACAAATCCTAACAAGGGAAGTTCCTCAGGCGTATGGAGGAGGGATTGAAAGGATTCAACTTTCTAATGGTGATTTATGTGGCCGTAACAATGGGGCTGGGAAAGTGAGAATTTATTGTAAAATGTTTTCCTTTTTGACAAGTCAAACATTAGAATATTATGGAAATGTAAAAGAAATTCCAGGGTTAGAAAATTCTACTTCTGGAATAATAGTTTTTATTTGATAGTAAGGATGTTGGGGTAAGGGCTTTGCTACCTCATTAAAATAGTGCCATCTAGTGGTGAATAATTCAAATTGTAGCTGGGTGCCCAGAGAGTGGTCACAAACCCTCAGGGGGCTTGGCTTAAAGATGAAGCAGCATTTAGAATTTGCTCCTTTATTTAGTCATCTATTATTTCACTTAGTTTAATTATCACCTACTACATGATGGGAATCTCGATGGATGTTGCGTGGGAAGAGGCGAGGAAGATACAAGGCCTGACCTCAAGACGTTCACAGTCTAGTTGAGGAGAATGCTTGGAAACCAGTGATTGTGGTCCAGCGATAATAGCTATAAGAGCAGTACAGTGGGGCCCAGACGACTCAGATGTCACAAGGGGCTTCAGTGACATTGCTGGAAAGCCCTCCCATGTGTACTGAAGACTTAACTTACAGGAAGTATGGCGGCAAGGAAGAGACAAGCTGGTGGAAGTAGCGGCAGCTTGCACAGGGTCAGATTCCTGATGCTGTCAGACCTCTCTTTTGTGTTCTCCTTGTGTCTCTGGCCCTACCTCTAAATCAGGGAACTGAATGAACTTAGAGTTTGCTGCCCAGTGGAACTCTCTCTCTTTCATGGGCTTGACTCTTGGTCATCCTAAGATATAACTTGCTGGACACAGGGTGGTATGTTTAAAGCCCTGGACATTTTCTGGGAATTAATTAATAAGTCTTTACATGCTTTATCTGCTCTTTGCTCATTTATATTTTCCTTTTCTTCTGCCCTGAGAGGTTTCTTATAAGTTTTTGTATTCTTTGTTTTTTTTTAATAGAATCTACCAGACTATTTATTTATTTATTTTTATATATTTTATTTTTGGCTGTGTTGGGTCTTCGTTTCTGTGCGAGGGCTTTCTCTAGTTGCGGCGAGTGGGGGCCACTCTTCATTGCGGTGTGCGGGCCTCTCACTATCGCGGCCTCTCTTGTTGGGGAGCATGGGCTCCAGACGCGCAGGCTCAGTAGCTGTGGAGCACGGGCCTAGTTGCTCCGCGGCATGTGGGATCTTCCCAGACCAGGACTCGAACCCGTGATCCCTGCATTAGCAGGCAGATTCTCAACCACTGTGCCACCAGGGAAGCCCAAGTTTTTGTATTCTTTACATAGCTTTGTCTCTGTGTAATACAACTCACACAGTTCTTTTTTGGAGAAACACTCACTGTGTGATCCTGTTGAGGTATCTAATCTTCCTAGCTCCAATGGTTGTTTTCTCTTAAAAACAAGGCCAATAATATTGACCTACCTACCTTAATTAGTGTTGGTAGAGTACTTGAATTGTGATTTAGTATTTCATACCATCTAAACACAAGCAAAAGACTTGTTATGCCTTTTCTTCACTTGTTTTAAGTTTCACTGTGTGAAAATTTCCCCTCATACTGCTTTGGGTAGAGTTTAACGCTTGAAAAATTTCCACTTCATTTACTTTTTAACACCATACTCCTTGAATAAGTCTTTTCACTTTCCTTCTAATTGGCTTTCATTGGTTTCCTTAGTTTTCCCCTTCCTTCCCCGTTTTTTCTATGAACAGTGCTTTTCCGTCTCTCTCCTTCTTGTGGTGTAGCTCTCCTTTACTGTCATAACTCTTAGTTTACTTTTTCTTCTATTTGCTTATCTAAATTATTTTTCAACCTTTTACTTTCCTCCTCTCTTCCGGTTCTTCCCATTCCTTCTCTCTCTCCCTCCCTCCCATATGTCTCTCATGATGTTTCTTGTGCTATCTTGATCTTTTACGTTCTACTTCTGAGAAGTTTGTAGGTAGTCACTGCTGATTGAGGAATCCATGTTTACTTTGTCCCAGTGACCACACAGAACACCACTCTGCTGGTGTGAGGAGGTCAGAGATCTGTGAGGAAGAAACAATGAATTCATTCATTTATCAGACATACACTGAGTGCCTGCTAGGTTCCAGGGATTGTGCTAAGGGCTAGATGAAGACAGATACACAGAAGAATGAGATGGTTCTTGCTTTCAAGGAGCTCATAGTCTAACCAGAAACAAATAGGTCAACAAACTATTATAATACAGTTATGAAAGGGACTATAATAGAGGTAGGTAGAAAGTGTTACGCGCGTACAGAAGCCTGAAATAATTGTGGCTGGAAGAGGTGGGAAAACATTCATCGTGCATGAGACATTTGGACTGGGACGTACAGAATGATTGGAGGATCATCGGGAGGTGGTTTGACACACTGAAGGGCGTTCCAGGGTGAGATAATTTACTGAACCATGGAGCCTTAAGTGAATGGGGTGACTCCAGGGAAATGCAGATGGGGGATGTGGGGTATATATTGGTAAGAGATGAGACTGGAGAGATGGGAAAGAGACAGTTTTGTGGATATTCTTACATTATGTGTAATGGAGTTGTGGAATCATCCTGTAAAATTTGGGGAGCCATGGATAGATGCCACTTAAGTATCTAGATTACGTGCAGTTTAAGGGGATGGATGAAAATGAATGAATTCACTAGACATTTCAGAAGTCAGATGGACCAAGCTGGTGATTGACTGGATGTGGGAAGTGAAAGGGAGTGAGCTTTTAGGAAAGGTTTGCTTTCATCGGCATAGTAGTTCCCTAGAATCTCAAATTCTCCTGAGTTATTACTGTTTTCTGTCCTTTTCTAGTAGGATCTTTCCTAAAGAATATAAAATTTAAAGTTTCTATTCAGCTACTTGGAGAAATTATTCTAAATTGTGGCAATAAAATTCTGTTTTCTTCCCTTCCCTAGGTTGGGCTTGCTTATCTGTCCAGCTCTGGTGGTTGTCAGGATAATCACTGGTTCCCCTCTCAAGCTTGTAAAGGAGGCGGATGATGGGGGGCAGTGTGCCATGGTGTGTGCGGGGTTGGTGTTGTTGAGGGGAGGCCAAAGAACACTTCGCCCGCTCATTGTACAGACCAGGCACCCTGTAGATGTTTACTGGGCGGAGGCTGAAATAATTCTGAAAGGTGGAAAACAAAAAATATTTATGTTATCTTTATATGAAATTATTATATGTGGGGGGAGGGGGACTTGAAGGAGAGGCTGAAGGTCAGCAGGCTTCCCTTCTTGCTGTATTTTACTTAGATCAATATTGAAATTATTGTCTATTTTTCATATTCAAGTAATGAGGTAGGGAGAGGATGTCAAACCAGTAGATTTTGTGGAGACTTGTGACCAGGTTAGGACTCCTCTTCCTCAGGAGGGTTTGATAAGAGATAACTACACTGAATTAGCATAGGACCTAACCTCATGTCTTAAGAAATGACAGACATCAAATTTGGGATCTAACAGCACTCCTCCCTCTCCCCAGCAATTGCCAACCTATTAGATTCAGTTGAAGTTTTTAAGATTTCATGTTTTGTTTTGTTTTTTTTCCTTTTTGGAGGGTCACCTAAAATTCATTAACTCTTTGGATTCATCATTCCCCCTACACTTCTCCAGTGTCTGAGGGCATAATCCATTGTTTCATCATATGTATCCAAAAATTTTTCTGGAGGCAACAATGCCCTGGTCCTGAGTCTCCATCTACATCAGGTATGTTAGATTGATTGCATTAGTAGTCTCAATTCTGTATCCTTTCCATATCCATGCACCTTTGGCATATGGCTTTGTAATTCCTCTCGCTGGAGTTAAGTTCTCTGCCTTTTGATTCTGAGTTTGGCCATGTGACTTTTTTTGGCCAATGGAATGTTGGATTAGTTTGACTCGCCTTTGATGTTTGACCATTGACAACGTTGAGACTTTCACCCTTCCCTTCTCTACCACTGTACATCTAACCTTAGACAAGAAAATACACATGTGCCTCCTGAGCTCTTGGCAATGACAGAAAGTTTGAACACCCTAACTCACATGATAAACTCTTCTCCATCCCCTGCACCGCCACTATAAAGACCCAACCCGCTTCCTCTTCTTTTGCCATTCCAGATTGTCTTGTGTCTACCATGCTCCCCCAAGAAGTCCCTTGTATGAATGATAAGCATTTTTTCAAATTCTCTCGGTGTGTGAAGTGTCATCAGTCTTGACTTGCAGCCTGTTATTTGGGGATGTGGTGGTGGTGTGTGTCCATCCCACCTCCACAGGATGACTACAAAACAGCTGTTAATACATGTGATACTTGGCAGATGGTTGAAAAATGGCTTACATGTTTCTGCTTCAACTGTTGTTCCTCTGTCATGGCCATGAGAACATGCCTGGGCTAGCCTGCTGGAGGGAGAAACACATGGAGCAGAGACCAGTTGTCCCATCATGACAGTCAGCACATCAGTCAACAGAGAGCTGGCCCCAGATATGTGAGCAAGCTCAGCTAAATCAGCAGGGCTCCCTAGTCAACCCACAGCTAACTGCCAATGTATGAGTGAGGCCAGGCAAGACCAGCCAAGTCCAGCTGAGATCAGCTGAACTCTAAACTTTGAGCCAAATATATGTTTGTTGTTGTGTACCACTGAGGTTTTGTGGTTGTTTTGCAGCACTGTGGTGGAAATAATGGGTAAATCAAGTGTGGGGAGTTCTAGATTGACCATGGGATAAATAATTTAAAGTCTCCAGACTTTAACAACTCTTATTGAAACCAGCAAGTCTCTTTCCCCCTCTATTCTTAAGAGTTTATTTTGTTTAATTTTGTGTGTGTGTGTGTGTGTGTGTGTGTGTGTGTGTGTGTGTGCATGTGCCAGGACTCTTAATAAGCAATTCAAAAAAAAAAAAGCCTTAAGTAAGATTAGCAATTTGCACCTTTTAAAAAATTAACAGCGCTCTGTTGTTTTGATATTGAGCTCCATTATCAATTTGCATCTTTAAAGAGGTGTAACCTTTCTCAGATATTTTGCTCTGTGTTCTTATATTTAACTAGCAAGACTTGATTTTTACATTGCTTATGATGTTGCATTTACTTCTGCACAATTAAAGCAAGGAGAGAAGAAGAAAAAGCCCAAGACTCAAGATGTAGGGTCATAATGTAGATTTCTGTCATCTAGGCTCTTCAGGGTGAAGAGGGGGATCCTGTTAAGTAGTACTGCATGTTAATCAAAGGGAAAATGTCCTAGAGTTTCAGGAAACATGTGAACAAAAGTTTCTGCATGCTTGAATGGTTGCATTCTTATTTATTAAACCAGCTCCAGGGCACAGCACAACCTTCAGCCTGCCATGGAGTCCTGAACTCTGCCGGTCATATGACAGGTACCATATTGACCATCTCCCATTTTCCATTCTGCCTTGCCCTGTCTATCCAAAGTCCCATCTTCCGCAGCCACACCATCCAACAAGGAATGCACAGAGATGCCTCACAGGCAGGAGGGATCGTCCACCTCAGGGTAATCCTTTGCTTTCCACTCTCATCTAGAAAGAAGATTCAGTGCAATCCCTCTTCATTAGGTAAAAGTATACCAAATATACTTTATTTGTTTAGAAAAAAAAATCCTAACCATGTTGCCCAGTGGAAGGAAAATTCTCTAAAAAACTAAAATGTTAGTAATAACCTGTATTTTTATCAGGTACTTAAACCAAACTATGAAACACTTACGCATCTCATGGACTTCACTTTGAACCCAGTCAGTTAATTTTATCAAACCATGAACAAAACCATTGTGTCTTATTTTTTTCAACAATGGCCCAGATAAAAGTAGAGCCTAACCAATATATTTTCTCAATCTCCTGAGCTGGAACCAGGCATCAAAATTTTCTTGAATTTAGTTGATATTCTACTGAGTTAAATCCCTGTTGAGATTCTGGGAGGGGGGCAGTAATTCTTGGTCACTCTTTAGAGTTGTGTGTGAAATCTAAAAGCTTTGTCTTTATCCTTGATTAAAGCCAATTTCACCTTGAATAAATTGTTCTTTCTAATGGAATAAGTGAAAAAAGATGATGTCACTCATTGCAGACGAGGAAAAAAACCTAAAGCATTCAGGCAGATTATGTGGTTTTTTTACCATGTAATTTAAATCATTTGTTAAAATCTTGCTTTTGACCTCAGTCGAAGCAGGTTGCCGTGGGATATATGGATATGTCATCCCCTGTGGCAGTGTTTTCTAGCTATTTATGTAGTGTTTTCTTTTGGGAACACGATCCTGGAAATCTCTAAAGGATAGTCTTTAATTTCTAACTTAAGTTATCATTAAAATACAGTCAAATGCTCCCCCAATTTTTAGCCCATATGTTTCTGTAATCCAAGTTAGAGATTTGAAAAAAATAATCACTTATATATAAAATATATATAATATATAAGCATAATATATAAAGATAATCGTATCGCTTAGAACTTGAAGACATTTTGGCTACATTGGTTAACTGAACAACGGTTAATTTTGGCAGATAATGAACTCATTTACTTTTCCAAAGATAACACAGAGAGGCCTTTCTCGTATTAATTGAAAAACTCAGAGGAGTGAATAGTTAAGATGCTAAAGGTGTGTAAGAATTGTTATATGAAATGGGCTGTACTTGAAAATATAGGAAGAAAAAAAGATTCACAAACAGATAAGGTATAAAAGGAGGCAGGGTGGTGATGAGTAGGATTTCCAAATGCAGTAGCCTGAGGAACCATTAACAAAATTTAACCTCTGGCTCAGCGATGAGCAACAGGGCATTCAGAGCTAAAAGTTGACCAGCTGGGAAGGGAAAAAGGAAGAGTCAGCATTATCCAGCTGCCATTTTGTATTTGTGATTATCTAGTAGTAATTCCACTTCCTTTCTGTTAATGGATTACATATGCAGGCCCCTCAAGATGATGTTGGCCGTAGTGGGTCGACATTTATTTAGGCATCTGTGGAATTGACTAACTGTGACCTTGGGAAAATCCTTTTATTTCTTTGGGTCTCAATTGTATCATCTATAAATTTTGAGACTTTTCAAATGCTAACATTTATGTTTTCTTTCCAAAAAATTGAAATGAAAAAACTGAAATCACCAGAAAAAAAAAAAAAAAGAAGAAAAGAAAATATGTGGTTGTATCTCTAATGAGTTGCTGGCTGCTACAGCTGAAATTTAAATTTCAGGAAACCACTGCTCTGATTTAAAATTTTTTTATTTGATGTTTTCTAAACTACAGAGTACTCTGTTCTTGTTGTTACAAGTGAAACAACACAAAGATGTATGAAGAGAACACTGATTATCACTGCCCCTTCCATTTCCTATCCCATGCTCCTGAAGGATTCAGTGATAGCTGACTGGTGTGGACTTTCACACTTTGCTGCATTTTTCTTATACATATATATATAAAAATATATTTTCATGCATAATTAAAAAATTTTTGTACTGAAATAGGAACATACATTAATCTGTATTTTGCTTTAAAAATTGCTTAAAAAATACTTGGAGTATAACCTGGAAAATCCTAAGAGAGTATAGACACAGATTAACTCTATCCTTTTTCATTTTTATTCTTACTTTATGTACACACATACACACACACACATGTGCACACACACAAATTTTTACATAAATGGGATCTTTAGTTAAAACTGTTCTTACATGTTGATTTTTACTTTCTTTGCTGCCCCTTTTCCTCTCTCTCTTGAATTCCCTCCTTTTCTCTCAGCCCTGTCCCTACAGTACAATCTGGTGTATATCCTTCAATATTTCTCTCCATTCTCCTGCAAACCTTATGCATGGGTGTGCATGCACATACCCACCCACAGGCAGATACATTTCACTTTGTATCTTAACCCTATAGTGTCCTTCAGATTGAGGTTGGAAAAGGTGACCCTTTTAAATCTCTTTTCTCCTTGGATCTCATCTCATAAAGGTTCTCAATGGTTTTGACCTTAGCCACTGGTCTTGTTTTTCTATGTAAGCCACCCAGGTAATCTCATATATTCTTACAGTTTTAATTACCACCCTTTTGTTGAACATGCCCAAATCTACATTTCCAATTTTTGGTTCCTATATTCAACTTGCTGCTGGATATTTCCATCAAATTTTTCCACAGGCACCTCACACTGAACATGCCCCACCTTCTACCTTCTCTTCTCCCCTTTATGTCCCTATTATTTGTTGCAATTCATGCTGCCATCATCTATCTGGATGTCAATCTAGAAATCTGCCACTTATAATCAATCACCAAATTCTGCCAACTTCATCCCTAAAACAGTTCTTGATTTATTCTCTCCTTTCTATTTTTCTCATTAGTATACTAGTTCAGATGCTCATTAAGCTTCATATAAATTATTGCAGAAGGCTTTCAACTTTTAAAAAAATTCGGACCCCGTAATACAGTGGGTCACTGGGGCCATATGGCACCTACTCTATCAAAGGAAACACTTATTGTTTCTGATAAGGTTGGAAGTATCATACAACTGTTCATATCAAGGTTTTATTATTTCTAGAGTAGAAAGTGTGAAATATTTTTCAAGATTTAAGACAAAAACCAAGAAAAACCATGAGTATAAGAATCTGGGCAGGAGTACTAATGTTCCAGGTACAGGAAAAGCAACCAGATCCAAGGAAACATTAATACTCCAGGCCCTGAACCAAGATGGCAGAGTAGAAGGACGTGCTCTCACTCCCTCTTGTGAGAACATCAGAATCACAACTAGCTGCTGGACAATCATCGACAGGAAGACACTGGAACTCACCAAAAAAGATACCCCACATCCAAAGACAAATGAGAAGCCACAATGAGATGGTATGAGGGGTGCAATCACAGTAAAATCAAATCCCATAACTACTGGGTGGGTGACTCACAGACTGGAGAACACTTATATCACAGAAGTCCACCCACTGGAGTGAAGGTTCTAAGCCCCACGTCAGGCTTCCCAACCTGGGGGTTCAGCAACGGGAGGAGGAATTCCTACAGAATCAGTCTTTGAAGGCTACTGGGATTTGATTGCAGGACTTCGACAGGACTGGGGGAAGCAGAGGCTCCACTCTTGGAGGGCACACACAAAGTAGTGTGTGCATCAGGACCCAGGGGAAGGAGCAGTGACCCCACGGGAGACTGAACCAGACCTACCTGCTAGTGTTGGAGGGTCTCCTGCAGAGGTGGGGGACAGCTGTGGCTCACCATGGGGACAGGGACACTAGCAGCAGAAGTTCTGGGAAGTACTTCTTGGCGTGAGCCCTCCTAGAGTCTGTCATTAGCCCCACCAAAGAGCCCAGGTAGGCTCCAGTGTTGGGTTGCCTCAGACCAAACAACCAACAGGGAGGGAACCCAGCCCCACCCATCAGCAGTCAAGCAGATTAAAGTTTTACTGAGCTCTGCCCACCAGAGAAACAGTCAGCTCTACCCACCACCAGTCCCTCTCATCAGGAAACTTGCACAAGCCTCTTAGATAGCCTCATCCACCAGAGGGCAGACAGCAGAAACAAGAACTACAATCCTGCAGCCTGTGGGACAAAAACCACATTCACAGAAAGGTAGACAAGATGAAAAGGCAGAGGGCTATGTACCAGATGAAGGAACAAGATAAACCCCCAGAAAAACAACTAAATGAAGTGGAGATAGGCAATCTTCCAGAAAAAGAATTCAGAATAATGATAGTGAAGATGATCCAGAGCCTCAGAAAAAGAATGGAGGCAAAGATCAAGAAGATGCAAGAAATGTTTAACAAAGACCTAGAAGAATTAAAGAACAAACAAACAGAGATGAACAATATAATAACTCAAATGAAAACTACACTAGAAGGAATCAATAGCAGAATAACTGAGGCAGAAGAACGGATAAGTGACCTGGAAGACAGAATCATGGAATTCACTGCTGCAGAACAGAATAAAGAAAAAAGAATGAAAAGCAATGAAGACAGCCTAAGAGACCTCTGGGACAACATAAAACGCAACAACATTCGCATTATAGGGGTCCCAGAAGGAGAAGAGAGAGAAAGGACCCAAGAAAATATTTGAGGAGATTATAGTCGAAAACTTGCCTAACATGGGAAAGGAAATAGCCACTCAAGTCCAGGAAGCGCAGAGAGTCCCATACAGGATAAACCCAAGGAGAAACATGCCGAGACACATAGTAATCAAATTGGCAAAAATTAAAGACAAAGAAAAATTATTGAAAGCAGCAAGGGAAAAATGACACCATACAAGGGAACTCCCATAAGGTTAACAGCTGATTTCTCAGCAGAAACTCTACAAGCCAGAAGGGAGTGGCATGATATACTTAAAGTGATGAAAGGGAAGAACCTACAACCAAGATTACTCTACCTGGCAAGGATCTCATTCAGATTCGATGTAGAAATCAAAAGCTTTACAAACAAGCAAAAGCTAAGAGAATTCAGCACCACCAAACCAGCTCTACAACAAATGCTAAAGGAACTTCTCTAAGTGGGAAACACAAGAGAAGAAAAGGACCTATGAAAACAAACCCAAAACAATTAAGAAAATTGTCATAGGAACATACATACTGATAACTACCTTAAACGTGAATGGATTAAATGCTCCAACCAAAAGACACAGGCTTGCTGAATGGATACAAAAACAAGACCCATATATATGCTGTGTACAAGAGACGCACTTCAGACCTAGTGACACATACAGACTGAAAGTGATGGGATGGAAAAAGATATTCCATGAAAATGGAAACCAAAAGAAAGCTGGAATAGCAATAGTCATATCAGACAAAATAGACTTTAAAATAAAGAATATTACAAGAGACAAGGAAGGGCACTACATAGTGATAAAGGGATCAATCCAAGAAGAAGATATAACAATTATAAATATATGTGCACCCAACATAGGAGCATCTCAATACATAAGGCAACTGCTAACAGCTGTAAAAGAGGAAATCAACAATAACACAGTCATAGTGGGGGACTTTAACACCTCACTTACACCAATGGACAGATCATCCAAAATGAAAATAAATAAGGAAACAGAAGCTTTAAATGACGCAATAGACCAGATAGATTTAATTGATATTTATAGGACATTCCGTCCAAAAACATAAGATTACACGTTCTTCTCAAGTGCGCACGGAACATTCTCCAGGATAGCTCACATCTTGGGTCACAGATAAATGGCCTCAGTAAATTTAAGAAAATTGAGATCATATGAAGCATCTTTTCTGACCACAACGCTGTGAGATTAGAAATGAATTACAGGGAAAAAAACGTAAAAAAACACAAACACATGGAGGCTAAACAATACGTTATTAAATAACCAAGAGATCACTGAAGAAATCAAGGAGGAAATCAAAAAATACCTAGAGGCAAATGACAATGAAAACACAACGATCCAAAACCTATGGGATGCAGCAAAAGCAGTTCTAAGAGGGAAGTTTATAGCAATACAATCCTACCTCAAGAAACAAGAAAAATCTGAAATAAACTATCTCACCCTACAACTAAAGGAACTAGAGAAAGAAGAACAAATAAAACCCAAAGTTAGCAGAAGGAAAGAAATCATCAAGATCAGAGCAGAAATAAATGAAATAGAAACAAAGAAAACAATAGCAAAGATCAATAAAACTAAAAGCTGGTTCTTTGAGAAGATAAACAAAATTGATAAATCATTAGCCAGACTCATGAAGCAAAAGGGTGAGAGGGCTCAAATCAATAAAATTAGAAATGAAAAAGGAGAAGTTACAACAGACACCACAGAAATACAAAGCATCCTAAGAGACTACTACAAGCAACTCTATGCCAATAAAATGGACAACCTGGAAGAAATGGACAAATTCTTAGAAAGGTATAACCTTCCAAGACTGAACTAGGAAGAAACAGAAAATATGAACAGACCAAATCACAAGTAATGAAATTGAAACTGTGATTAAAAATCTTCCAGCAAACAAAAGTCCAGGACCAGGTGGCTTCACAGTTGAATTCTATCAAACATTTAGAGAAGAGCTAACACCCATCCTTCTCAAACTCTTCCAAAAAATTGTGGAAGAAGGAACACTCCCAAACTCATTCCATGAGGCCACCATCACCCTGATACCAAAACCAGACAAAGATACTACAAAAAAAGAAATTACAGACCAATATCACTGATGAATATAGATGCAAAAATCCTCAACAAAATACTAGCAAACAGAATCCAACAACACATTAAAAGGATCATACACCATGATCAGGTGGGATTTATCCCAGGGATGCAAGGAATCTTCAATATATGCAAATCAATCAATGTGGTACACTACATTAAGAAATTAAGGAATAAAAACCATATGATCATCTCAATAGATGCAGGAAAATCTTTTGACAAAATTCAACATCCAGTTATGATAAAAACGCTCCAGAAAGTGGGCATAGAGGGAACCTACCTCAACATAATAAAGGCCGTATACGACAAACCCAAAGCAAACATCATTCTCAATGGTGAAAAACCGAAATCATTTCCTCTAAGATCAGAAACAAGACAAGGATGTCCACTCTCACCACTATTGCTCAACATAGGTTTGGAAGTCCTAGCCACGGCAATCAGAGAAGAAAAAGAAATAAAAGGAATCCAGGGCTTCCCTGGTGACACAGTGGTTGAGAGTCTGCCTGCTGATGCAGGGGACATGGGTTTGTGCCCCAGTCTGGGAAGATCCCACATGCCGCGGAGCGGCTGGGCCCATGAGCCATGGCCGCTGAGCCTGCGCATCCGGAGCCTGTGCTCTGCAGTGGGAGAGGCCACAACGGTCGGAGTCCCGTGTACTGCAAAAAAAAAAGGAATCCAAATAGGAAAAGTAGAAGTAAAACTGTCACTGTTTGCAGATGACATGATACTATACTTAGAGAATCCTAAAGATGCCACCAGAAAACTACTAGAGCTAATCACTGAATTTGGTAAAGTTGCAGGATACAAAATTAATGTACAGAAATCTCTTGCATTCCTATTTGCTGATGATGAAAAATCTGAAAGAGAAATTAAGGAAACACTCCCATTTACCAATGCAACAAAAAGAATAAAATATCTAGGATTAAACCTATCTGGGGAGACAAAAGACCTGTATGCAGAAAACTATAAGACACTGATGAAAGAAATTAAAGATGATACCAACAGATGGAGAGATATACCATGTTCTTGGAGTGGAAGAATCAATATTGTGAAAATGACTATACCACCCAAAGCAATCTACAGATTCAATGCAATCCCTATCAAATTACCAATGGCATTTTTTATGGAACTAGAACAAAAAATCTTAAAATTTGTATGGAAACACAAAAGACCCTGAATAGCCAAAGCAGTCTTGAGGGAAAAAACGGAGCTGGAGGAATCAGACTCCCTGACTTTAAACTACATTACAAAGCTACAGTAATCAAGACAATATGGTACTGGCACAAAAACAGAAACATAGATCAATGGAACAAGATAGAAATCCCAGAGATAAACCCACGCACCTCTGGTCAACTACTCTATGACTAAGGAGGCAACGATATACAATGGAGAAAAGACAGCCTCTTCAATAAGTGGTGCTGAGAAAACTGGACAGCTACATGTAAAAGAAGGAAATTAGAACACTCCCTAATACCATACACAAAAATAAACTCAAAATGGATTCAAGATCTAAATGTAAGACCGGACACTATAAAACTCTTAGAGGAAATCATAGTAAGAACACTCTTCGACATAAATCACAGCAAGATCTTTTTTGATCCACCTCTTAGAGTAATGGAAATAAAAACAAAAATAAACAGATGGGACCTAATGAAACTTCAAAGCTTTTGCACAGCAAAGGAAACCATAAACAAGACGAAAAGCCAACCCTCAGAATGGGAGAAAATATTTGCAAACGAATCAACGGACAACGAATTAATCTCCAAAATATAAAAACAGCTCATGCAGCTCAATATTAAAAAAACAAACAACCCATTCCAAAAACGGGCAGAACACCTAAACAGACATTTCTCCAAAGAAGACATACAGTTGGCCAAGAAGCACATGAAAAGCAGCTCAGCATCACTAATTATTAGAGAAATGCAAATCAAAACTACAGTGAGGTATCACCTCACACCAGTTAGAATGGGCATCATCAGAAAATCTACAAACAACAAATACTGCCGAGGGTGTGGAGAAAAGGGAACCCTCTTGCACTGTTGGTGGGAATGTAAATTGATATAGCCACTATCGAGAACAGTATGGAGGTTCCTTAAAAAACTAAAAATAGAATTACCATATGATCCAGCAATCCCACTACTGGGCATGTACCCAGAGAAAACCATAATTCAAAAAGACACATGCACCCTAATGTTCATGTAGCACTATTTACAATAGCCAGGTCATGGAAGCAACCTAAATGCCCATCGACAGACGAATGGATAAAGAAGATGTGGTACATATATACACTGGAATATTACTCAGCCATAAAAAGGAACAAAATTGGGTCATTTGTTGAGACGTGGATGGATCTAGAGACTGTCATACAGAGTGAAGTAAATCAGAAAGAGAAAAACAAATATCATATCTTAACGCATATATGCTGAACCTAGAAAATGGTACAGATGAACCAGTTTGGAGGGCTGAAATTGAGACACAGATGTAGAGAATAAACGTATGGACACCAAGGGGGGAAAACAGTGGGGGGTGGTGGTGTGATGAATTGGGAGATTGGGATTGACATGTATACACTGACGTGTATAAAATGGATGACTATTTAGAACCTGCTGTATAAAAAATAAATTCAAAAAATCATATTAGATACTACAAGACCAAATACGTAGACTTTAATCTGGGAGAAATCAAAATGCTTTGTATGCTAAAAGAGCCTCAAGAAAAGCTGGCCACACTTTCTCTCACTTCTGTTAGAACTAAACAAAATTATCTTTTTTTTTTTACACCTTTATTGGAGTATAATTGCTTTACAATGGTGTGTCAGTTTCTGCTGTATAACAAAGTGAATCAGCTATACATATACATTTATCCCCATATCTCTTCCCTCTTGCGTCTCCCTCGCACCCTCCCTATCCCACCCCTCTAGGTGTTCACAAAGCACCGAGCTGATCTCCCTGTGCTATGCGGCTGCTTCCCACTAGCTATCTATTTTACATTTGGTAGTGTATGTATGTCCATGCCACTCTCTCACTTCGTCCCAGCTTATACTTGCCCCTCCCTCCCCCCAAAAAATACTCCAGCAACATGGGGAATACACACCCTGCCCCACCTCTACCCCTGCCTCCATCCCTGCCCATGCTCATGCCTTCCATTTTAGACGAGTGATTCCTATGCTATTGCTTTCATGTCTGTTCTTCTGCAGCCAGAATGAGCTACGTAAAACACAGATTTGATCTTTTTATCACTTAGCATTGTGGTACATGATGAATGTGATTGATTTTTAAGAGCTAGGTTCAGTTTAGATTTAACCAGCAGAAGAACAACCGAGGAAACAAAGACTGTGAGTAATGGAGAAGCTGCTCTCAGAAGGCCACTAGGCTCGTCCTGTGGGTAATGGAAAATAAGCTGACAAGACTGTCCTTGGCTCTTCTGAGGGCATCACACCAAATCATGCATGTGAATGGACACTTTGCGAACTGTGTTGCTGGTCAGAACACTTGGTTTGTGTTCTTTTCTGGACACTAAGAGCTATAATAAACGTCATCTGTAGCTTCCTGAGGCTCAGTTAGATGTCGACTGGGGAAACAAAGCTTAGGGAGCAGGAGGTAGGAAATGTTGGGGTATGTAACCATAGACAATGGAACAAATGTTTGGAAGAAGGTGTAGATGGCAGTGTTGTAACAATTGGTAATGCGAAGGAAGAGGAACCTAAAATTCTGATGATGGGTGTTGTTCCAGTGAAAATCCTATTTTATTATTGTTGAATTTTTCTAAGCCTTTGAAGAACATTTCACGAATAGGGCAAGGTTCTCATTTGTCATGGACACTCAGCCTCCTTAAAGATTCTGTTGGTAGTTTTGGCAGGTGTTACGGATGTGAATCTTGTGTCATCCGGATTTTTATATATTACAATACGGCAGTAGGGCCACAGGATGCGGTGAGGTCAGCATGAAGTTCAGTATCATCAGTGACCAGGGGTGTTGCAGGATTAATAGGTATGAATGTTCTTTCTGAGTTCCTTAATCATGTCCTTGGGGAGAGGTTCGTGCTTCACAAGTAGTTAGGAATGGACTACCGTACTTCGTTCTGGACAACAAACACCAAAAGTTCCACGTTACTTTGTGAAAAGTTTGAGAAACATTTCATTGGCCTGAAGGCAGGGTCACAGCACAGAGGTATTTTATCTGCTTATATCTACTCATGTAAATCACATAGGTGTAGAGAACTCTGAATATGGGCAGTGTCAGATAAAGCTTGTATTGTTGGGTACCATGGGGGTTGCTTTTTTTTTATTGGAGTATAATTGCTTTACAATGTTGTGTTAGTTTCTGCTGTAGGACAGAGTGGATCAGCTCTATGTATACATATATCCCCTCCCTTTTTAGCCTCCCTCCTACCTCCACCCCCCCATCCCATTCATCTAGGTCATCACAGAGCACCGAGCTGATCTCCCTGTGCTATACAGCAGCTTCCCACTAGCTATCTATTTTACACATGGTAGCTTGTATATGTCCATGCCACTCTCTCAGTTTGTCCCACCCTCCCCTTCCCCTCCTGTGTCCACAAGTCCATTCTGTACATCGGTGTCTCTTTTCCTGCCCTACAAATAGGTTCATCAGTACCGCTGGATCCAACTTTCAATGAGAAGTGGTTTGGCTTTCAGTGTCCTCAGTAAGGAACTAGCACTGAAAAAGTTCTGGAAGTTATGGGAGAGTGCTATTGATTCCAAATATTAGTAGGACTCAGATGATTTGAAAATCAAAATGGAAAAAGAATCAGACATTATTCTTTCTGTAAAAGCAGAAGGCTAGTTTTGTTTTGTTTTGTTTTTTTTGTCAGCTATATACCTATAAATCATGATTTCATAAGCTTTGGCCCCAAGAGTGTGCAGTCATCACATTTAGGGGCACCAGAAAAAGTGGGAGTTAATAGTAGTATCTGTTTTTCTGTCTGTCCAGGGCTAATGCCTAAATGTGGGAGCTAGAACAGCTGAAGATAGAAGATGGTAGCAGGTCTAAAAGTATTTTCCCCGACCTCATTTTTTAAAGCCAGTTAATCATTATCATGGACCATGTTCCCATTGATAAATACACATAACTACTGGGTATAATGATGTTCTTGTCTGAGAGGGGGAAACGATTGAGATCTGTGCTGCCCCCTTGGGAAAATTCTCACTTTTTTGTCTCCTCTGCAGGAAGTGTCAGAGGTAAAATGAGACGACCAACCCTAGGAAGTCACCCCAATTTAATCAATGCCAGTGGATTAGTATTAGCTAATACTAACCAGGGGAGTATATTTGCTATTTAATCTAGACTGGAGAGAAGGAGAGAGAAGATGAGCCAAGAATGCCTTGGACTTCAGAAGCCCCCAAAACTGTGACCTCAGAGAAGTGGCTGGGAGCTTGGTGACTGAGTTCCACAGCATTGCATTTACCCATAGGGAAATAGGCAGGGTTCACAGCACTGTCAGCCCCATGTTAAGCTTTGGCCTGGAGAGTGAAGAGCCTCCGGTCACATCTCTTGGAGTGGGATGTGTTGCTTTCTCAAGTTTCATTTTGAGGACTCAGCAGCTTCAAAGCATTTGTTCGTTTGTTTGGTTCTCGTGTATTCTGGGGGGGAACAAGGTAAAATAAAATAATTAGGCAAAATATATCCATATTAAGGTCATATGCAAGGCATGATTTTACCCAGTGTTCTTTGCCATTCTACCCCATCTAGGGAAATTTCTCTCAACTCCTTTTCATTCTCAAGCCCTTGTTTAAGTGCTCTCATGGTTTTGGCTTTCTGCACGACAGGACGGCCCCTAATAGACAATAAATATACTGCTCTGGAGATGAATTTCAGATGTTGAGTCTTCCAGCAAATTTGAAATTTAGCCAAGTATCTTCTCCCATTCCTATTTTTTATTCCTTATAATTTCTGAGAAACTTTCCTGCTAGCAGACCTCTCAGACAGTGACAAACTGGATCCTCATTAAAACAAAGAAAGGTTAAGGGGCAAAAATAACCTATTTAAAATGAGATAACTCACCAGTCTTTCAGCTGTAAATTGACAATAGGATTTATATAAATCCATAATTGTATCTCTTTTACCTGCAGTTAGGCTAGTTAATGGTAAAAAAAAGTATACAGCTGATTGTGTGGCTTTAATGAGGATTCTTTTTACAGAGTTAAAAAACCCCACCAAATTAAATTCTGCCAATTTACTCCATTGCAAATTGAGCACCACCCTGTGAGAAAAGAGAAAAAAAGAGGAAAAAGAAAAGAAAAGAAAAAAAAATCATCAAGTAGCTTAAATCAGTTACAGCTAAATGTGTAAGTCAGCATGTGCTTTAGCCTTTAGTCATGAAGCATATATTAGATTTTAAAAATAAATGGCTTTCTGCTGAGCCTTCATTGCAATGGCTTTCTGACTTTTAATTAAATTTTCAGTACTTGTGGATGCTTGCTCATGTACCCTGGCCACAGAGCCCGAATTGCCTCCATCATTAAGAGGAGTGGAAAACCCAATTGGAGATTATTAAGCTTGTTCATTTCTTTGTTATCAGTAGCTGGTGATACTCTCTCGTTTTTACTTGTTAAATAAGGATGGAGCTTTCTACCAGCATATTTTTCAAGAATGAAATAAGCTCTTGTAAACAGAGCATGATTAGCCCTAATGCAGGAGCTTGTTAAATGTTCCTCATTATACATTTCTGGTCTGTTTCATCAGTGTTAAATGAACTTAATGTAAATTAATAAAAACAGGTTTGCGTTATTTGTAACAGGATTGAAAGTAAAGAAGAAAACTGTAAGCAACACCAAACTCAGCAACTGAAGTTTGCACTTGTCCTCTGTTGCCCTTTCTATTCTATGGAATTGAATAACTTGTTCCAAAGGTTTAATATTTAGTCTTTTCGAATGGAGCACTACAGTTTAGGTCTTACATTAGAGATTTGCTAAAATTGCTAATTTGGTGCTTTTCTGCAAATTTTATCTTTGCTCCTTTTGAACTTCCCAGAAACAAAGAGATTTATGAGAATTATGTATTATTGTAGGAACCAATCTCCAACAAAGGAATTCGAATTTTTATACCAACAGGGTCAAGAACAACATAATTTTGGCTCTAGACCTAATGGTTGGTTTTAAATTCATATTTGTTTTGATTTCTAAAAATGAGTTCATTGCAGACACAAGACAAATGTGTGATGTAAATTCACATTGTTTTAAACAGCGACATACTTAAAATACAAGGCTGCTTCTCCTAATTAAGGGGAAGCCAAACTGAAAAGACACTTAAACATGCACAGAAGGTCAAAAAGCTAAGGGTCGGTAATCTAAGTGATAAAATGGTTTATCTCTGAGATGTGGAATTAGATGCCCATGAGCAAGTAAGAATAATTGGGGATCCCAGCATTTAAAATTTCAGGACCTTCATTAACGAAAGTCGAATGTGCCTGAATTTCAATCTCCTTTAGATTATATTGTCAGGAATGTGAGGCTACAGGGACTTCAACTTTGTGGTTGTTGATGGGGCTAGTGGAACATCCGTATGTGATAGTCGTGGTTATTTGTTACCTCCACAAACATCGAATGCTCACAAGGGCTGAGCTAGTGTTTAAAATTTTGTGAAACCAAGATAAAAGCTACTAAGTTATGAAAAAATGCATCATGCACCTGAGGATGCAGTCTTATTTTCTGTAGGAGTTTTCTGGAACTTAACTTTTTACTAAAAATTTTGTAGCCCACAGGTTCCTAGTGGATAGTAACCATTTGTGTAATGTCAGTGGTAACAAATTCTAAGAGAACATCATGTTCACAGTCCAGAAAACACAGAACGTATTCCACAAATATCACCCATGGCAGATATAACTAATTGTTCACAGCACTCTTTCCTGCTCAGCCTGGATTAGCCTCAGACTCCTTCTCGGCACAGTAATCTAGGCACGCCCTACCAAAAGATCGCAGTCGTTACCTGAGATGAGGCCTTTTTTGCTGTCACTATTCTAATTAGTGAAAGTTTGTATTCCTTAGATTGAGTTAGAAAATCTTTTTAACTTTTGTGGCTGAAATATTTTAGATTGTTTTCTGCCTTAGTTGGGAATGGTGAACACATTTTAATTGTCATGTCATGATTCATTTTAATCTTCACTCCCTGGAGATCTTACTGTGCTTCAGTGCCATCATTATGAAAATTAATTTTATTTTCATAATGAATTATATATTCAGAAAGCACAGCAGATTAGACTGAAATTGTACTGAACTCAGGATATGTACTGGGAAATTTCTCTTTCCCCCTCCTTCCTTCCTTCCTTCTTTCTAACGAATCCTGGATTCCTTGGGATATGGTCGTATAACCAAGAAACAATTTACGTTTTCCAAAGCATGGCTTAGAGGAAAGGCAGAACGTAGGCTTTCTGAAATGTCCGGTCAATGTTAAAAATGTTGTCCATCTGGTTTTGTCACAGAGTTCTCCACTTTGAACTTCAGCCTCATTCTGCTTTGTTGCTCTCTGTTTACCTTATGCCCTGGTTCAACTTTGATCTTATCCTCTGATATTTCCATGCTGGCTTCCTTGTCACTGGTCCTTTGACTGGATTAGGATACATAGTTCTCTCTTCTCTTACTCCCCAAGTAAAGCATTAAAAACAGATTCTGATTTATTGACAGACAGCTTTTATTCAAAGAGCTCTATTTAATGGTTTACTAAATATATTAACTAAGAGAACAGCAAGCTGAAACCCATTCTTGCTGGTATGTAATTAGGACCAACCAGTAATTCTATGTGTGTCTGAGTGTAAAGGTCACAGGGGAAAGTTTAGGCATTTCAGAACAGCCTCAGACATATCAAATCTTAACTGAGTATAAAGAAAGGAAATTTAAAGATTTGACATGTTGCCTACAGGTAGAGTAAATGTGGTAACAATAAATGGCTCTAGATGATCACAAAATCAATTTAAGTGATACACGAAAGAGTAACAAGAAAATATTCTTAAAATTGGAAGAAAAAGGAATGAATCATATGTTTGTGAAATAATAATAATTTATTAATAATAGTAGTGATGATGATAAAACATATTAATTGAAGACTTACTATGTGCTCACGCTATTCTAAGAGCTTTAAATATATTAACTAATTTCATAATCACTACAACTCTATGGGGTAGCTACTATTATTTTCTCCATTTGATGAATGAAAACACTGAATCGTAGACAACGAATGACTTGTTCATTGTATACAGTGAGTAAATGCCAGAGCTGGGAATTAAATTCAGGGAATCTGACTCTAGAGTCTACATTGGTTTAGTTGTGCTTTCTGAAGCCAAATGCTGTGTTTTTCTCTTAGCATTCTTGGACTTACCCTAAGAAAGAAGCTTTGTAGGTACAGTCGCATCTTGAGCCAAGCTCTTTTGGCAGAACTAATAATGCTAGAAAGAGTAGGGGAAAAGAGAGGCTTCTGGAGACTGATAGAAAATGGGAGTATTACCCAAAGGGCATTCACTTTTATCAGTACAAATGTGCTAACCTCCAAGAAGTCAAAATGAAGCAGAAATCAAAAAGAGTCACCAAATCTCAGACTTTTGCATAGAACTGGACCTAAAGATAGGATTATTCTTCATTATTAATTTCCCTGATTTCTTTTATGATTAGGTGTTGGGGAAGAAATGAGATTATTTGTTACTTTATTGGATGGTTTGAAAATGTTCCCAGGCACCAAGGGAGGTGAGTGACCAAAGCTTCGAGTTGGTGTTAAAGCAAGAGCTGGCACAAGGCAAGACGAGGAGCCGGGTCAAGATCTACCATCTAGTTGGGAAGCAGTAGAACAAATGAAACTGGAAGGTGCAGGTAGGTGATCTAAACGAAGTCGACGGCGGTGATGATGGTGGTGAAGTTCTGGGGTAGGGAAGGTCTGGCCATTGGTTGACACCCTGATCATCTGACAAAGTTGATCGTGGTGTACCCTAAAGTAGTTGCTTTTAAGAGCTTTCGGTGTGTTTTGGATCAATTCTAAGAAGTTGCCTTTTAGAAATAGATTACTACTCTTTTCATACTTATTGAACATCTAATATGTATGAAGTCTTGTGCAGAATCCTAAGATGAATGCAGGGATCTTTATAGGTAGATTTAAAAAATGATAGGCAGTCATGTTTTCCTTTGGCTCTACTCATCCCCCGCATATTAGCAATGCTGACGTAGTTGAGGGTCACTCGGAGCGGTACCATCAGCCATCCATTTAATTTTCATTAAAATTCTCTCTTTGCCACCTTTCAGGCAGGTACTGAAAAGGCCTAGGTAGGTGCTAATTTGCACAGTTAGAACATCCTCTCCACTATTCATCCTTCCACACATAGGCTCTTTATCAAGTAAATGTACACAGTGTGTTAGAACCTAAAAATATGACACAAAAACTTGAAAAAACGGATGAGGGAACTAAGAAGTTATAATTCTGACTTCTGAAATCTGCAGTTTATTTCAGGGAAAAAAAGAAAGCAAAGGAAGGAACATTTCTTATTCATATAATCTTAGGAATATGTTAACAGGTGGTGAAATTTCTTTCTAGAATGCTAGGTAATCTTATCAGTTGAAAGTAATCCCTGTGATATTTAGCAGAAGTGAGGATTGCCACAGAGGCTGCTCTGCTGGACTTTCTTTGGAGGGTTCTTTGAAGAACTTTGAGTGGTTTTCATTCATGTTTGCCAGTTTCACAGATTTTCTCAACATGAATTCAAACAGCAGAGGGAAACCCTAAATGCATTTTTTTTCAGATAATTTTCTGAGAGGAGTTTTCTCAGAACCAGTTTGGCTTGTGTGTCACTCTGATAGGGCAAAAGGCCCGAAACATAACTATTCAACTTGCCCGGTCCTGCCCTTCTTTCATTTGCCCTGCAAAACAGCCCATGAATGGATCAACTGGCATAATTGGGAAGCTATGCAATAGCAATAAAATGCTGTAATAATAATAACTACAACTTATTAAACACCCAGTCCATAACAGGCGCTCCACGTGTACCATTTCTTTTAGTTCTTGTGGCAACACTGCAGGGCGGGTACTTTCCCTATTGGTTGGTTGGGAAAAGTTAAGTGATCTTAGCCCCTCAACCAGTGGTTGAGCTGGGGTTCAAAGAAACCTCTGCCGATTGTAAAGCCAATGTCTTCAACACTACACCATCCTGCTTCCCTATCTTGCCTGCTGTTAAAAAAATTTTGTGTCACCTACTCCATGCCAGAAACGAAGGAACGGCCATCGCCATGTTAAAAAGTTAAATACTTCGAGGGGGCAGTCAGCCCCACCTGAGCATTTCTGATCACTGTTTGAGAACTAACGCTTTGGGCACAAGCTTAAAAATTAGGCAGGTGGGTTGGCTGGATGGGATTTAAGGCCCGGGAACTCTTTGCTGAGCAAGGTGCTCCTTCCTGTCAGAATACGTTTCCATAGAGTCCTGCAGCCTGCAAGCTGGTAGCACCTCCTCCTGCTTCTGCCTCCTAGTGGGCTGTCTGAGGGAGGCTATACATATGTATTAAGTTATTAGGCGGTGGTATGGGTTCTCACAAGTTCAAACACAAAGCATGCTGTGTCTCTGCTCGAGCATCTCCAGGAGGGCCTGGATTAATAGAAATGCAAATGGAGCATCTGCACAAGGCCATATGATTAGAGCCTCCCCCTCACACCTCAAAGTCAAGAGCAGAAAAACACTGCCTGTGAAATACAACAAAAAATGGTGATATAATATGCAAAGTCTGTTACCATTTCAACAGCAGTCAGCAAAACATTTCTACTCACACCACTCAGAACAATTCTGCCCCAACTTTATTATGTAAGCTAATGTTTTTCGTCGGGATAAACTTGCCGTTGGTGTGTTAAGAGTCCCTACTGACTCCTTTAATGCTTAAGATTCTGCACACCCTTGTCTGGCCCATTCTGGAAAGATGCTATTAAAAGAAGTGGGGCTTTCATTTTTTTTTTTTTTTTTTCACCTCTGCTCTCTTCATCTCTCTGGGGTAGAAATGCGATGGTCAAAGAAGGAGTCAGCCCAGAGTTTACTTTTTTGGCTTTAGGAAAGGGCTAGTGATCTCAGCCTGCCAGGGCCCGCCTTCCAGCCTGGTCTGGTGTGAGTCATGGCCTTCCCCAGGTTGGTCTGGGCTGTAGGGCCAAGTTTCAGGTTTCATCTCCATTTGAGTCAGATGGCTTCCATCTCTTTTGCAGCTGCACTCTTAATGCTGTGCATTGGCAGATATCACTCTGTCACTTCTCAGGACAGGGACCAAATCCCAGCACTGTCACCAGCAGTGTTCCGTATAGGTGGGTGGGATGATCGAATGCATGAATAAGCAAAAGAACAAAAAGGCTGCTTGCATCTCAGTGCGTGCTGTGGGCAGGAGGGGATCTGTGTGAGGGAGTGTGGATGAATTAGTGCAGCCATCCCCAATGGAGAAACAGCTCGGAACCCACCTGTAACTGTCCCTTGTCTCTTTTTTTTTTTTTGTTTTTTTTAGCTGTATGTGGGCCTCTCACTGCTGGGGCCCCTCCCATTGCGGAGCACAGGCTCCGGACGCGCAGGCTCAGCGGCCATGGCTCACGGGCGCAGCCGCTCCGCGGCATGTGGGATCTTCCCGGACCGGGGCACGAACCCGTGTCCCCTGCATTAGCAGGCGGACTCTCAACCACTGCGCCACCAGGGAAGCCCCCCTTGTCTCTTTTTGCTAGTGTTTCCCCTCCCTGAACTCATCCTTCTTCTTTGCTTCGGTTGGTTAATTTGGCCGATGTTTGCCTATATGACTTTAAAAAATAATCTTTCTCCAGTCACCCTGCAGGGTTATACAATTGAGTGAAGGATCACAGCTCTTTCCTGTCTCACAGCTACAGGGGGCACCTATGTGGCTGGGAGTGAGTCACGTCTAGGGATAGTTTGTATTTTCTATGTTCAGGCAGCTTCATGCTTTGAGGGACTGCTGAGTTGCTGGAGAAGTCATTGAGAGACTCATCAGAATTGGTGCCTATGTTTATACTTAGTTGTATTTCTGGAGAACATTATTCATTAGAGTACATTGCTCATGAAGTGTCGCAGTAGATTTTCTTACCTTATTCATACAAGACATCCCATCTACTGCCTTCTTTTATTTTTTTGTTATTATTTTTTTTAATTTTTATTTTATATTGGAGCATAGTTGATTAACAATGTTGTGTTAGTTTCAGGTGTACAGCAGAGTGATTCAGTTATGCATATACATGTATCTATTATTTTTCACAGTCTTTTCCCATCTAGGTTATTACAGAATATTGAGCAGCTTACTGTAGTGACACTCCAATACCGCCCCGATTTCTCACCTGGGCTAAGCTATCTTCTTCTGGCCTCTGGGCTCTCTCCACCATTCAGTTATACACACACACACACACTTCTTCCAGATTCATCATGCTAAACATAGCTCTGGTAACTCTTCAGCTAAACATCTTCAACGACTTCCCATTGCCTAATAAGTAAAATGCAAGCTTCTTATTCTGGCATTCAAGGCCGTCCAGGATCTGGCCCAGCCTGCATTTTTCAACATTTTAAATTGCCTGTACTCCATTCACACCACACAATTCATCATTCCCTCTCACTGGAAACCCCTTAGCACTGTTCACTTCACTTAAAATGGAGCTCCATCTCAGCCCTACCCCACATGCAGACCTGTCCTTCAGGAAGCATCTTAACTGTCACCTTCTGTTTGAAGCTTACCAAATGTGTCCCAGTGATTTCTTTGTGTGACTGCTCATCGCACTTTGTCCCTCTTTTACCCAGTATCCTGATTTCCCTTGTGTTCCAGGTGATGCTTGTCCCTTGGGTAGGTAGGCGATAGATATTTATTGAACAAGTGAAAGAATGTTGAGTGACTGAGTACCTCTGTCTTATCTCCCTTTAGAGTTTGTGAGATTCCTGAGGGGGCAGCAGTGTGATGTAGCAGAAAGCATTCGGGCCTGGGGGTCGGAGAGACCTGGGTGGGAGCTCTCTGCCTGACTGTTAATTAACTCGGGGCCCTGGGTGAGCTACCCAGCTTCTCTGCACCTCACCTCTATCCATGCCCGTTGAATGTGTGAACTTTTGTGGATTTTTTTTTTGTTCATTGGCATGTTCTGTACTCCCGGGAAATATTGAAAAGCAAAGCATTAGTTGTCTTACAGATACAGAACATTCTCTTCACATATAAATCACGACATGAACTGGCATCGTAATATACACCACAGAGCTAGTAAGATTTCACTTGAAAAATAATGAGGCAGGTAAGTGTTACATGATCACATTAGCATCTACCCCTTTGACAACTAACTCTGAACAATGGAAACTGTATGTTTGCTTTTAAAGACAGACTATACGTTTTGTTAGTTTAACTAATTTGGGCACCTGGTAATGGAAATGACACAAGGCTGCTAATCCAAACATCTATGATGAGGAATTCCTTGGAAAAAGATAGAGAAGGAGGGAAACGTTTCCACAGTGATTTCTTGCATCTGCAATCCTAAATCTAACTTAGTATTAGTGCTCCTGACAGGAAAAGAAATTTCAAGACAGTTACTCACACTTTTGAAGGTTTTATTTGGTTTAACCTCAGAAATAACTGTACTGATGGTGCTGAGTGCTCTCAGGTGCGGGTTTTCTCTCTGAAATAATGGATTCTTGAGTTTCTTCTCTTCCTAAAATGAGGTCTGAGGTGCTGTTGGAGCTTCTTGATGAGTGGCTTTAACTACTGTGTGATGCTGTAACATAAAAAAAAGAATCCTCCACCCACTTCGTGGGGTATTTGTTTGAGAACACGTAGGAAGGCGGGAAGCCTCACCTACCACGACATAGATGTTAATGTGATGGGCAGCAGGCCTCGCTGAGCCAGGTTCCCAGCATCGTCTACCTCCCCTGTGACCAGGGCTGCTCTGTGCCCCGGCCACTGAGTTATGAAGAGAATTCCATCCATGTCTCAGGTCCTCTCTGGGAGTCACTTACATTTTGTTTACAGCATTGTCTCCCTTTCATGGCATTTGTCCTTTTCTTTCAAAACTTCCCTCTGGCCTCCTGTCAAACTACAGTAGTAAACATGAAACTCATTTTTCTGTTGGGCCTGAGCTAAACAACCAAACAAGAGATCATCGATCTTATAACGGACACTACAGGTGTCCTATTACATTATGTGATAGCATTGGCGAAAGAAGGAGTTCCAGTGTTGGTACGGGATGTAATTCAGCACAGGACTAGATTTTTATTTGTATATTTTTGCTTTTTTATTTTTTCCTTGTCTCATATAATCTATTAAGAAATCTCTAAAAAAATCACTAACATTTATGTAGTTCTTTACAGTTTATAAAGCACTTCTCACAAAATTTTTCTTTTTTAATAGAGCATCCCTGTAAACATGATGTTGTTTTTATTACTTATATTTTTCTGATGATGAAACTGAGGCAGGGAGGTCTCACAAGTTAAGTAATGGAAATCATGGGTCACCTTTTAATGGTTACAGCCCTGCCACCTGCAGACTTCAGTAACACCAGGACTCGGAGCTCCACTCTCCGACAACAAGAACCTGGGGCACAAGACAAGGCCTGGTTTCCAGAGCCTGAAATAGAACTGGCCTGAAGGTTCCAGACCATGAAGTTGAGAGCGATTTGAGGCATGGAAGAAGCCCAAATAAAAGCCAGGCAGGCAGTTTAGAAGTGTCATTCTGAGGGGGCAGCAGAAGGGGCAGATCCAAGGAGGAGGTAATAGGATAGAGCTTGTGCCAGCACACCAGGCTGTGAGGGTCTAGATTAAAGTTGGAGCTTGGCGGGCATCCCTGAGTCATAAAAAATAGCCGCAGCCCTTTGGTACAAGACATTTGTAGCCCTGGCCGTGACCTTAGAGAGCGAGCTCCGATGTCAGATCATGCATTTGGGAATGTTGAGTTCATCCTTAAGAATGACAGGCTCCAGAAGATACAGCAAATAAAGTGAAGAAACATCTGAACACATGTTATGCATGGAAATAGAAACGGCACTGCATCTAGCGATTCCTAGGCCATCTCTCTCTTCCTTCTTTCTTTTCTCTTCTTTGACTTTCTCATCTTTCTCTATCCTCCTTCCCTCCTCCCACCTCCCTCCTTCATTTTGTTTCTTATAGTACAATTACTTGACACTTTGCTAGAGACTGTGTGAAGCTCCGGGGATGCAAATATGACCGAGAAAAACATTTCCACATTTTTGTCAATGTGGAAAGCTGTGTGCCTATTTCTGAATTATTTTTGTCTACATTTTTAAACTTTTCACCTCAAGTAGGTGAATTCATGGGTTGAAACAATTTTTTAATCATTTTGGATACTCTTACTGAGTGTCTGTGTCTGTGTGTTTTTGTGTTGTGTGCACACACAAAGAAATATATTACTTACTGACTGGGGTATTTAAGTATGATAAGGAATACCCATAGTTTGAAGCCATGAGTTAACTTTTCATATCTCTTGTATCTTTCATATAGCCCATCTCATTTGTATAAACCCAGCAAGCAGGCAATAAATATTTGCTGATTTATTATCTTTTTTTTTTTTCCCGCTAACTTCAAGCTTTCCATAAATCTCTGGTCCTAGAAGAGAATGGTTTGTATTTTAGTATTTTAATATACTCTTCCTATATGATTTAAAATACACTTTATCATTCTTCACCTTGCTTTCACTTGTTGGCTGGATGCTTAAACAAAGCAGGTCTGAAGATAGCATGGGGGTTGGTTAAGATAGCTGTACAGGTAATGTGTAGAATCCTAAACCCTTTGCTATCGAAGCAAAAGTGTTTTGGGCGTGAAAAATGGAGATTGTCTTTCTGTGTAGACAACAGTTAGCCTGGGTAGCAATGTATATTTTTAATTAGTATTCTTCATTAATAAACATTTTCCTTTATGGATCGCATGACTGTACAAATATTACAATGTTCAGGAAGAGGGTAGAGGAGTTAATCAAAATGTACAAACTGACCCTAGAGCCTCACTGTTCATGTCCCTTCCTTTGCTGAGAATCTGTGTGTTAATGGTCACGAAAGAACTTTGAACAGGAAATAGCACTAAATCAGCAAGAGGTATTATATTATTACCATTTAACATTCACAGTTCATCAGCGTGCACGTTCCCTATCCCAAGATACCAAAATTCAAAGCACTGCAGAGATTTAAGCTTTACCTTCATGGGCTTGTCACTGAGATTCAAGAACAGTTTATGGAAAATACTACCTAATATTCTAATTATGTATGTCTATTTTATTTGAACTCAGACATTTCAAAATCCCTTGTGCATAGTTTTTCCAAATGATCGCCCAAATCAAAATTACACAGGCAAAAAGGAGGAATAATTAGCAAAATGAGAAGCTAGATTTGGGGCTCATATCATTTTCTATTCTCTATCATTTCTATGCTAATTGCTTATCTTGGGAGCCCATTCTGGGAAGTCGTAGGAGGTGGATTTTCAATATGTGTATACCTGGATGTGGGGCCTTGCCAGTACTCTTCAAGCAAGTGAACAGCATCTGTGGCCCCAGAAAATCCTCCCTCAAGTGATATGGGGAGACAGCAATTCCTCTTAACCGAAAGAGACTCTCACCTGAGATTTTCCAGGGGCTGATTCTAATTCACTGTATCTCCTGGACATTTTATGAAAGAGAAAGAGGCAACTAAGGAATATTCTCCCACTCCACAGATAGTCTCACTGAAGTTATCTGTCTCAAGTTGTAGATTGTGGTCAAAAGTAATACCTAGCCCTGACTTTATTGTGTAGGCAATTCACCAACCTAAGTAGAAGATCAGATAGGACTACAAAGTCCAAGAAAAAAGAAAGTATTTACAATGGTAACAAAATGCCTATAGGACCCTCTCTCTTTTCCCAGCCCCTCACCTCCCAAGCAGATAATACTGGCTACTAATTGCTTAGTAAATCTAAAGACAGATTTATTTTAGCCAGCATCAGGAGAAGATCATGGAAGAGACGGGAGACCAGATCTGAAAAGATGGACTAAGCCAACTGGACTCTTTTGAGAAACTGAGCAAGTTGCCAGTGAGGAGATGGGACAGAACAGGATGCATCAAGAGATGTCGAGGTGGAGAAAGGCCGTGATGGGCCATGTGCAGACTGAGGAAAGCCAAGGACGCTGGCCGACAGGGAGGAGAGCAAGCCACCAACCTGTGTCAACCAGAGACGGATCACAAAGGCTCCAGGAGAGATGAGCTGTTCCCCAGAGCCCTCAGGGACTAGCATTAGCTCCAGTGAAGCCTGTTGCAGTTCTTGGGCTCCGTTAAGATCATTATATTTGTTATCACTCCAGTGTATCCTTATATTAACTTACTTGTCACCCCCCTCTACGTGTTCTTTGAGTTAGCTTCTGTTTCCTGCAATCACATCAACCAGACATAAACCTCTTTTACAAAAACAAACAACACTCCTCCTTCCCACAGGAAACAACCAACAACATTCCTCAGCATCTGTTACAAAGCAGGTTTGCATTTATCTCTACAATGAGAGATAACGTAGATGGTTGGCAGAAGCCATCTTTTTCTTGCTCTGCTGACTTATTGCTGTTTAAGGGCTTTTGGTAACCCTGGTGGAGATCAGGTCACCTAAACTCATGGTCCTCAACCAGCCTTTATTCAACTGAGTAATCTGCAAAATAGTGATGTGCAAAACCTTTCAAAGTGGAGACTGAACTGACAGTCTTGTCTGGGGTTTCAGTGGTTTCTAATACTCCTGTCAAAGTTCCTTGTAGAACTGTATCGATTAAGTCACCACTGCTTGCAGGAGGGCGGGGCGGTGGTGAGGGGGGAGAGAGAGAGAGAAAGTAAACAACTGAGTTATGGTGATGACCTAGCCCTAAGTCATCAGGTAGATCTCCTTGCTAACAAATTTCCTGGTTAACAGGCAGGTTGTCACACAGAACAATGCCCTCATTCAGTCTCTTTGAAAGCCAATGATGGGAGTCAGGGGCTTCCTATCGCCCTACATAATGCCAATACATCAACAGTGTTCTGTGGCTAGCTGAGAACCCCTTAGGCCCTGCTGTGTTGCAGCTCTCCTGACTGGTAGGAGAGAGAGAGGGATCTGGACCTGTTTTGATTTCTTGAGAAAAGTTCTGAACTTATTGTTTTGTGGGAGGTATAAGATGGAAGAGGATATAGGGCATTACAGATACCCCAGATATGAAACAGAAAACATCTCTCTCCATCAGGAATTTGTACACAGGGGTATGTTCCTGCTGTGCTCCTGAAGTCAGCGTCTGGTCTTTGTGCTCTCATTGCCAAGTGATGGATCCCAGGCATTTCAGGTAACAAGCTACCTGCTGTCTGAGTGGAAGTATTTAAATTCCTGCTGTTTTTCATCATTCAAGTTGTTTCTCCCTATGTTTCTCCTGCTAGGGAGCAAGGCTGCCATATGTACAGGGCCACATGGCTGGCAAAACAGGAGGATCATATTTGGTATTGGATTTATTTGATGGCATCATATTCCTGGCAGCTGGGCTTAGGCAGGATTTGCTTTGGCAATTCTGGGAGGAAGGTGTCATCATTTTGCTCTAATTTATAGACTATCTACTGAGTTCTAGTCTAAGCTGAAAGGTTGGAGGCGTGTTAGTGTGATGAGCATTGCCTAACAACTAGGATGGAGTCATCATAATTATTTTGAATATTAGCTTCAAACCTTAGAGTCATTCAGTTTTGAGGACTGCTTAAGATCTTGGGTTCTGGTGTGGAGAGGCCTGGGTTTAGAGCCAGGCTCCACTTCTACCACTGTTTGGCATGGAGCAAATCACCTCACTTCTCCAAGTCTCAGTCTCCTTATTTGTAAAGTAAGGATAAAACAGTAGCCATCTCACAGGATTGTTTTAAGGATAAATGAGGTGACGCCTGTGAAGCCCTGCCCTTATGTCTGTCACACAATGAACATTCAATAAATATTAGCTATGTAGGCTTGTGTCAGATGTGGACAGCTGGTCACTTCTTATCCTTCTCTTGTACCTTCCTTGACCCAGTTTGCAATGCTCAAAGTATTAGACAGCTTGTAGAAAAGATGTAAGATTTATTTTCTACTTTTTTCCTTTAAATATTTCAGGAAGCTGAACTTTGCAAGATTCATGCCAAATGCAAAGCAGTTCAAAGGAGTATAAATGCTGGCTTTTTTGGTGGCCCTGCCTTTCAGAAAATACTAGGTACGTGAGACATGAAGGCAATGTGATAATAATTCTCTGTGTCATAAGTGTGTCACTGAGTGTTATCCTTAGCTTTCTATTGGTGACTTTAATTTTAACAAATTTGTTTCATCTCTCCTGTTCTGTTCCTGCTGGCTATAGCCCAAGTTCAAGGTCTAGGCACATAAATGGAATCAAACGATCATAGATCTTGGTTGAAAGGGACTTGAAACGTTGTTCATTCTTGTTGCACGTGGCAGCTTGTTCTTTTGTCATGCATGTTTTGGGTATACTCTGGTGGTTCTGGAAGGTTCTTATGGGAGAAGTGTTAAGAAGGCATTATATGAAGAAAAGAAGGTGATTGTAATGTAGTGTCATAAGAAAGTCCACAAAAGCTTTTTGAAGAAGTGGAAAAAGAAAACAACAGATGAAAATAAAGGAAGAATAATATGTTTGAAAAATTAGACTATATAAGAGTGAAGTTTATGTTTGAATTAGACTGCAACAGGAAATTTTCTGGAGGTTATAGGAATGAATATCAATATTATCAAGACTTATGAAATGTATTTAAAAGATACCTTAAGTAGCTTCTGTTTCTAGAAGGCCCAGAAAAACTCTCCTTCCAGTGATCTATTAAAGTCATGAATATTATGATCAAGACTTAGTTTCTGAAATTACAATGTAGGGACTCTTAATTTTACTTGACTTTTTTTTCTAAGCAATAGATTTGTCTGCAAGTCGTGAGAGTCATAATACTAAATAATCATGTTATTGTTCAAGATGTTCAGCCATGAAAAAACCCAGTAATGATGCTGAATGGACTGAGAAAAAAAAAAAAAAGACCTACATTCATATTTTTTATTTCAAGTACCAAAGTTGGATAGTTGAGAAATTAGCCTGTTCATTTTATGTTTCTGGAAAGATGAAGGCAAGCTTCATTTTAGTCTCTGCAGTCAAACATAGCCAGATGACATGCCAAAGTAACAGACCACACTGGCAGCTGTAAACAAGCTAATCCTTTTATTTATTAGAGCGATAGAACATGCATAATACATTGGACTCTTGTTACCTGTAGAGAATTGCTCAGTTATAGCAAGATAGAGGCGGTACTAGTTGAAGAACATTTGTGTAATGAATCCACATGTGTAGGAAAGAAGACAATAATTTATTAGAAAATTAGTAATATTATTGAAGAGTCTGTTGGCCTGGGCCAGTCGAATTATTCACCATTAAGTAATTACTTTACATGCAGCAGGTGACCTTGTAACCAAGTCAACTGTTCCAACCTAGAAGTTTTCCTAACGATAGTTTGGGCTATTAGTTTAGGAGAATGCCCAAGGAAGAGAATGAGGTCATAATAAGTGATCCTGAAGACAATGCTCTACCATAGAAGGCATTGGCAGAGTAAGACCAGATCACTGGAGGTGATAATTTTGTAGAAGTGTATATTTTAAATAAGGAGGGTATAAATATAGGCATATCTTTCCGAAATAGCCATATAACTAATTTAATCCTAAATTCTTCTTTCAAATTCAGGTGAAAATTCAGGATTTAAGTCACCTGAGTGGGCAATATCTTCGTAAATTAATACAACAAAGTGGATATTTTGGTGGGTCTTATGTAATGTAGCAAATATTAGAGAATTTGTAGCAAGTATGATTCCTTGGGGAGAGTGGTTAATGAGGAAAATTCCTTTAAAATGACTTTTTTCTTGCTTAGTGTTGCTGGCATCAAGTATAGTTATTGATTTGTTTTCCATTTGCTACTTGATTTATTTTAGAGACTGACACTTTTACAAGCTGACATCTCAGCATACAGACACTTTTTTTTTACTCCACTGAATGCAGTTGATGCTACTTACTTGATGCCATGCCTAGCAAAACCTAGTTAAAGGTTTCTCTTTGTGCTGCAATCCATCACTCCTTTTACAGTTCTTCTTCTGGAAGAGTGTAAACTGACTCCTAATTTTGGCATCTGCTATCCACCTTTCTGGCTGCTCCCTGCTGCTTCTTGATATCACTCTGTCAGGTAGACACTTGAGGATTTCATTGCTACCCAATTGTGCAGCAAATTTAAAATTATTTTACGGTTTTTTTTTTTTTTTTTTTTTTCCTGGTACGCGGGCCTCTCACTGTTGTGACTTTTCCCGTTGCGGAGCACAGGCTCCGGACGCGCAGGCTCAGCGGCCATGGCTCACGGGCCCAGCCGCTCCGCGGCACGTGGGATCTACCCGGACCGGGGCGGGAGCCCGTGTCCCCTGCATCGGCAGGCGGACTCTCAACCACTGCGCCACCAGGGAAGCCCTACAGTTGTTTTTTTCTTTAAAGCTCCTGTTGAGATCATTGTGATGGATGAGTGATTAGCAGGAAATTAGGTACTGAAATAGAAAATTGATCAGCTGCTGTCAGTTGGTTATCCATTTATTTATTCTACCATTTGTAAAACATTTATTATTTGGCTATAAGGCACCCGAAGATTTAGAAAAAGATAAAGTACCATGTCCCTCAAGGAGCTCTCAGTGTAGTGAACAATTGCAGGATCACCTGTTCGATAAAACTCTGGAGTAGATCAACTTGGCTCAACGTTTCTATTCTTGCTGCTTCTATCTTTTCTTCCATGTCTTTTTCCTAGAGCCATGCAGAGCACCTGCACTGGGTCCCTGTTCTTGTGGCTTTTCTGTTGTCCTCTGTAGCATCAAAATATAGCTGCCCTATGCGCCTTTCTCTTGGGCTTTGTTCTCTCCTTTGGGTATAACTGAGTAATTTGATAAAAGACCCACGCCAGTGTGTTCATGCTGTACCCTTCCTGGGAAGAGATGTCTCTTTGGGGACAGAGTTTCTCAGGTGCCATGGACATATGGGTGGGCATTTGTTAGGTCAGGAATTCCTTAGGCTGCTTTATCAGAGACTGAAATAATGAATGCTTAAATGAATGTTGAAAGATGGTAAAATAATTTCTGTCTTTTGTGAAAGTTTGTGCTGGTAGCTCTCCAGGGGAGTAGGACAGCTTTGTCCCATGAGGTAGTAACACCTAGATTCTTTCTGTCATGCTGTGCTACTGTCCTCTGTGTGCTGACCTCATCCCCAAGGCAGGCTCGCTGCCATGGTACCAGGGTCTCACCCCAAAAGGAGTGGGAAAGAGGACATGGAGGGTAAGCAGTTTCCTTGTAAGAGCATGACCTGGACGTTGCATAAACTGATTTTGCTTAAATCGTATTGGCCGGAATTGACTAAAAGGCAATACCCATGTTAATGGAATGCTGGAAAATCTTGTCCCTAGGTGGGCCCACCGAAAACCACAGAAAGCATTTTTATGAAGGAAGAGGAGAGTGGGTTTTGGGGAAAATCAGCTATCTCTGCCTGAGTGTGTATGTACAATCTTTCATCAGAGAAGGACCATGTGGACTCTCAATTCATCATGTGATTAAAGCAGAAAGAAGCAGTGTCTCTAAATGCAGTGTATCATTGCAAGTGTTTGAAAACTGACAGTGTTTCAACTGGCTGTTGAAAGGTTACTTGCACTCCTTTCCCCAGTTTTTCTGAGGAATACATGGGCATTAAAGACATCTATTCCAATTGAAATTGGCACAATTAACTCGTTAAGGAGTGCTGTTATTTTTTAAAGCACACCTGAAATTTTTTACTATTCCCTTTATAGCACTTGAATTTATCAGTATATGTCTGGTTGGGCATCTCTGGTGAGCCTTGGAGAAGCTATTTTCGTGCTAATGATGACTGCTTACAACCTGTTATGAATCCCATTTTGAACCAAAGTCTTTCTAGTCTAATTTGTTTCCACTCAGTTCAACCAGTGTGTCATGAGTGCCTACTATGTGTCTGGTACCAGATGCTAAGGAGCTATAAAAAGATGCAGTCTCTGTTTTTCAGCATCTCACAAGGTAGGAGGTGAGACAGACAAATACATAAAAAGCTTTGAGTGCAGGATAGACAGTGATATGTGTGAGGCTAGAAACACGAAGAAGGTACTATAGGAGCTCAAGAAGTGAGGGTGATTCTGAATGCAAGGGCCCGGAGGGAGAGACTTCATTCAAGTTATGGGATTTAAGCTGGAAAAACATATGGTATTTCACTTGGCACACATGGGGCAAAGGCTCTCTCCGGCAAGTTTGTGGTTCTTAAGTAGTCTGATGTTGCTAGAACTTAGGGGGTACAAGCCATGGTAGGGGAGGAGAGGACTGTTGTGGGGAGGTAGGATTAGAAACACTGATTTTTGGAGTCAAATCATCTAGGTTTTTGCATACCAAGGTAAGAAAGAGACTAAGAAAACTCTGGGAGTGGTGTGTAGGACATCTTAGATGTTGTGTATGATAGCAGAAGTGTGTGTGTGTGCGTGCGTGTGTCTGTGTGTGTGTGTGTGTTTGTGTGTGTGTGTGTGTGTGCTTGGGGGAGATAGAAGCCTTGAGACAGGGGACTGGTTAAGAGGTGATATTACTGGTCTAGGTGAGAAGAATTAAAAGTATAAACTAGGCCTGGGGCATAAGTGTGGAAGTGGGCCAAAGATTGTGAGAGTCTGATAACAACTGGTTTTGAGGGTGAGAGAAAAGTAGAAGGGGACTGTCAGTTTTTAAGCCTGAAGTGCTGAGAAGGTGATACCACCCGTCAGATAAGAAACACAAGTAAATTCATGGAGATAATTGGGAATATTAATACCCACTACCTCCTATTGTGCAAAGGATATCCAAAGGCCTCGGAAAATAAAGTGCCAAATTAAATGTAAGATGACATTTTAACCTACGCATTCTAGTGGGCTGTCTGGAATGTTCCTCCCTGATGGCAGAGGCCATAGCTGGTTTATTCCCCACTGGATACCCAGTGTCTGGTAGGAGGCCAATGACTATTAGCACAAAAGGCTCCAGAAGTCCTTACTAAAGAAACAAACTTTGTTTAACCCAGTATCTCATTTGGTCCTGAACTCTTTTGATGAATCTATCCTGTAAATGTCTCACAGAGAATTCCCCAGAACACACTTTGAGAAATACTGCCTTAGGCTAATATATGGTTAATGGTTAGATGAATAAGATAAATATCCTAAAGAGAGAAGGGAATTGGGTTCTATGTCTGTCTGTCTGCCTATCTCTTTTTCCATCTAACAGAACCAAAGGTAGTGAGATCTTCTGAAGGAGTGTCCCTTGGCAAAGGCATAGCCACAAAGAAGGATGAATGGTTGACCTTTCCCCCTCACCTGATCACAGCTTTTGAAAGACTCACCATCAATTTTAAAATGTGTCTTTAAAGCTCTAAATATGGCCCTAGGACTTTACTCTTTAGACTCAAGTTCAAGATGATGGTCACAAGCATGTCCTGGAGGCAGTTTTGAGCTCTTTAAAAGCTTCATTTAGTTTTCAAATGTTTATCAGTGCTCCCAGCACCCTGGAAGGCCAAGAGAGACCTTCAGAATTCAATAGAAGTGCAGAGAAAGGAATGGAGCACAGTGTTTAATTATTTTTTAAATATATGCTGTTGGTTCTATTATAGAGGAAAAAATGCAACACACACACACACTGCAGGATTTATACATTATCTGTTGTTTGGAACCTCTGTGAGGGATGGTTAATATGCAGAGAAAAAAATATCAATGCAGGGATGTTTATTCCTTTGTAAGGAGAGTTTTTAAGAAGGGAAGCAATGCTTTCCTGATTTATTGCAGCATAACCTTTTTAAAAAGTAGGTCCCACTGAAAAATTACAAGGCATTTTAGTAATCTCTGCTCTATATATGTCAGTCAATATTATAATAACTATATTACATAGGCACTGTTTTACAATAATCAAGCCTGGAGTCGAGCCTTGGATACCAGGATCCTTGGAGCCTAGCTATACTAAAGCACATGTTCTGTAACTGCTTATTTAATAACTAGTGGCCTTGCTTGCCTCTTGTCAAAAAAGACTCTTATTTCATGAATGATTAAAGTGCTAGAAACCAAAGATTTATGGCTCTCTCGCTCAAAATGCTCATGTGGCTCTTGTCTGATTAAAGGTACCTATTGTTGAACATATTTCATTTACAGTGTAATTCTTGGGTTACCAAGGTAACATTCAGGTTAATCAGCTGCACCACACTTTGCCTAATTGAGGGAGAGCACTTCAGCTCCCACTTCAGTCCCTGAGAGATAGCAGTCCTTTTCTTTTGATTTTTTTTTCAGTCTGACATTTGGAGGCTGTTTCAGATGCTCTTGACTTCAGAACTGTTTCCCTCTCTGGCCCTGACACATGGTACTATGCCCTCACATTAGCTGCGCTTGAAGAACTGGGTTTTACAAAGGCTGTTTCCCTATTTGTTATGTGTAAGTAGGATCACACTATTATGTACTGTTCTCTGGCATTATAGTAATATGGTTGAAGTTATAATTTTGCATATTAAGATCAGCACGTTGGAACGTGTTTCCTATTTTCTCTTCTTGGTTTTCTGAGTGCCTGTCCACCTGAGCAGATGTGAACGAGATATTTTATTTGAAGCTGGGGGTTGAGGAGACTAAGCTGAACTTCCTGAAACTTTATTGGACAAAGCTGTTAAGTGAAATTTCTGTGTCATTTAACTCTTTCTTCTTACTTCATTTCCCTCTGAAAAAGTGCCCAAAGTAACCTCTCTGGTCAGCTGCTGTTGCTGCACTAAGGAATCAGATACATATAGCGTCAACCAAAGTGAAAATGGGTGGCTGAGGATAACTGTTTTTGAACTGTTGGAAACAGATATACAGATTATTTAGTGTCCAACCTCAAGAGCTGTTGTTTGAGAGCTAGTCTATGAGATCATGCAAAAGCAAGGCCTCTAAAAATTACTTTGTAATACGCCCATGAAGCTGAAATTCAACTAGGTGAGTTTTGATCTTGACTAGAGAAAATAAGTAAGTAAAACTAGTTCTGATTAGAGAGCTGAAAAAGGATTCCACTGTTTTGTGTTCTCTAGGGGGTTGTAGTTCTTTCTCATCGATGAGTAAGATATTAGGTCTCTTTATGTAATATTTGCTATAAATATTTCCCTAGTTTGCTATTTACTTTTCGATTTTAATTATCTTGAATGATTTAAAATATATATGTAGTTAAATAAGACAGCTTTTACTTTGTGATTTCTTTTACTGTTTTAAGCTTAGAATATTCTCTAAAACTTTGATATTTGATACTATTTCTTTTAGCTTTTGATAATTATTTTTTAAAACAACTGAACTTTTAAAATTCAACTGGAATTTAAGTGGGTACATGGTACAAGGTAATGACTAAATAGGCTTCTTTTCCTAATGGGTGATAGCACTGTTATTGAGACAGTATTCCTCTCCTCTGCTGACTTTTGATTTCTCCTCCATCACATATCACATACTCACATGATTTATTTCTGAGCCACCTACTTTGTTATTGACTTTTTAGTCTATTCTTGTGCTATAATCATGCCTTTTTTTTTTTTTTTTTTTTGCGGTATGCTGGTCTCTCACTGTTGTGGCCTCTCCTGTTGTGGAGCACAGGCTCCAGACGCACAGGCTCAGCGGCCATGGCTCACGGGCCCAGCCACTCCGCAGCACGTGGGATCCCCCCGGCCCGGGGCACGAACCTGCGTCCCCTGCATTGGCAGGCGGACGCTCAACCACTGCGCCACCAGGGAAGCCCCATGCCTTTTAATTAGTATTAGTAATTAGTATTAATCAGAATCCAGTAGGACTAGTGTTCCACCAAAGAATGAGATTCTTTAGTATCAGTAGATAGCAATAAGCCTTTAAATTATTATTTTATTATTAGCTTATGAAATGGTATCTCATGAACCTGTTTGTATTTAAACATATATGTAGGTTCCAAAGTATAATAAAACATATTCATTCAGCTTTAGACTATTACATATTTAAAGAGCTGTTTTTCTGTTTATTTGTTTCAAAATCTCTCAAAAGGATATCCAGCACACATTATATGTCCATGCCGTGAAACCTGGTTTTAGAGAAATTTTCTCTGTTCTAAAAGCAAGCTGCCATTAAATCTAGGCACAAAACAAAGTAGAGAAGATTAAAAATGGGAAAAGCTGCCATTTTATACTCAAGTATTACTAAGGCAATTATGGACATCCTTGAGCAGTAGGATTATGCTTCTTTCTTGTCCTCTTCTCCCAGCCCCTTTCCCCCTTTAAAAATATCTTTTAAGTATAATTAAAGAAGTTTTGCATGATACTTTTTAGTTATTCAAGGGATAAATGATATATCCTTCCAATAGTCATCATGATTCTAGCAATGATTATGAATTTGAGAATGTTGATCTCTTTGAACTTAATGTCATCCTTGTATGCCTGTGGTGTTATACATGTTACAGGAGACATAAGCTATCTATTTTATTCTAAAAGCACAGTCTGCTCTGGGTTGATTACACTGTCTACCTGAATTTAGCTGTTTTCAAATAAGGATTTTTAGCCAGATGTAATCTATGCAACTTTTTCATGTTCTAAGAATTAGCATTTAATCTCTGTTTAACCGAAATTTAGTTAGCACCTCTGTTGACACCTCTGCATTTTAACACTGGGATTTCTTTGTGGGACACAATTCCTTTCAGTCAACTTAATATCCCATCTTGGTCTCTAGGGGACAATAATTGAGTTTAGGCTAGTTTTAAATAGCTATAAGGACAGGGAACACAGATGGGTATTTCATTGATTAACACTAACCCTGGCCTAAGGCCCCAGTGTCAGGCATTAGATTAGGACATTACGAGGAGAATGACAGAGTTTTGGTACTTTATTCCTCTCAATAACATTCTTTCACATATTAAGTTTATCCCCCCCTAGGTAGCTACTTTATCATGCAGAAGGCCTTAATCCACTGATGTGACTCTCTCTGCTCTCACTTTGATGCAGCCTCTGTTTACAAGAGTAATGCGGCCTGTGTAAGACAAAGTACTCAGGACAAGGACAACTGAATAAGGCTTTTAGATGCACAGTGATCCGACCTAAAAACAAAACAAAGCAAAACCCACACTGCGCGCAAACACACACACAAACACAGACACAAACCCACAAGCACAGGCGCACATGCACACACAAATGCCAACAAAACTGAGGCTTTTTTGGAAATGCAATTATGGTGCTTGCATCCTGAAGAATCCAACATTAGGATTTCATCAAGAAGACCCTACGTTACTGATCTCCTTGTTTGGCACTTTATCTTTTCTTCACCTTTGACCTTTCTTTCAGGCTCTCTTCAAGGCGTCGTGAACGTAAGCCCTTGTGGTGTTCTTTTAGAAGTAGGATTGCTGCCATCCCCTCTGGTGAATTGAAGCAGCTGCCGGAATCAGTGACAAGGTTGGGTCCAGACTTGGTATCCTGGCTGGGAAAGAGATTATGGGTCAGTCCCCAGTGCTAGGATACAAAAGATTCAAGCAGTTCAGGATTTTTTGGATATCCGAAAAAGATTTCATGAAATTTGTAAAGATCTAACAGTGCATTGCAGATTTCACGTGGTCTAAACAGCTTATACTAAACCAAACTCTCGGCAGTCAGTAAATGGTGTTTTCACAGCTATGCAATTTTTCCAAGATTGAACTGCACTGGAATAGTTTAATTCCACCAGATTGTGTGGCTGCTGGAAGAAGCAGGTGGCCTTTGCATTTAGCTGCTTTAGCTGTTAAAGGGTATCCTAAATTTAGAGGACCCCCATCTTACACTGTGAAGATTTATATGCTTACCCTAATAAATTTAGATGATCAGGCAATGCCTTTATTCTTCAGAGCACTGGTGAGTTACAAGGTTAGATACTGTAGGAAGTATAAATTTCTGTAGGAAATAAATCATTTACTTATTTATTTATAAAAATAAAATATTCTTCCCGTAAAAGGAATAAACAGTACCTTAAAAGACTTATGTTTTATCTTTTGTCATCATCTTGTCTTTCACCAACATCTCAAGAGAAAATCTTCTTTGAGATTTACCTAGGGTTGAAAGTTTTTAAAAAAATTATAATATTCTTACCTAAATGTAATTGTGAAGAAAGGTGTATTATAATTACATGTTGAATTTGTATGTTTCTGATTATCCAAAGTGTAACCTATCAAAATCTTCAGCATTTTGAAGGGAGAGAATCAAGTATATTTGTTCCTTATAGCCTTTCTCTTTCTTTTCCTTCATTTATTTTTCCTCCAAAAGATTTTACTAGGAATCTGCAAGATGATTGTTTGGTATTGTATAGTGATCCCTGTGTGTTAAAGATAGTAATAAATAAGCAAAAAGGAGGAAAGACTTATTTTCTTTCTTAATTAAAAAAAAATTTATGTAATTTATTTATTTATTTTTGGCTGCACTGGGTCTTCGTTGCTGTGCGCGGGCTTTTCCCAGTTGTGGGGAGTGGGGGCTACTCTTCGCTGCGGTGCACGGGCTTCTCACTGTGGTGGCTTCTCTTGTTGCAGAGCACAGGCCCTAGGCACGCGGGCTCAGTAGTTGTGGCTCGTGGGCTCTAGAGTGCAGGCTCAGTAGTTGTGGCGCATGGGCTTAGCTGCTCTGTGGCTTGTGGGATCTTCCTGGACCAGGGCTTGAACCCATGTCCCCTGTGTTGGCAGGCAGATTCCCAACCATGCACCACCTGGGAAGCCGGAAAGACTTATTTTTAAAAGATAGAACATTTGGCATAACCTGCATATCCACATCTGAGACTGTTGGAATGGCCAAAGAGCAAATCCTCTGGCATTGACCATCGCTGCGGTCAGGGGCACACAGACATTTACCCGGTGCTCTCACACTGCATCATTGCTGTCCTAAAGCAACCTCCTTCAGTTGAGTAGGACTCACTTGGGGAGAGTGGCATTTTTTAGCTCTTCACAGCAGTTGTATGTTTTGGAGGCAAACAGTGATGGTTCATATTACTCTTTTCTCAATTAGTTGGAAATTTGCTAACTCATTTGTTTGGATTAATTCAACAAAAATCCATTGAGAACATAGCATTACCAGAGTACATACACATACGGAGCACCAACTCCGGAGCTTCCTGCCAAGAATACCACTTCATCTAGGCCAGGACACACATCATATCAGAGACTTACAAAGCTGCCACAGATCTTAAAGATCCTCTGGTTTTGTAGTTCCCAAATTTTCATCAATCAAGACCTCTTTTATTATTTTATCTCTCTGGTACCCACATTTTGAAAGATTTGAAATGCTTTACTTATGAGTTTGGTTTCCTTCAGGCTAAAAAAGAATTGCAAATAATTCAGGAATAGTCATCTACTTGGGGGGTCGATTCCTGGAGATTTTTGGGGCCCCAGTTTGGGTATCTGTGGTCTCAGGTGACCTTGTTCTATCCATGAAGGATTTGCACTTACCTGGGCCCCTCCTCTCCCCATCAAGATCACAGAGTTAGTTTGAAGCAGAAGAGAAACCAGGTTCTGGGTAGAATTGTCTAGTAAGTCTAATCAAAGTTTTTCAGAGAACAGGTGAAAAGTGTGGTGATGGTTTTTCACCTCTGCACCAGTGGAATCCATCTGAAGGAAAATGTATTTTTATATACAATTCATCTTTCCTTTTAGATGTTGTTTGGGAAACTCCTAATGACTAAATTCTCACACCAACAATCACAACAAACAAAGGCATTGTGTGCTCCTCCTCTCTTGACACTCTCACATGACTTTCATCATTACAAAGATTGGCTGTTATGATATTCATATGAATCTGACCTGAGCCAGCAAAAGCCAGGGAAATCGATTAGAGAGGAAAATTTGGCCTCACATCTTGTGTTCCCATGGGGGCTGCCTGTAGCCTCTGGGCAGCCAGGAGTTGGCAGGTGGCTCATCTGTGACACAATTCTGAAAAAAAGTGAGGTGGATGCTGAAGCACAATCCTTCCAAAAAAAAAAAAGAAAAAAAAAAGTCCCTTTGGTCCATTCAGATTCCCACCTAAGCTCATGCTTTCATGCCATTTGAGTCCTAAATGAAAGCTACTATATAATGAGGCAAAACTCAGATATGGAAAATGAGGCAGTTGGTCTGAATTCCTAGGTTAGATTTCTTTTTTCTAAAGTGATAATTTGCTAATCTCGTGCTGGTGGATTTGGTCTCTTGCATTCTCTGGCAGTCAAGGAAAAGTTAGCTCAAGTTTTGCTCCCTCTGCCATTAACAGATGGCACGCAGATCTAAGCATAAGCTGTGGCTCCCCGGCCACAGGGAAAGGGTGAGCGCCGCTCCCCTGTGGACACCCTCAAAAGGCCCTAAGCTTGAGTAGCACAAATGAAAAGGTCTAGTGCTGGTGTTAATTACGCAGAAACCACACAGAAAGTGCTGGCTGTTACTGAGTTGAGAGGTTGGGCATCTCTTCTTCCCCAGATAAAAGGCTTGATATGAAAACATTTTGCAAAGGACAATGAAGTGAAGATTAGCATAATCTTCTGCAGTATCCTCAGTAAGCTATCCATGAGTGAGTTGCTTTTTTCTCATTCCTTCGGCTCTAATGTCTGGATTTAAGGAATGGTATTGTTACAAGTAGGCTTTGTCCTTGGAGGCTGACAGTTGTGTTTTTCCCGCCTTATATGATCATCCCAGTTGCTAGTCCCCTGCTCTTTGGGTAAGCAGACAATGGAAGGAAAAATGAAGTGTCAGTTCATTGACAGAACCTCTCTCTGCTATGTTATTCTTAATCCAGACTCTTCAGGGTTTTTTCTTTTCTTTTCTTTCCCTCTCTCTCTTTTAAATATTCTGTCACCCATGCTCCCTGTTTGAATAGGGGAAAGTCCATTTAATATCATCCTGAGGGAAATATAGAGCAAGCAACACTGAACTTTGGAGCTTTAGGCAGCTTTAAATTAAAAAAAATTCAAATTGTGTTGTTTTCTCTGTACTTCAGTCGGAACGTTAAACTGCCGTTCTTATATTTTATATCAAAATGTGAGTAGCTGTTAAAACGGCTATTCAGATGTATGCAACTAAAAGACTTGAGTGCTGCGGTTTTTCACGGGAAGAATTTAACCACTTGCATAATGCAGCTTAATGCGGTTCTCTCGGGGGCTGGTCCGGTGGCTAATGCCCTCATGTGTTGGCCACTTTGATCCTGAATGCCCCGTTTTTAAGTCTTGCTATGGCTGGTTAAGCTAGTGCTCTGTAACCCCGGGGACAACTTGAGGGTTCTGAAAGTCATGAGGCACAGTCCTCAAGATCAAAATATAAAAATAGGTCGGGGGTCAGGGAACTTGACAGGCCCCCGGAAGCTCTCCACTTCTACAGCTGGAGACTGTCTCTTATGTATTTAGAATTCGTCATTAGGATTCTGACAAAGAAGTGCAGTATGGGACTGCTGCAGGGCAGGCTCTTTGAATCCTATTCCTGATAAAAAATAAAGAAAAACCCAACTTCTGCCTGCTGACAGGAGACAAGGCGAGTATAAGGAACACATTAAAAAGCACCTTATGCCTATTTTTTAAAATTAATTAATTAATTAATTAATTTTTGGCTGTGTTGGGTCTTCGTTTCTGTGCGAGGGCTTTCTCTAGTTGCGGCGAGCGGGGGCCACTCTTCATCGCGGTGCGCGGACCTCTCACTGTCGCGGCCTCTCGTTGCGGAGCACAGGCTCCAGACGCGCAGGCTCAGTAGTTGTGGCACATGGGCTTCGTTGCTCCGCGGCACGTGGGATCTTCCCAGACCAGGGCTCGAACCTGTGTCCCCTGCATTGGCAGGCAGATTCCCAACCACTGCGCCACCAGGGAAGCCTGCTTATGCCTATTGATGACTGAAGAAAGGTTTGAATGGCTGGGTTTTGAGTTTGGGTTTTGAGTTTTGAGTTTATTTATTATACACGATGAGTTTGGGGAGTCACTGGTGGTTTTTAAAGGCTCGGAGAGCCCATTAGTATAGATATCTTAAAAGCCTGTATCAGACAATTTGTTGACCTTCCCAAAGTTCCACCAAGGCCAATTTTGACATGATTTCCACTGTGGACCTAGACTGTCTACCTGTTGTACTGCCCAGGTCTGACCCATCAGACTTAGCTAAGATTTTCTTTCCTTGTAAGAATCCCTTGAGTAGATCTGATTTTCTTTCACTGAGGTAGCTCTTCCACTTGTCTGTAATCCAAACTGAGATCAACACTCGATGCAACCAAAATCACCTGGGCCTGGATCAGCAGCCTAAGGTCACTATGTTGCTATGGTATGACATCAAAGAAGAAAGGGACTTTACATGTCACCGGATAGTTACCGTACCACGATACCAAACTATGACTTGGAGCCAAAGGTCCAATCAAATCACTCCACCATGAGATTTGATGATTTGTGTGGTAGAGTGAAAGGAGTACTTGATGTGGAGCCTGACACACCTGTGAGTTCCAGCTCTGATCTTAGCTGCTGGGTGACCGGACTTCTGTGAGCACTGTTCCATTATCTGTGCAGTGGTCATCTCAGCGGCAACTCCACAGTTCTGTTGAGAGGGTTAAAGGAGATCAAGCCTTTTAGAGCAACCTGTAAACTGTAAATCTTTACACCTACAAAAGGTGTCATTATGGTACTTTTAGAAAGATTCCCATGGAACATCAATTCACTTAACAAACAGTATTGAATGCTTACCATGTACAGACTCTCTGAGCCTAGGGGGATTACAAAGACCAATAAGGCACAGTTCCTGCCCTCAAGGAAGTCAAAATCTAGCAAGAAGCAGGCAAAACCAACCAACCAACTGATGAAAACAAGAGCAAACCACCTTGTGCCAGGAACCACTATAACTTTATGAAAGTCTAACCCTTCTAACAAGTATTGGTGGAAAACTTGACTGTGTACACTACACTGTGCTGAATATTTTGGTGGTGGTGGGAAATCCTGAGAAGTATGATCTAGTCATAAATACTTATAGTCTACCTGGGGAGGTAAGACATACACATATGAATTCCTTTACCTACTAACATAAGGCAGTAAAATATGAATGCCAGATGAACAAAGTGCAGAATATGTAAAAATGAGACAGCCATAATTCCCAGAGAAGATGAGATTTGAGTTGGCCAAGTCCGAGAACCCTTAGAAGTCTCATAGCACTTCATTTTATCTCCTTGAAGCACTTACTCTGTCTACTGTATGTTCATTATAAATAATATTATCGTTATTACTGCTCCTGGTAAGCTCCCTGAAAGCAGGTTCTTATCTTACTTTTTTTTTTTATCTTCTCTGATGCTTAGTGAAATGCCTAACACAGAGTAGGAACTCATTATAATAATATTTGTTCAATGAATACAGGTTAGAGGTATGACTTAATAGACAGGATACTGGAGACTTTATTTCCATTTGCATACCCTCAAATCATTATTCTGGTTCACCTCGGTATCTTTCAACGTGTCCAGAAGCTTTGAATGAGTAAGTACATGAATTGTGAATGAACACACCTGGAGCTTCTTTCTCTTCACAGGCTAACCAAATGCCTTGCCCACACCATTTTTACATCTCTTGAAATCCCGCTTCCTCAGTGAAACCTTTGTCTCTGGACCAGGAAGGTACTCACATCCCTCTTGCACTCCCCACCCCACTCCCCATAGAAAGCACAAGAGGGATTCTTTTGCCTTTTTCTGTTTTCCATTTCTCAAAGAAAAATTTTCCAAGGTATTTTCTCTGATCTCCATTCCAATAATACTCCTTTCCTAGTTCCATCTCTAAAATACTTTGATTTACTTTACCTAAGTAGGGATTTATGTAGTGGGCCAAAGTCTCCGTCTTGTAGCTTTCCCTCTCTACAAGGTGCTGACTGGTGATTCTAAGTTCCTGGAAGTCATTGGGGCCATTTAATTTACTTGTGATAACAAAAGTGCAGTGCTTGGTGCAGTTAGAAACTTAATAAATGTTTGGTTTTTTTAATAATAAAATGAGTCATTTAATCAATTCTTCCTGAACATTTCTGAGAATGTTAAACTTATGACATTGCTGTAGCTTGAAAAGTTTGGTATTTTGCCTGGTTCCTTTTTTGCTGGAAACTTGCTATGGTGTTAGCAGTATGAATAGTTGACCACACTATGCTATTCTTTTCAAAACCTCTTCTGTGAATGGGACTGGGAGGTTTCTGGGTTATACAAGTTGTGGGTGGTATGCTAATGGCATAGAATCTTCTAGAATTATTTTGGAATGGTTTGTTAAGGCGGTTTATTATTCCCCTATTTACTTTCTCCTTCAGGTTACTCTACGTGCTCAACCTGAAGCAGGCTGACAGGCTGGGAATGATTAATGTAAACAACTCATGCCAGTCAGTGGCCTGTGCTGGTTCATTTAGAACTCAGTAAACACTTTTCTTTGAGTGCCACTGCTCTGCTACAACAAAGTTGACTCTATCGCAGCCTTTGCTGTCTCTGTGATGTAAAAATGCCTCTCTTTGTATGTCTGTTTTTATTTCTCTTGTATTTCTGTTGTCTTCTATCTAGGACACTGTATTTTATCAGACTTGATTTTCTAAAAAATTCTAAGTTACCAGTAATATATGTTAATATCAATGCTAAATAATGGTCACTGAAGTCTGAAACAGTGAACATTATTTTGAGGGGAAAAGAACAAATATCTAACACAACTAGTTCCAGATTCCCTGGCTGGTCTGAGAACTGTGTCAAGCTGTGATGAAACCCCCAGGAGATGGCAAGATGATGTTTAGTTGAGAAAGAAAGGCAGTTAAGCACTGGGTAAAGGAAAAGGGAAAAGAAATAACGCTGCAAAAACAGAGCTTGAGGAAGCACTTAGACACTTAAGTATCTTTCATAGACTCTTCATGATGCAGGTCACTAAGACTGCATTCACTGTCACTGTGGGTCTACTGCTCTTGGACCACAGGCAAGGAGGACTGGGCCACAGGCATTTTTGATATTATTACAAAGAATTGAAAGCCAGCAGGATCAAAACGCCCTAGAATAGTTGTTAGACAGTTACTGCTTATGTAGTTTGGATACAGTGGTCATCCTTTTGGGACTGCTCAGGGCAGAGGTGTTGCAAACCCACGCGTGTTGTCAGCTGTGCCTTTGCCACACGTGATCCTCTGGAATTAAGTTTTGCCACGCATGATCCCTTGGGGTTTAGTTTATCACTCAAAATGTGGGTGAGTTTATTAAATTTGATTGGAATGAGGGAACTTAAAGTGCATTGATGTTGGTGATGGAATATATTTCTTTAATTTTTAGTAAAGAATCTAAACAATATGCTAACTTTTATTTTATTTATTTATTTTTAAAATGTTGATTTATTTAGTTGGTTGCATCAGGTCTTAGATGCGGCAGGCAGGCTCCTTAGTTGCGTCATGTGAGCTCCTTAGTTGTGGCATGTGAACTCTTAGTTGAGGTATGCATGCATGTGGGATCTAGTTCCCAGACCAGGGATTGAACCTGGGCCCCCTGCATTGGGAGTGCGGAGTCTTAACCACTGTGCCACCAGGGAAGTCCCCTATGCTAACTTTTAAAAGACAAGTTTAGAAGATGAATTGGATGAGTGATTAGTTCAAAACATTAATCTGTAAGGACAGGGGCTGACCCTCATCCAGTTTTGTACCCTTAGCCTAGAGCACAGGTCCAGCAAAAAGAAGATGCCTGATAAATACTCGATGATTTACATTACATTTGTCTGCTTTGATTTTAACAGAAAAATACCTAGAGGGAAAATGATATGACTACCCATCTGGCATAAAGTGACTTATTTTGGTGAACTTATTAGCAACTGGAATAATTTGGAGCTTTTGGCCAATGAGGGTGAAAGAAGCAGCTGACTCGAGAGCATGATGTGATGGGAGGCTCCCCTGCCCTATTGTTTGAAATTCTCACGATTAAATATGTGCATTTGAGTTAAGGCATAGATTTTAGAAAGCTTTTGTTAAAATGCACATGTGTTATCTGGGATGGGGAATACATTAATTTGTGCATACCCTGTACAGATTAAGTAGAGGAGAGCAATTCCTTGAGTGATCAGGACCCAGAACAGATAGGTTTTGACTGGAGCTATGGGTGAGGAAAGGAGACATGAAATGTACGGTACCATTCACCTTGAAAGCTACTGCACTAGACAACCAGGATACAGACCTGGATGATATAAGGGGTAGGTTTTGGATGCTACATACCTCAGATTCTGTTTACTCTTTTGATGCTGCACAATTGTGATGTTAACCTTGTAGCCTGAATTCTAAGAACCTAACACACTTGTCCTTAAACATGCTCCACCACTTTTGATCTAGTTTGTGTTAAATTCAAGAATTTTGACTTTTCTGATAGAGTAAGGGGGGATGAGTCAGACCAGGCGGCAGCCCAACACTATTCCAGTCAGGTTGATTGTGTGTTGTTCTCAGTGAGTCTACGTCTTTTTGTTTTGGTGAAATACCATAGAAAAAAGCTGTTACAACACCTATTACAATATTTCCAGAGTGGCCCAGCAGGAGAAAAAACATTCAGGAGAGGGAGATTGGAATGTAGAGACAAAATAGCTGGGTCTAAGAAGAGTTGTAAAAAAATGAGGGGAACAGGAGCTAAATGTAGCAATTACGTGAAAATCATAGTACCTGTACTGGACTTTGGAGTTCCCACCCTTGCTGGAGTATCAACATTTAGTGGTCCATTAACCTTTGTGAGAGGCAGCAGGGGACGATATGGTTTGAACCTGACACATGAACAGTTAAGACCGTACACTCACTGAAGATTTGAAGAGTTCTGAATAGTCACTCTAATGGCTGCAAGCTGAAAGGTTATGCTTTCTCCCAGTTCCCTCTCCTCTTGAGGTCTAATGGACTCATAGCATAATTGAAAGTGTATACCTTCTCTGCAACAGATTGCTTTACCAATGGAGGAGAAGCGGTGGACTCATATAAGCAAGTATTTATTGAACATCTCTCTAGGTCTGCGTTAGGAGGGGAAGGAGAAGTCTCACTACTCTCAGATTAAGGTGGTGTGGTGTCAGCGAAAGAGCAACGGATTCCGAGTCGGGAGATTGGCTTTGATTCCCAACTCTCCACGTCATGAATACTGTTGTGTCAATAACATCTTCAGCCTCAGTATCCTCATCTGTGAAATCCACAAAGTTCGACGTGGTATATCTACCTCAGTGGGCCATAATGGAGATAGAGTGAGATAGTGTGTATGGATGTGCTGAAATACCATACAACTATAATATTATTTTTTTATTTATAAGACTGATGTGCATGAAAGAAAAACTAATACTTTTTATACAGTGTGTATAATTAAATATTTAGTGTAGTTGGGTATTGTAATAAGTGCAGTAGGAAGTCAGAATAGGGAGATTGTTGGTATGAATTGCAGAGGCCAGGAAAGTTTTTAGATTATTTCCATTTTGCTACGTGCATTTATTCATTCCTCATCTTTCTGAATGTCTTCTTACCCTTGAACAAAGCAGACGTAGTTAGCACTGGCTGCCTTTGTTCCCTGACAGTAGTTAAAGCTTCAATTAGGCTGGTATCCATTGAAAGTTGACATACCCATTTCTTTTACGTATTTGTACAGACACAGAATCAAGTCTGTATTTGGGTTGTGTTGTGGCAGGGTTTGAAGTCATGTTCAAAGATCTAAAAGAACTGAATGACTGAGGACACAGAGTAGAATTCTAACCTTCCGCTTATGTGCAAAATCAAAAACATGCAAAGTTTGTGGTGTCTGAGCTTCATCTGATCGTTCGAACATGAAAGTATAAAAAGAAGGCCCAGAAATAGGAGTCTTGTCTGTTTGGATGTTAGTTAAATAAGTACATAAGATAAACAGTTCATGGAAGGTTATGCAGCTGAATTTTCAATCAGAATGCACAGGAGACTATTGCAGTACCGTCTCCTGATAACCAGAGCCTGCTGGGTTTGTTGCTTATCCTACTTAGGCAGACAAGGTTGTGAGTTCTAATGCTGTGAGCTTTAGTACACCCATATCTTCCTCTCTCTGAAACTTTGTTAGATCTGCCGACTCACACCCCACTTTTCTCTGTCTTAACATTGTTTAGGATTTAAGTAACAACACCTTAGTTCAGCCACGCCTCTGCCTCCTTGATATTGTTCCTTTCACAAATTTTCCTCCATGAGTGCTGGAATCAGTTGGATTTCTTGGACAGCTTTTGCCTTCTTAGGGAGAAGAGGGATTTAATCAGAAAGTGAAGGTTCCTGGTGGTCATAGAGTAGGAAGGGATGCTGGACACTGGGGTATTTATGGACTAAACATAGGGAGTCCTGAGAATTGTCCCTATCTTATGCTCTCCATAATAAGAAAAGGGATCATGGGTACAGTGGTGTTCTTAAGTCCACTGATCTTCAGGTAGTAGGTACCCTGCAAATGTTTGTGGAGTGGGGAAAAGCAATGGCTCCAGAGTCAAAAAGACCTCAGTTTGAATCCTGTTTCTTCCACTTGCTTGTTGCATGACCCTGGGAAAGTTATTTCACCTCGGTGAGTCCGGCTATTCTATTTTTACAGAGGAAGCAACTTAAGATCTACCATTTATGGTTGTTGTGAGAGTTCAGTAGTGTGGTGTTGGTAAAGAGCTTTGAGAAATCACTGCTTGTCAGAGATTCAGCGTGCAGTAAATGGCAACTTATCACCATCATAATCATGAATAAATGGAAAATTCTAGCCTGCTGCATTTTCTCAGTTTTAATTTGAGTTCTTCGCTTTTGCCTTGTAAATATCCAGGAACACCACCCTTGGGAATGAGTCTGTGCTGATTTCAGAAGACAAGGGCTAAGGTCTCTCCCTCTGCAGCTCCTGCCTCAGTGGTTCTGACAGCTGCCTTGTTGCAGTGAAATCCTCTTCCCTACCTTGGGCCTGTCCCAATCTTTATCTTTGTTCTTATTTTTGTTAACCTGTTTCTATCTATCCTTTTCACCCTTCCATCTTTACATACATGCTCTATTAACTCAAATGCCACTATTATGAACGTACAAAGAAAAAGAATACAAAGTCAGATAATAGGCAAAAAAAACCCCAAACCCCAGAGTGAAATAACCATAACAAACAAAACTTTCCCAAGCACCAAAATGTTTAATAAAAAGATTGCATAAATTATCTGTTTTATTTTTCTGTGTTAAGTTCTTTCATGCCTTTGATATTACAAAGTGAACATCTGCCTCAAAAATTTCTGTACTGTATGATGTCCTAAATATCCATAATAATTATTATTATACGCATTCATGTATATACACATAAACATATACATTTAAAAAACAATTATTAAAGGAAAGCGCAGTAAGAACCTATAGGTAAAAGAATTTAAAAAGTAGCTGAACCATACCTAAAATATGCTCCAATTGTTGAATCTGCTTCTAATCCCGCCCCAACTGTGAAGAGATTGCCCATTGCCTAGACATGTTTAGAGACCAATAAATTAGTGGAACAGCTGCCCAAATGGGGCATTCTTTAGATAATGTGATTTTTAAAGAGTTTCAGTAAATATCAGTGATAAATGAGAGATTTGGGTTGCAAGTATTAGACACGAATATGGTAGAATGTGAAAGTTGGAAGAGACCTTAAAGATGTTTTAGTCCAATCACCTGTTGTTATGTCTGAGTCACCATTTTGATAATATTTTTGCCACGTGGTTGGCTAGCCCATGCTGGCACACATTCAGTGATGGGGAACTCACTGCCTTCCAAGGAAGCTCATTCCATTCTTAGACAATTGTGAGTATTAGAAAGCTCTTCCCTATATACTGAGACAGTATATTTTTCTCCAGGGATTCTTCTTCTAACCAAGGCATGGATTTTATCTTTCCAGATTTATTGAGATATAATTTTTATTTTATTTATTTATTAAAAAAATTTTTTTTAAGATGTTGGGGGTAGGAGTTTATTAATTAATTACTTTTATTTTTTTGCTGTGTTGGGTCTTCGTTTCTGTGCGAGGGCTTTCTCTAGTTGTGGCAAGTGGGGGCCACTCTTCATCGCGGTGCGCGGGCCTCTCACTATCACGGCCTCTCTTGTTGCGGAGCACAGGCTCCAGACGCTCAGGCTCAGTAGTTGTGGCTCACGGGCCCAGCCGCTCCGCGGCATGCGGGATCCTCCCGGACCAGGGCTCGAACACCTGTCCCCTGCATCAGCAGGTGGACTCTCAACCACTGCGCCACCAGGGAAGCCCAAGTTTTCAGTTTTGGTGAGGTCTAATTTGTTTATTTTTTAAATGGATTTTGCTTTTGGTGTTATATTTAAGAAAGCTTTGCCTGTGTCAACGTTGCAAACATTTGCTCCTATCTTTTCTTTAATAAATTTTAGTTGTAATTCTTATATTTAGGTCTGAAATCCATTTTGAATTAATTTTTGTGTGTGCTGTGACATAAAGGTATAAGTTCTTCTCTTCATCCTCCTCTTTCTTCTTCAAAAAGATAGAAGTTCTTTTTCGTATATAGATATCCAATTGTTCTGGCACTATTTGTGGCAAAGACTATCCTTTCCACGTTGAATTGCCTTGACACCTTTGTAGAAATTCAGTTGAACATAGATGTGAAAGTCTATTTCTGGACTCTCTATTCTCTTCCACTGATCTATACATCTATCTTCATGCTAATACTACACTATCTTGATTGCTGTAACTTTATAATAAGTTTGCAGTCAGGTAGTATAACTCTCCTAGCTTTGCTCTGCTTTTTCAGAGTTGTTTTGTCTGACCTTGGTTCTCCATATTTCTATCTAAATTAACCTTGTCAATTTCCGTAAAAACTTCTGCTGGTATTTTGTTGGGGATACGTCACATTTATAGATCAGTCTGGGGACAATTGCCATCTTAGTGATATTGATTCTTATGATCCATGAAAATGATATCTCTCTTCATTCATTCAGATCTTTAAAAAATTCTTAGCAATATTTTGTAGTTTTCATATATTTCACGTCTTTTGGTAAATATACTCATGAATATTTTATTCTTTTTGATGCTATTGTGAATGAAATTGTTTTCTTAAGTTTATTTTAAAATAGTTAATTGCTATTATATAAAATAGATTTTTTTTTTGGTATATTGTTCTTGTGTCCTGTGACCTTACAAAGCTTGCTTATTATTTCCTGTAGATTTTTTTTTAAGTTCCTTAGGGTTTTCTATACAAGTTCATTTCATCCATGAAAAAAGACAGGTTTTACTTCTTCCATTCCAATCTGAGACCTTTAATTTCTTTTTTTTTCTTTTTGCCTAATTGCACTGGCTAGAACCTCCAGTACAAAGTTAAATAAAAGTAATGAGAGTAAACATCTTTGCCTTGTTCCTGATCTTAGGGGGAAACCATTCAGTCTTTCACCATTAAGTGTGATTTAACTGTGGATTTTTCACAGATAACTTTTTAAAAAAATTGTATATATTTGACACATAACATTATATAAGTTTAAGGTGTACATTGTGGTACTTTGATACATTTATATATTGTAATATGATTGCTGTTGTAGTGATACTTATCACATATGTAACCACCCTTTTACTCTCTGTTTTTTGTGAGTTTGGCTTTTTTAGATTCCACATATAAGTAATATCATACAGTACTTGTCTTTGTCTGATTTATCTCATTTAGCATAATGTGCTCAAGGTCCATCGTGTTGCTGCAAATGGCAGAATATCCTCCTTTCTCATGGTTAAGTAGTATTCCATTATGTTATACCACATCTTTTTTATCTATTCATTTGTTGATGGGTATTTGGGTTGTTTCCATATCTTGACTATTGTGGATGATGCTGTAATAAACATGGGAGTGCATAAATCTTCAAAATTCTGTTTTCATTTCCTCTGGGTATAATTGTTGATTGTATGGTAGTTCTATTTTTAATTTTCTGAGGAAACTCCATATTGTTTTCCATAGTGGTTGGGCCATTTACATTCCCACCAACAGTATATAAGGGTTGCCTTTTTACTACATAAGGGTTTTGGAAGCATCCTTCTAGTCTTTGTTGAGATTTTTTTTGTTTGTTTTTGATTTTTGTTTTTTGTTTTTAATTATGAATGAGTTTTGTAAGTGCTTTTTTTGTGTCAATGTAAATAATCATGTTTTTGTTCTTTATTCTATTAATATAGTGTACTCGTTAATTGATGTTTGGATCAATTAAAGCAACCTTTTCTTGGATAAATCCTATTTAGTTATGGTGTGTAACCTATTTTATGTATTGTGGGATGTGGTGAACTAATATTTTCTGAAGAATTTTTGCATCTAAAGTTATGAGGACTATTAAACTGCTATCTGTTGTTTAATTTTCTTGTGATGTCTTTGGTTTTGGCATCAGGGTAATACAGGCCTCATAAAATGAATAGAGAAATTCTTTCTCTATTTTCTGAAAGGATTGATATTATTTCTCTAATTTTTAGAACTTAACCAGTGAAGCCTTTTGGAATTTTTTTGTGTCTGTGTGTGGAAAGATTTTTAAATTCCTTATTCATATTCTTTATTTGATATATGTTGATTCAGATATTCTATTTCTTCTTTCCCATCTTCAGCTTTATTGTTATAATTGACAGATATAAATGTATATGTTTAATGTGTGCAATGTGATGGTTTGATACATATATACATTATGAAATGATTACTGCAATCAAGTTAATTAACACACTCCATCACCTCACAAAGTTACCCTTTTTTTTTTTTTTGGAGTTGTAAGAATACTTAAGCTCTTAAAATCTACTCTCTCAGCAATCTATGTATTTCTTCTATCAAGACAGTTTGATAATTTACATTTTTCTAAGAATTTATGTATTTCATCTAGTTTGTCTGATTCGTTGCCATAAAGTTGTTCTCCTATAATCCTTTTTCGTTTCTGTCATGTCTGTAATGATTCCCCACAGCTCTATAAAAAACTTTCTTGGGCTTCCCTGGTGGCGCAGTGGTTGAGAGTCCGCCTGCCGATGCAGGGGACATGGGTTCGTGCCCCGGTCCGGGAGGATCCCACATGCCCCGGAGCGGCTGGGCCCGTGAGCCATGGCCGCTGAGCCTGCGCGTCCGGAGCCTGTGCTCCGCAACGGGAGAGGCCGCGACAGTGAGAGGCCCACGTACAGCAAAAAAAAAAAAAAAACCAAAAAAAACTTTCTTTTGCAGACTCACAGATATAGAGAACAAACTGGTGGTTACCAGTGGAGAGAGAGAAGGGGGAGGGGCAATATAGGGTTAGGGAGTTAAGAGGTACAGACAGTTATGTATAAAATAAGCTACAAGAATATATTGTACAGCACAGGGAATATAACCAATATTTTTTAATAACTATAAATGGAGTGTGGCCTTTAAAAATTGTGAATCATTATATTGTGTACCTGTAACTTATATAATATTGTACATCAACTATACTTCAATAAAAAATTAAAAAGGAAAAAAATAAGAACACATGAACAAGCAATAAATAAATAAAATAAGCTACAAGGATATATTGTGCAACACAGGGAATGTAGCCAATATTTTATAATAACGATAAATGGAGTATTACCTTTAAAAACTGTAAATCACTACTGTGCATCTGTAACTTACATAATATTGTACATCAACTATACTTCAATTAAAAATATAAAAAATTTGCTTTTGCATAGTTAGAAGCCTCTGTTAAGAAGAAAATTCTAATCTTTAAAGAGTAGAGGTTTGACTCATTTCAATGGGGTTAGATCTTGCCGTGGGAAAGTTTACCAGGTAGTTAAGTTGTTCTTGCTAATCAGGGAGAAAAAAAGGTTTTTGAGCAAAAGTCAACTTAGGAAAACGGTTGCTTTCTAAATCAAAACTTCGATTGAGGAATTCAAAGGCACTACAGTAAGTGGGGGAAAAGGTAAATGGAAAGAACATGGTTATGCCTGATAATATTATAAACTTTTTCCAAAGCTTAGATCTGAACTTAAATCATAAGTTGGATTGAAGAAGCTCTTCTGTATCCTAGACTTGAATGCCTCTGATATGAGAATCATGAGCACAACTTTCACCCATGTAACGTTTTCCTTTATGAGCTCTCTGGCAAAAGCAAGTTTTGTGAAATATTATTGCATTGTTGTATAAATGAAAAATTGCATTATAGATTTGTTTCTCCTACTATAACTTAAATATAACTTAAAATAAGAAAGGAAGCGATGCTCTTGACCTGGCTAATAGACCAGTTTCGTGAGTTTTAGAGTTTGACTGGGACTATGAATAGACGGCACATAATAGAACAAATGTAAGCCCCCCTGGGGGAAAGGCTCTTCCCCTATTTTGTTCACTGTCCTATCTGCAGTGCCCAAGGCAGTGCCTGGCCTATGAACGAATGAATGTTTATAGCAAGTAATAAACATAGGCATGAACTAAGAGCCATGAACATACAGAGGAAAGAGCAATCTATTCAGCCTAGAGTGATGAGAGAAGGTATCCAAAGGAGGTGGTAGAAACTTTTCACTCTGGGCTTGAGCTGGACAGACCTTCATGGGGGAGAAGCATTTAGGCAGATCAAGTATGAGAAGAGGCACACTGCATCATTATGCCAGGGCCCCCTCCACTTGCTCCTACAGCGTTCTGAACCTATTTCTGTCCCTGAACATATTACACTGCAATTCTCTTTACCTGAGTAGAGAGATGGCTCAATCATGGCATCCTGGCAACCTTGCACATCTCCACCTAGGCCAAGTAGGCAAGACCTGACCGTGACCTGATCAGAGTCATGGTGAAATAATTCCTCCTGGGGTAATGGGAGATGAGCCAGAAGAGGAGCCACCACGTGGCAGTTCCTTACATCTTGTGGGAGACTGCCACAGGGTATTCATCTCCTCAGTTTCACTTGAACACAGGACTTTCCATCTCAGTTCCCGTGCTGCTCCCCTTCGAGCACATCTGCAGGCTTCTGTGCAGGTCTCTCAAACTGCTTGTCTGTAATCTAGAGCTGGCTCCTCCACGGCAGAGTGACCTACCACTCGTGCCATCTGTCGTCTGGCCCCTTCAGCTTACTGTCATCCTGCGGGAATGGGGATGCAGGAGCTGACACCATGCTCTTCTTGCTTTAGCTGTCTGTCTACGTGATAAAATGTCTGAACTCATTTGGGCTTCATACCTCCTTACTCTATGTGTTACCGAGTACAAGCTCGCTCTGCTCGCCACACGACAGGCCAGTGAATCGGAGACGAGGTGTTGAGGCAAGGAATACGACTTTATTCGGAAAGCCAGCAGACTGGGAAGATGGCAGACTAGTGTCTCTGAAAAACCATCTTATAGGGGTTTGGACGCCAGTTTCTTTTATAGCACAGAGACGGGGAGGAGATGAGGAAGTAAAGTAAAAAGCCCATAAGTTTTGCAAATATCCCCTGGAAGGGCCAGCCTTGGGGAGGGGATGTGTTAATTTCTTCTTCTTCTTTTTTTTTTTTTTTTTTTTTGCGGTACGCGGGCCTCTCACTGTTGTGGCCTCTCCCGTTGCGGAGCACAGGCTCCGGATGCGCAGGCTCAGCGGCCATGGCTCACAGGCCCAGCCGCTCCGCAGCATGTGGGATCTTCCCGGACCGGGGCACGAACCTGTGTCCCCTGCATCGGCAGGCGGACTCTCAACCACTGCGCCACCAGGGAAGCCCAATTTCTTCTTTCTTGTAGCCATCCACAGGTGGAGCAGGGTCCCTGATGTTTCTCTGATCAATGCCACTTTGGTTTAACATTCAGGCAGAGGGGCAGGGTTCCCCGGGGCAGGGCGTTATGTATAGACAGTATCTTTTTAGTGAACAAAATCAGCAGAAAGCAAAGGTTAAAGTAAGAGAAACAGATCCAACGTGTAGTCCGATTTGGCTCTTCTCTGTTACATGAGCAAGCCAGCCTAGCAGTGGCATTCGTTGCTGCTGCTAATGACTGCTTTCCCATCAGACAACTTCTCTGTCCCCACCACTACACTATGAGCTCATCTATATTCCCAATGCATAGCAAAAGGTTTTGCACAGTTGCTTAATGTGTATATTTTGACAGAATGAATCAAAAAGTGAGTACACCAGCAAGTTTACTTTGTCTGAACTAGAGGGGGAATGTGAGTGTGTAGGGATGGGTAGGAGAAGAAGATACAACAACTGGGTCTGACTGTGGAGGATCTCATATGCCATTCAATGGAGTAGGTAGGGCAGTGCCCTGAAGACTTTAAAGTAAGAGAATAACGTGATTATATCTGTCTTTTAAGAAACTTTCATAGTAAAACGAAGATTGAAGATAGGGAGATCAATTAACCAACTAACCAGCTAATGGACTAAAAATTCATATGAGAAATGATGAGGGTCTAAATTAAGAACACAGTAATGAGACTGAAAGTAAGGAACTAGATTACAGAGGATTGTATTTATTTTTGTTTGTGTTTACTTCTTTGTTTTTTGTCTTTTTATTTATTTATTTTTGGGTATAAGTAGTAGAACTGGTGCTGATTTGCTATAAAGAAAAAACCAGAAAACAAAGATCAATAAATGTAATTTCATAGATGTTCATTTTATTTTATTTTTTGTTGGTTTTACTCTTAAGTGCTTACTGTTTAATTCCTTGACTTTTTTTCATAATATTAAAAACAATTTTGTATTTAAATAATTATATCTAAGCATCCTGAACTGTTCTGTTTTAAAATCTGGATTAAACATTTCTGAGGTGACCAAGATATTTAATCATTCCATTAACTTGTACCTGATCACATCTGACAGTAGCAAAATCTACCATTGGATACTACAAGATTACAAGCACCTTGAGGACAGGAATCAAGCATTATTTAAAATTTTGTATTATTTATAGCACCTATTATGGCATTGGACCCATAGTAGATGTTTAATATTAATTGAATGACCAAATTCACCTATTTAATTATGTAAAAGTCTGACCTGAAAATGTCAACTTTTTTAAAACAAATCACAAATATAAAAGTAATTTAAGTATAGAAGTCACGCCTCATAAAGTCTTTGATCTTCATTTTTATCTTCTCAAATAACAGTTATAATATACCTAATCTATTCTCAAACATATCATAAGCAATTCAGATTTAAATGAAATATAAAAGATCCCTTTCGTTTAGAAACATGGCATTTAGTTAGGGAGGGAAGATATAGCCTTATATGAAGCTGCTAAACGACAAAGCAGAATGAATCTTACTACCTGCTGAAAGCTCTCCAAAGGGGGAGGACATTGTGGGATGATTTCTTAGGGATAGATTTTGCAAAAAGGTGGATCTTTATAATATTTTTATTAAACTGAGCTTTGCATTAAGTATGGATTTTTTCCAGTTTATTTTGGAGGGAAGTAAAAATGCCCTTTAGGTGAGGAAACATCTGAGCAAACATCCACAGAAGGTAAGAAGAGGGGAAGTTTAGAGGCCAAATTTTATATTCAGAGAAGCGAAATCACTGTAGTGAGAACTGTTTGAGAGCTATATATATAAAATCGACGACGAAAAAGTGTGTGTTGTTTTTAATGATTCACAGTACATTTACAGTTGTCATGTAAATTACTGAGGAGCACCCAAATTGCGTCCACCCTCAGCATCTCAAGAAAGCAGGACGTTCTTGAAGGAAGAATCATTGAAACATCCTTTAAGAGCCTCCTAGAAGAGACTATTAAACTCATGCATTGGGCTTCAAGTAAATGAAAGCTCACTCAATGGACAGTTTAAACTAATCGATAGTTTTCTAGTAATCACAGTGTATTACTGATAATCTTAGGGCACTTTATCTCTTATTCTAGGGATCAAAAGTTGGCACATATGTACCTAGCATTGGAAAAGTGGTTTTAGTAAAACTAATTGTGGTTTTGGGAGAGTGTTCAAGCACTAGCCATGTTAATTTTTTTACCTTCGAAGAGCTTATCTTCTTATCTGTATAATGGACTATTACTGATATAGTCCTCTGTCCCCTGGTTTCTCCAAAGCCCAATAAACTTTGTTTTTTCTTATTTTGTTAGTAGCTTCATCCCACATCATTAGATTATTGTTGGCTACTTGAGGCAGAAATGCATTATATGCTTATATGTTACCCATACTGTTTAGGTGCCTGATAAATACGCCTTGACTGACCAACTGAAAAGCCAGCTCTTTTCTACTTTTTCTCAGTGGAATCCACAGCTGCATGCAGATGCCTGTTCTTCTGGACATTGTGTTAAAATGGTTTGTACTCTTTGTAGAAAGTGGACAGGTGGCAAATCCAAGATGACTACTATTGAAATTGTACCATTATGTAAGGGCTCTGGTTTTATATATGATATGTTTCTCAGTGTATAGAATTAATGCCTATTCTACTTCTGAAAAATATGTCAGGTTTCTTAATATAATATAGAATAATTAAATAGAAATAACCTAAAAACTAGTTAATGGCAGCAGAGGCTCTAGTTTCTAGGGTATTTGGATACAGAAGCTCAAGTTTCTTAATATTCAATGAGAGGTTAAAAATCTGCTTAAGTCCTTATTGGTACAAGTAAACAGAAATATAGGGCATTGTAAAATTGGTCTGTGATGCATTTAAATTCTGAGATGGCTGGAGGGTCTGAGCTGGAAGAAGCAGAAATTTTCTTGGTAGCCTTTTCCTTTTGATTGTGACCCCTCATCCTGGGGAAATGTACCCTGGCCTGAAGGTGGCACGTGCCATGCAGTTTCCACATAAAGAGTGTTTGTTGTTTCAAATCCCTACAAGGTTCTGAATTTTCTCATAACTAGATCAGAATTGTAAAAATGTAAAAATATGCCCAGTGGTTGTTATGATGGACTAGATCAGTTATATCTTATTGTTATTTAAAATACCCAAAGGAAGATATTGAAAAATACTTAAAGTTGGGTTGGTTGCTCTAGCAACAAAGCCAAGCTTGTGAAGATTATCCTTAGTGACTGCAGCTTTGGCGGCAGAGCAGCAGAAAGGAAAAGTAATTAGTCCTGCAACTTTGCTTTCAAAACTTGGCTTTAAGTAACTAGACGAGCAGCAGATAGCAATGTTTATAAGCTTTGAAATAAAACTTGGAAATCATTTTAGTTTTCAATAGAAATGCAGAACATGTTCTTCATGTAATTTCTGTTTATAGCAAGAAAAATTTCACTGGTATTCAGCCCAAAGAGACGAGTGGCTGTGAACACTAGGTTACTGGGTACCAAATGAAATAGACATGAAGTTGGGGAGGATATGAGTTTGACCATATCAGGTATTTTTGTGTAAAGAAGAATCTTTTTTTTCTGCCTGTTAGCAACTTGTTTATGTACCTTTGAACAAAGAACAACTTAAGGCAATTGAATTATAAACAGTGGTGATTTTTATTGATTATACTCTAAATAATCTAAATTATGGACAATATAAGGAGAAAGCTGGCTAGTGGGAAAAAAAAAAGAAAAAGAAACAAATCTTTGCTTTAATCTGCAAGTTTAATTTAGTTAGGCCTTGATGGGAAGACTGGAATGTCTAGGGATTGTTAGAGCTATCCTGCTTCCTCCTTTCCCAAAATTGACTTATGGCATCTAAACAATAGACCAAACATTTTAGCTGATGGATTTCATTTAAGTAAAGCAAGAAAAGGCTGGATTACAATTTGGATTTTTAAAAGTCTGAGAGAACTGAAGAAAGTCTGATTCATATGATAAAGAATCCTCAGCATCTTGACTTAATGGGAGACATGATGAATTAGATGTTCAGGTTCTGAAGCTTTCTAGGCATTAACATCATGACCATAATCCTATGACTTTCGTTGTTTGTTGGTTTGTTTGGTAATGCAGGAAGGTAATGCTTTCTGTCGTACTTTTAGTAAAGCTTCATTAGGTCCTCAGAAATGTTCTCTTTTATGGTTCTAGAATATGCTCCTAGGCACAAAAGATAACATTCGAAGTGCAGAAATGGTTTGAAATGTATTGACTTATAGAACCTGAAAATCAATGGGAGAAACTGATATCATTTGACCTTGACTTTTTAATGTTGAGGTGAGTTTAATAAATAAACTTTTAGCCTTGGGAACTTTAAGTAATATGAAATGGTCCCCAGGTTTCTCTTCTTGGGGCCTGGGTTTTTACCATTCTATCTGCTACCTTTTCCTTTCCTAATCACAATTATCCAGGACTTAGTTCATCACAGTGGTAGACTTTAGTTCAGCTCATCTTAAGAGAGCCGCTTCTGTGCCCAGCAGTATGTTAGACACTGTGGGAGTGCAAAGATGAATAAAATAGCCCGTAAGGTGTTTGTAATGTAGCAGAGGAGGAGGAAAATCTGTGTAACTAATTATAATTAATACAAAATAGAAAACTTACAGGAAGTGGATTTTGAACCCTGCCTTGGCAAAGACAAAGCATCATGGCTGAGGGAACAGCAGGAACAAAGCTGTGGAGGCCAGCCATGTCTGAGGAACTGTGTAAATTGCCTATCTTGCCTACTCTATCTTACTATATTACGGTATACTACTCTATCTTATCTGCTATATCACAGTATAGTACTCTATCTTACCTGCTGAAATGCAGTATAGCTGAAGCACTGTGTTTATGCTTAAATGCAGTATTAGTAGAAGCTGGAAAAATAGGTTGAAGTCAGATCATGGAGAACCTTGGTGTGGAAGTCAAAGTTTTTTGAGTGACATAATAATAATGGTAATTTTAATGAGTGCTTTATAACCTGTAAATTTCTTCCACATTCGTGTGTTTTAGGATGATTATTCTGGAGGCAAAGAGAGGGAATAGATGGTAAACAGGAGAGCCAGTTATAAATCTATTTTACTCATAAACTAGCCCATGCTATCTTTCCAGCCTCATCTCCTACTGCTCCGTTTCTTTATTCACTAAATATTTATCACATGTTCACTTTGAGCCAGGTGCTGTTTTAGGCACTGAGGACACACTGGTTAGGAAAGAGGACTCAGGCTCTGCCCAGTGGAGCATATGGAAAAATGGGGGAGGAGTTAGAAATTAATCAAATAATAACACACATAAATATACAATTCCTGATGATTCACTTTGCTGTACACCTGAAACTAACACAACATTGTAAATCAACTATACGCCAGTAAATTTTTTTAAAAAAAGCAAAGAAATATGTATATAATTCTTGACTTTGACATGTTCTAAGAGGAAAACACCTAGGGAATTCTCAGAATGTATAAGGAACCCTGACTCAGTCTGGGGTAGCATGGGGTGGAGTGGAGGGAGAGATGGTCAAGGGAATTTTCCCCATGGAAGTGATGCTTGAGTTGAAATATAAAGGATATGTAGAAATAAAATAGGACAGGGTGGGGATAATATTCTAGGAAGAGAGAACAGTGTGTACAGAGCTTCTAAGGCTGAGTGGGGGGAGCATTACAGGTGTAAGTAAGAGAAAGAAGGCTTGGCTGGAGAACTACAAATGAGACAGAAAGGGGCATGATATATGCTGAAGAGAGAAGCAAGGGCAAGATCAAGCATGACCTTGTTAAGGATTTTAGTCTTTGTCCCAAGAGCAGTGGGAAGCCTTTGTAGAGTTTTAAGTGGGAGATTAAGAAATGAGATTTGCATTTTAAAATATTATTTTTACTACTGTATAGGGAATTCATTGGGAAAGCTAGTTATGAGGGTACTGTAGACATCCATTGAGAGATAGCCTATCACGGGAATGGTGGTGAAAATAGCAGCAGACTGAAATGAAAGAGTGAAAGTATAGTTTGAGATAGATTGGATATTGGAGGTAAGATCGAGGTGTCAAACACATGTGCTAGGGTTCTTCTGGCTTGTCCAACTTGAAGGATGATGGTGTCATCCCTAGGACAGGGAACTGAAGGCAGGTCAGGGTGGAAACTGGGGCTCTGGGAATTTTAGACATATTGAATGAGAGGAGATATTCAGGTGGGGAAATGTATATATGTGTCCGGAACACCAAGCAAATATACTTTCTGGGAGTCATCAGATGTAACTAAAGCAGTGGAATTAGATATGTTTAGTTAGAGAGTGTACTAAACAAAGAACCAATGACTAAACCTTGCAGAACTCCAGGAGTTCATGCCTTTAGATGAAGATAGGCTTGCAAAGGAGGTTGAGAAAGGGCTGCCAGAAAAGATCAAAACCAAGGGAATCTGGAGCATCCTGGGAATCAAAGAAAGTACTTCTAGAGGAAGGGAGTGATGTGTTTGAATCTTTCAAAGGAGATATAGTAGGCAGCGTTTTTCAAACTTACATATCCATGGAGCCTTTTCTCCAATGAATATTAGGGCAGCACAATTCCAGTGCCATCCAGCCCTCCATTTCCCTACATAAATTCAGTAGGGAATTTATGGAGTGATAAGTAGCATTTATCTGAACAAAGTTTTACATAACACTACTACTAATTTTTAAAATAAAATACTTAGTGACAGAGTTATTGTAGCAGATATGAGAATCTTCTTAGATCTGTTAATAATATCTTTGGATGTGAGATATGTGTGACTTGGAGAGGAGATTAAAATTGAATTCTGATTTGAGAATAAATATTTTAGTAATTAAGTAAAAATGTAAACCAGAAACCTTTCTTTATTTCTATGTTTACTGAGTAAATATGAACAGTGGCTTTCTTATGAAGAAATACAGTTGTCCACTAAAATATTTTAGAGTACAAACGTAAAACTTAAACCCATTGTTGTAAATAATATATATTGTAGTAATATCCTAGATAGATGTAAGGAGTCTCCAGGAGATTTTATGATGTGCTTTCTTTGACTGCCTCTATTACTAGGTGGAATTCACACTATGTAGTGGCAACAACATACAAATGTGCATATGTGTGTTTTCCCCCATTTCCTTTACCGTGTAAAACTTGCATGTTCTCTGCAGAAATGTACACGGAGAGATTGTTGCTCTCATCTGTCCATTTTGCCATATAATTTTTACAGCTGTTCCTCAGTTGTTAATATATTTCTGTGGAATATGTGTAAATAGACATGAGCAAACTGTCTAAAAGTTATTCAGCTAGTCAGTGAACCATGTAATCTGTTGGTTCAGAGACAACAGATAATAGAGTGAGATATTTGCTTTACCATCCACACACTCCATGTAGCATCTAGGCTCCAAAAGTCAATTTGTGTTCTGTTGGGGCATGTCTCATCACACTATATTATCACATCAGGGATAGGAAATTTGGATAATGACTATCTGATTTACAAAAAAAGGAGACTATTTAGTGAATTGAATATCTGTGAGATGGGACTTTTGAGCTTGAATTTTGTTCCATCCTTGGTTAATTTGATACTCTATATGTGTTTCATCACTGTTTTCCTCTCTTTTAACAATGTAAGTTAGAAATAACCTTGTTAATTAGCATCTATTCTTAGGTTGATGACATGACACAGCCAAGACAGAGTGGGAACATTCCATTACGACCATAGCACAAGCAGTAAAACTCCTTTCTAAAGGGAAAAGCAACCATGGACATGAAAATGAAGGGTACCCCTTATAGGGGTATACTTAGAGAATGTACCTGTTTTGAAGAGTCAAAGGAAGTGTTAGACAAGAAACTCACTGGGTAACCATCCTCTTGTTTGGCACATGCACCTAACAATTGGGTGGTAGCATGTCGATTCCCCTCCTTAGAAACTTTCATTTGCTCCCTGCTATCTCAACAGTTAAGTCCAATTCCCTCTGCACTACGTTGCAAATTTACATTTGTGTCTTTAACTCTGAATCCCTGTCCTCCTACCAAATCGAGCTAGTCTAACTCCTGTGTGTGTGTTTATGTGCGTGTGTGTATAGCATTTTTAACCTTCTTTGATGGTCCTGTTTCCCCATCATTTCTACCTGTTCCATTCCCATCTATCTCATAAGGCAAAATCATATTCTTTCTTGTTGATGGAGCTCTTATTGACTTCTCCTGGCTAGAAGCTATCCCATAGCACTTCATCTGCACCTCTTATAAGGCAATTAACACCTTCCTTTATTTTGATTATGTATATACATGTTTTATTTCTCCTTCTAGACTGAAATCTCCTATTTGTGGAATTGATGGCTGGTGTGCTGAATCAATGAAAGGATGGGATAAGGAGAAATTCTCAGACAGAAGGGAAGGTGTCTGTCCAAGGTAGAAGTCACAGTAGATTTGAACTTCTGGAATAACCTGGAATCCATCAGAATTTTCCCTGGAATCACCCTTAAACTAAGTGTGGTTATAGAGATGTGTTCTTCTTTTCTTTACTAGATTATAGCTTTCCTTGTGCAGGAAGGGCTCAATAGATTGGTTGATAAGTGGATTGAACTGGAGCAGTACTTGTCAGATTTGGTGGGCAGGAGTTGGGGAAGACTGGCTGGTGGACATTGAGGATGTGGTCTCTGGTTAGAGAGAAGATCCTAGTTTTAAGTTGTTTTGTATTCCAGTCTATGCTTGTCTTTCTCTTCTCTGAATTTCTCTTTCAGTTATATCAATATGACACAGCTTAACACTTACTTGGCTCGTTTGCAATAGCTTTGCCTTCCCATCAGGTTGGCAGCTTCTTAAAACCAGAGACACTTTACCTTCTTTTTGTTGTTGTTGTTGTTAAGATAAGACCTAAAACAATTTCTGGAGCATATGGACACTCAAACATCAGTTGATCTATTAATCAATATATCAATTTTTTAGATGGTGTATTACTTGTATTTAATTAAAGAGTTATTTATAGAGCACCTATTATGTTCATGGCACTGTGCTTTATCCCTCAGCAAATACAGACAGCTAAGTTGTGGACTCTAAAAGTAGCTGCAATCTACTGGCAGTCTAGTAGCGCTAATTCAAAGAACAGTATGATGTGTACCGTAAGAAAGGTACAGTCAGTCCACAGTCTTCTCTGTCAAACTTGGAACATTTGGATTCTGATTAAATTCCAGGCCTTGAGTTTTCTCAAGCTGGTATCGTCCATGGTACCACACTAGACCAACAGCTAGGTAGAGGTTAGATGCACTAAACGTGCACTTGAATGTGAGTGTTTGAATGTGAGTGTGGCCAGGGAACTGGGTAGACTGAGGCTGATTGTGAGACAGTTTGAAGAAAGATACAGAAACATTTATTTGCAGGTTTTTCCAGGTCCAGTCACTTACATATTTTGTGCTTCAACTTTTTTTCAAGTTAATTTCTTTCTGATTGTCAAAATAATATGCAATCATTGTATAAAATTTGGAAACGAGGTAAAAGTCTAAAGAATGAAGTAAAATCTTCTGTTGTCTTACTCTCTATAAATAGCCATTGTTAACGCTTTTGTGTGTAATATTCTAGTTCTTTTTCTATACATGCCTACCATATTGTATATACATTCTACATAATCATATATAACATGTATTTTAATGTATAATATATTATATTATATATTAAAGTCATACTTGTATCCAGATTATGATAATCTCCTTCATTTACCAATATCTGTGTGAACGTTCCTCCATATCATTAAATATTCTACAGCATGATTTTAAGTGGCTGCTATATAGTCATCATACGTATATATCATAATTTATTTAACCAGTACCTTACCATTGGACATTTTATTTATTTTCTTTTTAAAAATTTTCCCGAATACTATAACTAAATCTTGGGATAGATATGCTTAATGTTTTCTCTTCCTATAATTTTGATATAATTATAGAATAATGGAAGTGACATTTAGAATTGGGAAACAGACCAATTATTTTTTATTGTTGAAGTATAATTGATTTCAATATTATATTAGTTTCAGGTGGACAACATAGCGTTTCAATATTTTTATAGATTATACTCTATTTAAAGTTATTACAAAATAATAGCTCTATTTCCCTGTGCTGTACAGTAGATCCTCGTTGCTTGTTTATTTTATACACAGTAGTTTGTGTCTCTTAATCCCCTCACCCTGTCTTGCCCCTTGCCCTTCCCTCTCCCCACTGGTAACCACTAGTTTGTTCTCTGTATCTGTGAGTGAAACAGACCTGTTCTGAAATTGCAGCTCTATTTCTTACCTTCGTGAGCTCCAGCTTTCTCATCTGTAGATGAGAGTGGCAAATGCCTCTGCAGTTCTCAAGGTTGCCGGGAGGAGTAAGTAAGAACATATGTGAAGATTCTTAGCTGGGTTATTAGTTGGGTTTGATGTAGCATAATAGAAGATGGCCTAGCTTAGGTTATCTATGTTCTCTTTCTTTGTCATTTAGAAGTCATCATGTGACCTTAGGTAGATGAACTAGTGCTGTAGGTGTTGCTTCTGCTTATACTGGAGCAGTGGGTATACATGGTTGGTTGAGTATTAAGAGGGGCCAGTCTGTAAGACTTCTGGGCTGTGAGGTGCAATCAGTTGATCCATAGAGCTTGAGAATTAATTTAGAATTCATTGTACTTTTGGTATGGCTCATTGGCACACCAGAGCATAACACAGGGCTGACCACTGCACAGGAGCCTGTCCCAGTGCAGATCTAAGCGGGAACTCAAAGCAATGTACTCTGTGCCCTTCTAAAAAAATTTTTTTTATTCAACAATCATTTATCAAGCAATTGCTGTTTGCCAGGCAGAACGCTCAGGGCTGCAATGACAGGAAACTGCCCTGCCACAGTGGAGGAGACAGACAGGTGAACAGCCAGTTACAGAGGAGTGTGATCAGTGACACAGTAGAGATGTCACTCAGAGCACTGGGAGAATCCAGGCTAAGGGGATCAGGGAAGCCTTCTTGGAGGAGGAGCTGTCTAAGCGAAAGAATGAATAAAAGTTCTACAGGCAAAAGTTTTGCCATGGAAGCACTATGTACAAAGGCCTTGAAGCTAGATAACGCAAGGCAGGTTCTTGGAAATATAAATAGTTCAGTGAGGCCAAAGTGTAGAGCATGAGGTTGGGCAGGGGAGGGGAGCTGGGAGAGGAGAGGGATAGCAAGAAAGGAGATGGTAGAGGTGAGCAGAGCCCATATTTAGGAGTTGAACTTTATCCCAAGCATGATCAGGAGCCATGTAAGGGTTTTTAAGCAGTAGATTGACAAGATAAATTGTTTGTATTTTAAAATGTTTCGATTTTCAAAAGCATTTCATTGCCGATGGGCGTCCTGTGAAGATTCTATTTTGGTTGGTTAAGGAGCAGATCAATTGAAATGAGGCAAAAGTCTCAGTCTTTAGCCACCTGGCAGCATAATCACATGGAAGTGACTCATTGTGGGTTTTTTGTCTGTCTGCAGCCAGATCTTCTCCATGCATAGTCTACCTATCCTAGAACTTAGCAGGCTGGAGATGGACCAATTTTCCAGGTCTATAGAAGAAGCAAAACTTTTTGCCAATTTTATGGAAGGCGCAGTGTTTGAGGGAAGAATGTATAGCTTCAAAATAGACTAGTTCCCCAGGAAATGTTTCACTAACATGAATGAATGTGTCTAAAGAATGTTTGGCTTGAGGGACAATTAAGGGCTCGGTCTTCTTCATTACATTACTGCAGCAAACAGTGTTGGCTGCCTACCAAAATGCGTCCACTTTGCATATGCGTTGGCTGAAATGGCCCTTACCTCCAGTTCCAGTGGGGTTTATCTTGATTGGTCCAGGCCAGTCGTGAGAAATCCATTCCCAAGCAACTGCTCTGTTTAGGGTTGCCTATTTAAGCTAGTTCTAGACAATGAAAATGAGTAGGAAAGAAAACCTGCTAGAAACTTCTGGATAGTGGTGTATGAAGATGTGATACTTGCAAAAATGTGGCCTAGAGGTTTGCTTGCCAACATGCTGAGGATGGCAGATCAGGAAGGAAAACCTGGGAGCTTAATAACAAAATTGAGCCTCTGAATTAACCGCCCAGGAGCCTCCCTGCCTCAGGACTTCCTGTTATGTTTAAGCATCCTTTTGTCGAGCTTTCTGTTATTTACAGGCAAAACTGCCCTATCTGATACCACCACCATGTCTGTTTATAAGTCTTCTTCAAGATTGGCAGCCCACAGCAGGCATAAGCTATGCATGTCTCATGCTTCTACAGTACTTGCAGTATTGTTGTCACAGTAATAAAACTCAGCATCTGGATAGCAATCAGTTTGCACAATGCTTTTATTTCATGTGGTTCTAACAACCATCTTGTAAGTTGCGGGTGTTAAAGTATATTACTAAGTATTTAAGGGTTCCCAGAACAGGTACTCATCTCATGCTCACCTTGGGGTATCTGAGCTGGGGAGTGTCCTATTTATTGAAACTTGATCGATTTCTTGAGAGTCAAGGAACAATAGATTGGAGTTAATGGTTGGTCACTCATACCAGGTCATGGGAACAAAGAGGACGAGAGGAAAGGCCATTTTCAGTTTCTCGGGGAGGGTCTGAGTGGGTAAGGCACTAACCCTGACTCCAGACAATGAAATGCCTGGCCTCTGTCCTAGGACACTGCTTCTCTGTGGGGTGGAATCCTTCAGACACACATGTGTATTACTTCATTGTTCTCCTCCCAGCCTGTTGGTATTTGCCCCCAAGTTGAGAGAAGGGGAGATAAGAAACTGAGTGTGTTTGATAAAAGAGTCTTAAGACAAAAAAGTACTGTGAAATACCAAGCATATTGGGCTCCTTTTGGGGTATCTTGATAAAAGAGCTGCAACATTGGTAGAAAGGGAGAGCTTCTCTACTTCAGGGAGAACAGTGAGGACAGCTGAACAGATGCTGGGCAGTATCAGTGGCTCAAAGACTAGGTGATATAATTAACTAATCCACAAACATTTATTGAACAGTGGTGAGTAAAACAAATATGGCTTTTTAAAGGTGAAAGGTACCTATACTCTAGTAGTGAAGACAGATAACAATGAAGTAAAAAAGGAAATAAAGGAATATATAATTATGAGTTGTGGTAACTGCTATTAAAGAGGAAGAATAGTATATGTGAGATAATAGTGGGGTGAAGGGGCTGCTATATATGGGGGGTCAGTATAGGCCTCTGTGAATAGGTTACACTCAAGGTGAGACCAGAAGCATAGGAAAGAGCGCCAGCCATTCAAAACGAGGGGATAAGACAGAGTGACGGTAGCACATGGAGAGAGCAGGTACCGGGCATAAAGGACAGCATGTGCAATGGTCCTAAGGTAAGAAATAGTTGATTTGTTCAAGGAACTGATTTTCTAGTCAGGATTCTTTTATCACGCCAGGAGAGTTTATTGAACTTTTACCTTGTGTCTAGTTTTGTGCTAGGAATTGTGTAGGATAGATATATATGTATGTATGTGTAGACTGGGTTGTTATAGAATACTTGATTGATGAGACTTAAACTGGAATGCAGAAAAGTGTGTGGGATTTAAATGGGTAGAGGGGAGAGGGTGGGAAGCAATATGTGGAAAGATAAGGAGTAGAAACGAACACGGTGTATTTGCAGGGCAATAACGAGAATGTTTCTGAGAGTGAGAATAGTGGATAATCTTGAATTAATTCTTCTTAATTGAGGGTTAACAAGCAACTATCTGAGATTCACAGGATATCGCAACTTCTCTCCCTTTTAAACTTTACTCCTGTCCACTTACTTAAATTAATTAGGTCAGCCCAGTGCTTCATAAAGAAAAAATAAAGTAAATATCCTGCTACTGAGACTCGATTTCAAAGCACACGACTACTAAATTTTCAATGGCAAACGTTCCTGACCTCCATGTTTCCCCATCTGATAGTCTATCCTATTTTCATTGTGTGTGTTATCACGCTGCAGATCTTTTACAATGTTTTACACTGTTTGAGCCGAGCACCGGCGAATGGCATTTTCAAACATAGGTCCTTCACTCTCACGGCTCCACGGAGGTGGGGAGGGGCAGGTAGCATTGTGTCTGTGGAATGAATGAGGAAGCAGAAGGGCAGAGAGGTTAAGTGACTTGTATAAATCACACAAGGGTCAGGGGCTGTGTGTGAATAGGACTCAGCCTCCAAACTTTCAGTCCAGGGCTCTGTCCACTAAGCCCCCTTTCCACTGCAGACAGCTCTGAATGCTAGAGGAAAAATGTAGTGTTTCAGCATTCCAGATGGAGAAATGAAAAAGTGAGGTGGTGCATGGAGAAAATTTATTTCACTTTGGGTGAATGTTGCAGAATCATTTACCCTTTTATTTATTTATTTTAGAGCATCATACATCTTCCAGCACTCAAATTGTACTACATTACAGGCGATGTGGGCAGTTAGAACTTTCGGGAAGTAGAGGCTCAACCCATGAGTGGCATCACACTGCCACACCTGTCTTTCTATCCCTGTTCCTCACTCCTGTTCCAGAGAGCACTTGTCCTCGGGACCATCCCATCCAGACACATCACAGTGCTTGTTCTGTCAGTCCACAGGTCACCCTCCACCTTATTCCGGTAGTTGTGCTGCTTCCAGATCAATGTCGTTTGTGCTGTGCTACAACTTTGAGGGCTAAAAACTGTAGAAAGTGCCACATTTGAGGTTTTCACCCTGGATGGGCATGTGTTGCTCTTCACTCTGTCTTCCTATTTGGATGCAAAGCGTCCTAAGTAGGGCCTGCCTGCTGCCTTTGCTGCCGCTTCTCCTCCTCCTACCCAAACACTCAAAGCCCAGCAAGACCTGTGTTCACAAAACCTTTTCTAGCAACTTAGTCTTGGAATCAAGTCTTGAGTACAACCTCCTCTGAAATAATCACTTTCCCAGCGAGTTGGAAGAGTCTGAAAAGTAGTTACAAATGAAAAGTGCGTCGTTCCAGCCTAAGCTATTATCCTACAGTTGCATCACTCTACAGTTGGAACTTTTTTTTTTTATCTTGACCCTGCATTTTCTTTAAATCTTGACCCTACGGGGGAGTTCTAATGAAATGGTGAATTGGTTTCTGCCCCACTAGAGAGAGACAATTGAATATAAGTTGTATTAAATTCAGAGAAACTAAGACCTATCCTGTGTGGGGTTTTCTAGATAAATCTGCGTCTGCCCTATACATTTTTAATGACAACGTGGTTTCAAACTCAGTGTTATTCGGTACCAAATCAAAGCTGACTCACGGAGAAAAATACTGTTTGATTCTATTTAGTCCACATTTCCCTCCCCACTTTCGGGTGTCTGCCTGTGCAGTTGGGGGTGGGGTGGTGTATAATACGGTCTGAATACATTCTTATAAGTATTAGAAGTATGGAAACACAGAGCCCTCCATGACCCCCAGAGCCCTCTGGTGATCACTGGTGTTTGTTGTTGGAAGAAGGCAAACATAAGCATAGAAGTGTTATTGAACAGAAACCCCTTCAAAAATGTCTCTGGGCTTTTGTTCTCGGGGTTGCATAGCGGTAGGGGGCCCCCTCCTCAGAAAGCATACTTATGCAAGTATTAAGAACTGGCTGAGATAAGAAGTAAAGCTTAAGAGACCTTCATCATTAGCTGCTAGTGGTAGAGATTAGTGATCCAACTACAGGATTACAGACGGAAAGAGTGCCAGTGTTGGTTAATTGTTCATTAATGCTTGTAAAATAAGCCAGCTGGAGGAAAACTGACCATTGTCTGCTCTCTCAGAGTGAAACTAAATTGGATCTGCTCATCAATGGCGGTATTGATGTCAGGAAAAAAATAAACTACACATGTAAACTTCTTCCCTATGACTCCCACTCAATTTAAAATATTTAATTAAAAACTGTTATCCTAACAATGACTGAGTTGTCAATGCATCCTTCTCTCTGCAGCTGACCTTTATCTCAACTAAGAACACCTTCCTTCCCATGCATTTGCTCTTTTAGTTTTGCTGTGAAACAAAATAAAACAGATTTCCTAAAACAGCCTGTAGAGATACAAATAAACCTTATGATTTATGGTTATAACTTTGAGATGTAGTGGGCATGCTACTTAAAAATCCCAGAGAAATTTAGGCCCTCCTTTTCCCCTGCCTCCCTACTTTGTCCGTTCCCTCCCCAACTCCAAACCTGCCCCGCGGTGGTAAGGCTCCCCTTCCCGCCCCCGGGCCCAGGCCCGGGCAAGGTTAAATGATTTGCCCAAAGTCACGCGTCAGGAGAAGAGCCAAGTACGTTTGCCTTCTTTGGCCTTATTCTAGAAAACGTCATTGTAAGGTCAGAGACAATATAGGTAACTCTTCCTGAATCTCAAAGTAGGAAAAATTTAAACGTGTTTCCTCCAGTCTTTGTATTTAAGGTAAGTTTATTCACTCAGAAAATATTGAGTTCCCAGCACGTGCAACAGTGATGAACAGATCGACACAGTTCCTGCTCTCATGTGCTCACAGGCTAGTGCGACCAGACAATATCCTACAAATAAAAATGGAGGATAAGTGTGACTCAGGGAAAGCAGTGGGTGCAGTGGGGGGGTTATCACAGAGGGATGTTTGGGGTGAGACATGGCCTCGCTAAGACAGGAGCTGAGGGCTGAGTGAGGGGTAGTCAGGCAAATCTGGGGCAAAGGGATTACAGGCAGATGCTGGGGAGCTTGTGTGAAGACCCTGATGTGGGAAGGAATCTCAGTGTGTTGCAGACACAGTACAAAGGAGAGGATACTCGCACAGAATGTGGAAACAGGTGCAGTTAGCCATCTGCAGAGGTGACCCCCTTGACGAGTGGTTTATAAGTATGTGCTGCTGATGAGCCTAGGCTGTGGGTGTCTAACAAGAAACACTGTCCGACCCCTGCCTCCCCCTCCTACATCATCTCCTCCCACGTCTTTCTTTGCTCATTATGCTCAAGCCACAATGGCTTTCCTTCTCTTTCTCTAATACCCAACCCCATGTTCCTGTGTTTGTCAGCCCTCTGCTCTCACACACATTTTATCGTTTGTGAACCCTTCTCTCTGTTCATTCTTTCACTCCTTCATTCGACAAATGTTTATTGAGTGTTTACTAGTTACCAGCTCGAGGCACCATGGGTTTATCAGGAAACAGAACCTTCTTTCATTGTCAGTTCCAGTGTCACCTCCTCAGAAGCATATTTCCTTCCTATTACATGGACCTTTTTTGTTACTTTCAGAGCAGGTTTCACACTCTGAGGTTGTCGTGTTTATTGCTTACGTATTTGTTGCATATTTCTCCCTTAAAATGCAGGCACCCAGAGAGCAGGGACAGTGCACCTCGGGTTCATCACTGCACCTCCAGGACTTAGAACAGTGCTGGACACACAGTCTGTAAATACTGAATGACCAAATATAGGACAAACCCCGCCCCGCCCCCAGATTACGTACAGATTAGACAGCGGCTGATGTAAAGTGCATTTCTGTGAAGTGCATTTCCTTTTGGGAAGTAACATTTAGAGAGCACTGATGGGCAATCCTTAATTGAATGCCAGGGTGGTGTGCTATTGCCACATTCTATAGCCACGCTGCTGTGCTAGCTTTTAAAACCTCACTTTTCTTTGTTTAGATACATTTTAAAAATGTACTGATTTGGTTGAATTTGTTGTATGCTTTGCTTTATAAAAATGCATTTATGTGGTCAATGATAAAGACACTATCAGAACCTAAGATTTCCTTGACTTCCCTGGTTAAATAGCTATCATGCAGAATTGAAGGTCATCATCACAGAAAGGATGCTGGTAGTTGGTTGTTCTTTTGTATTTCACCTAATGCTAGAATGAAATGTACAAAGTCCCTCATTTTATATCTTGCGCTCTAAGCATTTCATAGGCATTTATTTATCTTCAAAGTACACAATCGAGCAGATTAGAGGTAGACTTTCGTGATGATTCCCTCTTTTTATTAATCAGTAAATTGTGATGCAGAGACAGTAAATGACTCTACTGTTATGCCATTTCAGGGTAGACTGCATATGACAAGTTGAGGTTCTGCATCAGACCTGTACCAGGGATTATGGGGTGAGGTGGCGTGTTCTATGGCAGACTTGCCATTGTTGGTGTTGGTTATTGCAGCAGGAAGTGCATATTAGCTTAAGTAGAAGGTAAATTTGGTGTCTAGGATCCCTTGTTATCGTGTAGCTGTTCTTTTGGCCTTTTCTGTGGTTCCTACTAATTCCTGATTTCTGCCTACCTTGCTTCTGGCTTGAAAAGCCTGACACATTCAGCTGCCATTGGTTAGAAGCAAGGCAGCAAACTAAAAAATAGGCAGGTATTCAGACAGAAATAAGGATGGGCTCTCACCATGTTCTCTCTCCATGTTGCAGTGTGTTTGTTTATTGATGTAAGAGATTTTTCAGGGTAATGTAATAAAATCCAGAATCTTGATTTCAGGTTGGTCCTGTTTTGAGTCATTTGAACTATAACTTTCAGTTGAACTGTCCACTGGTAGTTGTGAATGGCAGCAAGGTTTTCAGAGACCCAGAAATGTAAGACAGTGTGCCAACACCCCTATAGCTGATTGCTTTGACTCCAATGTACTGTTTAAAATGGTTCTATTTTCGTTTAATAATATTATTCAGAAAATCTCTCTCTTGGCATTGGGGTTGCAAGATGAAAAGGAGAGATTCTACAGTTCAGACCAAAAGAGGACTGATGGAGAGAAAAAAAGAGAGAGAGAATGAGAGAGAGAGAGAGAATGAGAGAGAGAGAGAGAGAGAGAGAGAGGGAGAGAGAGAGCAAGAGACCACCAAGTGTGGGTTGTAATCCCAGGCTGACATGGCTCTAATTTGGAGAAAGAGGTCTGGGGGTGATGGGCCCTGGAGGGCTTGTGCAGGCCTTACAAATAGGGCTTTGGGGAGCAAGTTTATCGGTGCTGACCCAGCTCTCATTGCCAGTGATGGTGGGGTTGCGTGAGAGTCCAACAGATTGCAAGTGGCGCTTTGTATGGTCAGAATCAGTTTTAGCAAGTTATAGGGATGATCTTAACTCCCTACACCTTGCATCTTAAAAACAGTTTTTAAAAAAGCTTTTCCTCACATCGTTATAGCAGTGACGAGCAAAATTCAGCTTCTGACCATCTAACTATATCAAATTCCCTATTGCATTGTCTGAGTCTTATTTTTATATCTTCATAACACCGGTGAAGAGGGCCAAAGAGTCTGCTTACTGTCTGTATTACTCTGTTCTGCACATTAGGCTCCACAGCAGAGGGCAAGGTCCTGGGGCGAAGGGAGTAGTTTTATAGGTAAATCTGTGGATTCACCTGGTCTTTGCTAAAGTGTGTCAGTTAAACCATTTTCTAAAGAGGTGCTTTCAGGTACAAAGTTCTTTCAGATGCGGAAACAAATAAAATAAAATAAAAAAACAGAGAGAGTCTAAAATCTGGAAGGTAGGATTTTCACATCTTAAAACAGACATGTTCATAAGTACATTAAGGTACATGGGCAGATTTAATATTTTAATATTGATGGTTTCTTAAGGGCTTTTCATCCTAATTTTTGGGGGGAATTAGTATGAAGGGGAAGAAATATATTCCTTGTATACAAAGCCATCCCGCTTTTATCATGTGAGGAAATTTAATAATATAGTTGAAGTTTATGAAGCTCTGGCACGGTAGCAAGTGTTCAGTCTTTCAGTAATCTACATATGGTCATAAGGGGATCTTAAAGCACAAATCAGGTCATAGCATTTATTTCCTTTAAAACAGCCTATTGACTTCTTACAAGCTGAAAAAGTTCAAGCCAACTTAGATAGATTGGAACTGTCAGGAAGTGGCTTTTTTTTTTTCCTACCTTGGCCATCACCCTTGATGATATTTTGGGCAGATTCCATTACTTTCTGTCACTTTTGGACATTAGAAAGCCTTCTTTTTCATTATTAATAATTTGTCTACTATATATCAAAACTTCTGTTTCCTATTTAATTCAAAGCATGACCCTTCTGTTTAGCTACGGTTCAGAACTAATCATGGAGAAGGGGGTCTGAGCCTTTTCTTTTTCTGACTCCAAATTCTCCCTTTCCCCCTTTGGATCCTCCGAGGTACAGGTGGAGAGGAAGGGAAGGAGGAAGGAGTACTATTTGCAGTTCTCTGAGAATTGTAATGCTCTGTTAAGGCAGCATTCCAGTGTTAATGCCATCTTCAGGGCATACTCCTTGGGAGTACTCCTTGGGAGACGCTGTGTGGCCCTCTGCATTGCATTGTTCCCTGATTCAGGGGCTGCTTGCCCCCTCACTTCCTGCCTTCCTGTGGTAGACCTCTGCCCTTTTCCATGGAGTCTCCTCTCCCCAGCAGGGTCCTCTTGGGCATGGTCCATTAGAGATGACGGGAGCCGGGTTGCCTTCCTTAGCATCCGTGTGGCCCAGGGGAAGACAGACGTATCGTTGCCTTACCAAATGGGAGCACTTGATTAGCCACCTGCTCCTGGCTTCTTTCCTTGCCTTCACTGGCATCCCTTGCCAGCCTCAAGCAGGTACCTGCTTCTTTCTTCAACATATCATGCCCTAGACCCCTGGATACGTGCCTGAGGCTTGCCCAAGAACATTTTTGAGTTCTGCTCTGATGGTAGCCGTGGGAAGGCCTATTGGTTCCTGTCTCTAAACAATCATCTGACTTGAATTTGACAATAAAATCTCTTCTCTCAGAGGTAATTCCAAGCCTTGTGAGTGTCCTCTTGGGGTCTCCTTCACTTGGCTTGAGGTTGATGTAGGTGGGAGGAGAACTGTCACAGCACTCCCTATTCTTATTAATTCCCTCTTTTCCAAGGATCTTCTCAATAAATTTCTAGCTATGGTATAGGCTGTTGGTGGTGACAAAGTTTGGTTAGCTCTGAATAAGTCTTACATCAGCACTTCTGTACCACACTTTAAAATGTGGCATGTTGATTACCATCCTTCTTAGCTTTAAGGTTTTAGCTGAAATTCAAAGGCAATAGGAAAGTTCCATTCCACTTTCAGTCCACTGGCATTTAAAGCCTTTAACAGTCTTGTCAGAACATTGTTTTTTTACCACATCTCTGAACACGCCTCTCCTGTCTCTTTGTATTTTCCCCCTCTGCTATGGTTTAGCCATAACTTCCTTTTTACCTTCTTCTGCTTCCAAATGCAAATGCTCTTCTTTTTTTTCTGTCTCAGTGCCTTTGCGCCATCTTTGCTTGTTGAAATTTTAATCATCCTTGAAGGTCTTTCTCAAATGTCATCTTCTCCATGAAGTCTTTGCAGATCTGCCTAATCTAACTAAATCTCATCTATCCCAATACTTGCTTATAGCACATTTTGTTCTATGGTCACATTCAATAATGCCCTCTGTTAACACTATAGTATTGTTACAGTCTTCTTTGTATTAGATTTATTTGTGTGTCTGTCTGCCACGATAGGTTGTAAATCTCACTCCGTTCATTTATTCCTTAATTCAAAACTATTCATTCACCTTCTCAGCACCAGAGAACATATTAAATGATGGGGATAAAAAGATGAGTAAGATACAGTCACTGAGCTCAAGAAAGTTATTCTTGGAGGGCAGACAGAACCTAGAGGTGTGATATTTAAGTGTCAGTTCACTGAAATACACACTGGGAGTTGATTAAAAGATAAAACAGGCAAAAATATCTCCCCTGAAGGGGCCCACAGTTTAACTCAAGAGAGAAGGCAACTTAGAAAATGTCAATTTAGTAATTCCACAAAGATTTATTCCACATTTTCTATGCATCCGTCACAGGAGTGGGCAATGAGAATATAGTTGAGAATAAGAAAAATCCACGTTCTCACATAGCTTAAATGCTAGCAAAGAAAAGAAGTAACAACAATTACGAGAGGTGAGTTTTATGAAATGGAAAGTATAGGGTCTAACAAAAGGGGTCAGAGGATACTTGAAATGCTGTTGAATTCGCATTTATTGAGATCACCTTAGGAATTTATTTAGGATGCATTTGTTTATTGCATTTATCGAGATCTTATTAGGAATTCTAGAAAATTGTTGTAGGGTTGGAAAATGAGCTTTACAGTTAGGTGACATATGCACAAGTGTCTCCTGACTCATCAACTTGCCCTGTCTTGAGGAGGTCTTTGAGACCATATCTGTATTGAATCAGAAAAGGTTATATAAACAATGCCTGTAAAGCTTTGAAGTCATCTCTTTCTAGCTCAGAAAAGTGAATATGTTGATAAGCACAGCCACCTTCAATCTCTGTACTGAACAACCTCATGGGAGCCAACACCACATTTCAAAAATATACATAGGATGACTTCAGCCTAAACACATTGTTGGTAAACAAAAAATAAGTATCCTTGTAGTCCTCGTAGTACCATATAGAATCTTGCCAATAGTGGGCCCTCAGTAAATATATGTTAAGCTTAATTCATTCTTGATTCGAGTAGCCCTCCAGTGTTACAAAATTGGAAAACTGTCTTTTCCATTGATGAGGTGCTATCACACGTAAGTGCTGGAATAAGCTGAAGAGTGATTTTGACAGAAAATGCTAATTTTAGATAAAAAGAGAGAAAATGCTTAGATACACCAAATTAAACACCCTTAGGTGATTATTTTAATTTTGACAACTAATTTATAGGCAAGTAAAGGCATGCATATGTATGTATACCTGTACATGCTCTTGTGTCCATGAAGCAGAAACTGGTATCACACAGAACATTTCTTTGTGGTAAATATGGATGTTTTTAGTGGGTGCATCTGACAGCACTCCGAATCTATAAACTCTCACCAAGAATGAATGTGTTTCCACATATCTTATCATGAGTGGTAAGAATGAGCAGCTTTTGTTGGGAATAAAATTATTTTCCATGGATTCCCAGAGCACTTGAACAATGCCTGGAATGTAGTGATAGGAAACCTTAACCACAAAAACGTTTTCTTCTCTAAAACTGAAGTATTTGTCTTTTAGGGTAACCATTCTTTCATATGTCTGTAGTCAAATCCATAAGGCTATTTCAGAAATAATCTTTATGAACAATAACTAAAGAAATAAGTTAGAGGAGCTCAAATAGTCCCTCAAGCAGAATCTGTCTCTGACTTTCCCAGCATGCATGTGAATGACTATTAGGATGACTTTGATTAATAATGCAGTGTATGGGCTTCCCTGGTGGCGCAGTGGTTGAGAGTCCGCTTGCCGATGCAGGGGACACGGGTTCGTGCCCGGGTCCGGGAAGATCCCACATGCCGCGGAGCGGCTGGGCCCGTGAGCCATGGCCGCTGAGCCTGCGCGTCCGGAGCCTGTGCTCGGCAGCGGGAGGGGCCACAACAGTGAGAGGCCCGCGTACCACAATAATAATAATAATAATAATAATGCAGTGTTTCTGAAAGTATTTTCTGAGAAACACTAAGTCTGGGATATTAGTAGATGATATCCCCACCCCACCGCCCAAGAAAAAACAAGGATTAATTGGTCAAATGAATTAACTTAGGGAACACTGAGTTAAAGTAAACAAATGTGACTTCTTAGAGCTTTCCAAATTTAATATGCTTTGTGAATCTCCAAGTGTTTATATAGTGTGAAGCATTTCCCAAATACATAGGAACACGGGATTCTGTGACCATATTAAGACCAGTGTTCTGAGGAGCACACTTTGGGAAAGATTAATGTGGCAGTTTCTTATATCTAGGATAACTGCTATTTCATCTGAATTTACTCAAGCTAGAGACTTAAAGTAAGGAAATGCTAGCTAATGAAGGGAATGCCAGCATCAGTTATTGCACATTAATGGGTATGGCATCGTGTTTATCACTTAGAGTTGTCACTGAGGCACCTTCAGTTTACTGTACTAGGCAATTGGGATGTAAATAAATATGACACCTTATATGTAAAGAGACTGTGGTCTAGTGTGGGGAAAAATACAAAAATCAGTCATTTCAATATAGTGATGTAATTGCCAGGACTGAGGCAGGTGCAAGATAGAACAGAAGCCCAGAGAAGGGACACTTAACCCAGCCTGGACATTCAGGGAAGACTTTCTGGAGGAGGTGATGCCATCATAGACTCTTAATGAAAGAGTCAGAGTTAACTACATGGTGGAGGGTGGAGAGAGGCAGCTTCCAGGTAGAACATCATGACCATAAGCATAGGTGAGGGAAACTGCGGAGCTACAAGCATTTGATTTTTGGTATTACAGAGAGAGGAATTTGAAAAGGTATCACTATTGAAGAAGAGACTGTAACGGTTGGGAGAGGGGAGGGCTGGTAGAGTGCCTGGGGTATGGCACAACCACTTCACTCAACCACACATATAACGTTCAGGCCACAACCAACACCAACCTTGAACGTCACCTTTAGATGGAGGAGAGTGTTTTTATTACATCAAAGCAAAACACACCTACAAGGGCCTCAAATAACTAAACTTGGGTCTGCGACAAAAGAGGAAAAGAACAGTGATGGTCTTCTAAAGCAAAGAGGGGCTTCTGAGAGGAAGATCACACCTCTCACTCTAGCTCATTATACTGTAGCTGGCGGACTGAACAGAGATGTGCTCAGTGTAGCAGCTCATTAGCAAAAGAAGAACTCTGACATTAGTTAAAATGTTGATAGATGTGACAGGTGGTGTGAAGACAAGATGGTGTTGTCAAATTGTAGTGGGAGCCCTCCAGCCTCGTGCCTTGCTTCATATAACCAGTTTATGCAGCATATATTAAACTGTTAAAAAACGGGTCTTCGTTGAGTAAAGCATACTGGGAAAGTACAGATTACTGTTTTGTGAACTGGACCAAAATCTGATATTCTATTTTTAAAAATTTCCTTACGCTTAGTGCTTATAAATATCCAAATCTATTATTTGACTTTATCTTATATCATTTTGGTTATACGTAGCATAGTTATCCTCATTCTCTCTTATCTCCAGATTCTCTATTTGATCCCTTTTATCTGCCTAAAAATGTGCCCTGGGCTCCTCTATTGGGGAACAATGAAAAATCAAAAACAAAGTAGAAACAATAAGAAAATCTTTCCTAGATCCAAGATCTTTTTGAATTTCCATACAGTCTTCTCTTTCTCTCATCACCGTGATTGGCTAAAAAAGGTTTTCATTCACTGCTCATCACTTCCAAACTATGCATTCACTTTAAACATTGGCAATATAGTTTTCGTTTCCAGCACTATAAGGAAACAACTCTTTCAGAGAGCCTCAGTGACTTCCTACTAAGCAAATCTGATAGCCATTTAGTTTTTTCTAAATGTTTCATTGTTTATTCTTCGTAATCTCTCCATGCCTGTAGCACCACTGAAACTATAGTATTCCTGAAACGCTCTGCTTTTTTGTCTTTAATGGTATGTGTATATACACTTGGTTTTTTTGTTTGTTTGTTTGTTTTTAATGTTTTAAAATGTGTATTGGTCAGAAATTGGAAAAATAATTATATATTTTAGACATAAGTTGTCAAAATGTAAAATATCTTTTTTTGGTTGCTGTTAGTTTCTGCTTTATAACAAAGTGAATCAGTTATACATACACATATGTTCCCATATCTCTTCCCTCTTGCGTCTCCCTCCCTCTCACCCTCCCTATCCCACCCCTCCAGGCGGTCACAAAGCACCGAGCTGATATCCCTGTGCTATGCGGCTGCTTCCCACTAGCTATCTACCTTACGTTTGTTAATGTATATATGTCCATGCCTCTCTCTCGCCCTGTCACAGCGCACCCTTCCCCCTCCCCATATCCTCAAGTCCATTCTCTAGTAGGTCTGTGTCTTTATTCCTGTCTTACCCCTAGGTTCTTCATGACATTCTTTTTTCCTTAAATTCCATATATATGTGTTAGCATGCGGTATTTGTCTTTCTCTTTCTGACTTACTTCACTCTGTATGACAGACTCTAGGTCTATCCACCTCATTACAAATAGCTCAATTTCGTTTCTTTTTATGGCTGAGTAATATTCCATTGTATATACGTGCCACATCTTCTTTATCTATTCATCCGATGATGGGCACTTAGGTTGTTTCCATCTCCTATACACTTGGTTTTCCTTCTAAGGACTTGGGTGGAAATCCCAGGTCTGCTACTTATTGTGTTACTTGGGGCATATTATTTAACTTTTCTGAGCCTCAGTCTTCTCACCTCTAAAAGGGAAGAAGGATAATACCTACCTGATAGAGTTGACTCAAAGATTAAAATTAGGTAACCTGTGTAATATCATTAGCACAGTAGTAGGTACTCAACAACTATTAGTCCCCGCCTTCACCCATCTTGGAAATCTCACCAGTACTCATTGCCCTAAGTATTACTTCCATGATTGAGCCCCCGATGTGTATATTCTTAGCTTCTCTTCTTCTTGCTATTCATTACACACCTTCATGGGGATATCCCACTGTCACCTCACAATTAGTGTATCTAAATGAATTCACATCTTCTCTCCTAAACTTGCCTTTCTCCCATAGCTCTCATTTTTGTTAATAACACTATCATGTCCCTAATCCTCCGGTTAGAAATCCCAGTATTGTTTTTGATCTTTCCTCTCTTTTGTCTCTCTAACCAGTGGTCAAATCCCATAGATTTCAATTCTAAAACATCTCTCAAACTTCTTAACTTCTTTCCAACCTATCTGCCATTATCCTGTTGTAGGCCTTCATTATCATTGCTATTGTAGTAGGTACTTACCTAAGCTCCCTGTTTTCAGTATTTCCCCACTCCATCAGTGTACACACATATAAACAAATTGTATTACTATATGTTGTTGGTCTTGCCATTTATCCCTCTGTGCAAAAACCTTTCCTTGTTTTTCATCGCCGGAGTCCAGTTTCGTTATTTAATGACTTTCTTGTTCTGACCACAAATCAAATTTCCAGCCTTATCTCCAACTTCTTGTACTGCTCCATTTAAATTGAGTTTTTTATTTCCCCCATGTGCTTTTCTGCTTTTGGGCTGACTCTTTGGTTTGTGTTGCCTATCCCTCTTTATATATATGACCTGTTCAAAAGTTTGGCCCTGATGGACCTTCCAGTTGGGGAATCCCAAAAGTCAACAAAGGCTTTACTGATTCGGACACCTAGATGTAACCTTTTCCTCCTCTAAACGCCCATAGTACTTTATCTGTGTCTATTTTATGGCACTTTAAGTGTCATTCATTGAGAACCAGTGAAAGAATCCATAGGTATGGCTGTTGAGATATTAGGGACTCACTTGCTACCTATGTACACATTAGGTCAGGATTTGGCAAACTAATCTGGCCTACCACTTGTTTTTTATACAACCATGAACTAAGAATGGGTTTTATGTTAAAATAAATTTTTTGTGCGGTAAAATACACATAACATAAAATTTACCATTTTAACTATTTAAAAATGTATACTTCAGTAGTGCTAAGTATATTTACATTGTTGTGCAACCAATCTCCAGGACTCTTTTTATCTAGGAAAACTTAAACTACACCCATCAAATAACTCCGCATTTCTCCATTCCCATCCTCTTCTGGATACCACCATCCTATTTTCTGTCTTTATGAATTTACTACTTTAGGTACCTCATACAAAGGAAACCATATAGTATTTATATATTTTTGTGAGTGGCTTATTTCATAGCAGAATATCCTCAAGATTCATCCATGTTGTCATAAGTGGCAGGATTTCCTTCTTTTTTAAAACTGAGTAAGATTCCATTTTAAGTATACACCCATTTTTTTAATCTATCCATCCATTGATGGACACTTAGGTTGCTTCCACCCTTTGTCTATTACAAATAATGCTGCTATGAACACGAGTATACAACCACCTCTCCGAAACCCTGTCTTCAGTTTTTCGGGTATATACTTAGAAGTGGTATCACTAGATCATATGGTAGTTCTATTTTTAGAACAGTATGAGGAACCATCATACTGTTTTCCATAGTGGCTGCACCATCTTACATTCCTATTAACAATGCAAATGCTTCCAATTTTTCCACATCCTCCCCAACACTTGCTATTTTCTGTTTGTTTGTTTTTTTCATAATAGCCATCCTAAAGGGTGTGAGGTAGTATCTCATTGTGGTTTTGATTTGCCTTTCTCTAATAATTAGTGATGCTGAGCATCTTTTCTTATGCTTGTTGGCCGTTTATTTATCTTCTTTGGAGAAATTTCTATTTAAGTCTTTTGCCCATTTTTAAAAATTGGGTCTTTTGTTGTTGTTACACAACATATTATAGTTATATTATATATATATATATATGTATATATACACACACATATGTATATAGACTCCTTATCAGATATATGATTTGTAAATATTTATCTCCCATTCCATAGGTTGCCTTTCCACTCTGTTGAACGTGTCCTTTGATGCACTGAAGCTTTACATTTTGATGTAGTACGGTTTATCTATTTTTACTTTTGTTGCCTGGGTACACTTTAAATAGTTAAAAATTCAAAAGAAGAATGATATTTTGTGATGGATGAAAATTATATGAAATTCAAATTTCAAAGTCCATAAATGAAGTTTATTAGAAAACAGCCATGTTCATTCATCTATGTATTGTTTGTGGCTGCTTTCATGCTACAAGGGCATAATTGAGCAGTTGGAACACAGACTGTCTGGCCTGAAAAACCTATTATATTTTCTATTTGGCCCTTTAAAGAAAAAGTTGACCCATCCCTGTGTTAGGCCATAGTTTGCATCCTTCTTTTGTTCAAAGGTCCAGTGTAGTATCTTAAATAGATTACGAATTGGTAAGAGGAGACCCACCTGCTTTTCTCCCTGATTTATTTAGGCAGTGATATAGAACTTAATAGACATGAAGAGGCTGCATGGGGTAGATACTGATGCCTTGAGGGTTGTCTTTTGCCCCAGTGGGGACACTGATTCTAGTGACTCTCTGCACAACAGATATGGGCCCCCAGAGTTGAGAAAACTGCCAAATTCTTGTTATAACACTACCGTTTTACATGCAGGGCTTATGTCACCATCTTGGAAGAACGCACATTAGCAATCATTGTGCTTCTGTATAAGTAGTGTTTATAAGCAACAGAACTCCCCTGGCTCTTGACCTAACTCAGCATTTAAAAGACTGTATCCTAATAAACTGGAGGAAGCAGAGTCTGAGCCCCAGGCATCCCTGACCAAAGTTGTTGCCACCAGCTTTTCTGTGTCTTGGAGAGTGATTCCCAAAGGCCTGCCCCCTACCCCCTGCCCACATATCTGCCACCCCCCTAAAATCCTTTAGATAAAAGTTTCAATACTGAATTAAATCTGAGGCCCATAATCACAAACTACTTTCCTGTATCTGAAAAATCCATTTCTTTCTTATTTCTAAGCAAATGTGTACTTGTGACAATGGGGCCAAATAGATTGCTTATCTAAAAAGTGAAGCAGAAACCTAACGCGTTAGCAAGGGTTGGTGGGTACAAGCCACATAATTAACTCTGGCTACTTAAAGCAGAAAAGGATTTGTTAAAATATATGATGTACCTCACAGGATCTCTGGGAAGGCCAGAGAACTGTGTAGGCTGGGAAAGTGCCCAACCACATCGTGAACTCTTCTAGCAAACTCCAGGGCAGAGCTGCCCTCCAGTTAACACTGACTGTTCTGAAACTGGACACCAGAAGTTCTGTCCCAGCCACCATGGAAGAATCAACACTTTCTTTCACAGTACTTTTTGGGTGGTCATATCTTCCTGTGCATAGCCATCTCTTCCTGTTACTTCTACATTTAGGTTTATCACATTGTTGAGACCAGTGTCACAACTCTGCACCACAGCTGCAAAGGAATCTGGGGAAGTACAGTTTTTAGCTTTCCAGCCCTTGGAATAGAAGAATGAAAATGAAAAGGGGAGTGGATGGTTTTAGTTTAGGCAATTTACCTATCTGTCACATCTAATTTGGATTCTTTATCATTAAAGTTGTAGGATCAAATACAAAAATGATCTTAAATGTATAGAAGAGACTCACACAAGCACCAGCTCTGCTCTCTTGGCACTTTAAATCAAGACGTATAAACACTGATACAGGTAAGCACATATAGAAGCCACACAGACAGTAGGAGAAATGTAGCTTGCTGATAGATGATCTAACGTTATCAAGTATTAAGCACATTTGAAAATTACGTTTAGAGACAGAATTGAGAGGAAATTTTTATCTCTTTTTGGAGTAGTTCTGGAAGAAACGTCTGTGGAGGCAGTGGGATTTCAGAAAATGTTTGGCTAAGGGAAGAGCACGCTGGAGAAGATGAGGGGTATATGAAAGAATGGAGCATATAACAAGCAGGACTCAGGAGACACCTCAGAGACTGGAGCTTGAGGTTTGGGCCAAAATTGCACTTGGCCTATGAGGAGCAGAGGGAAAAGACTGGGGAAATAGATGGCTTGCAGGAAGCCTGGTCCTTTAAAATTTCTCAGAAGGATGCATATTACCTGTCCTCTCTGAGAATTGATCAAGTCAGGTAATTCTTCAGGGAACGAGTTCTCTAACAGTTGCGAGGGGTAACAACATGTGATGAATATTTCCCACACATTCCTACTGAAGCAGCTCTGCGGGTTTGGGCTTCAAGACGTTTGTGTTTATCCAGTTTTGCCACCTGATGGGATGGAAGGAAGCATGATCTCATCACCTACCAGCTACTGCCAAGCAATCTCTTTTCCAGATATTGTAGCCATATTTATCAAGCTCTTTGTGGCTTTCTGAATCAGCACTTTAGCTTATCATGTTCAGCTCCATGGGGACAGTTTGGGCTTTATCTCCTGTTCAGTGCCATTTGGTGATAGTTGAGCCTTCTGCTTGCCTGTAAGTGTACCAAGAGCAATGAGAAAACGTAAGGTGCAGATGCACTAGAAGAAATTCATAACTGCAGCACCTGCCTTGTTTGTTTTGTTCTTGGCCTGTTCTTTAAGTAAACCACAAAAGGTCCCCTTCTTCAGCAGCATCCCATTGAGGATGGTTAAAATGTGTGATTTCATTCCCTGGATGTATAACAGAGCCCCTTTATTCCTTCTCAGTTTCCTATATTTCCTAACTTTTTCCCACAATGTCTACTCCTCGGTAATTTTTGCTTTGGTTTCTGTTTTCTGAATTTGCTATTCATTTTGCTCTAGATGATTATCAATCTAAGCTGGGTTGTGAAAAGTAGAGTTATTCAAAATATGGTTCATAGATAAGCTACCAGTCTTTAAACCATTTTGTTACTGACCTGAGTTGGAATAATCCAGAAATTACTAACCATACTGTTTAACTCAGCTGACATTTATTGTTTTGTCAGGAAAGCTTTCTTGATGAAGGAAGCAATGCATTGATTTAATTTTTGATGCAAGTTCCTTGTCTTACTACAGACTGGCATTCTGAGTAGCACTGATATAGTGTAAATTGTTTTCCAGAATTTTCTATAAAAGTTAGGCCACTATAAATATGAAGTGACTATTTAGAACCCATATTAGCTATATTAATTACTTTGCACTCTGCAAAGCATCACTTTCTTTTAAAAGAGACTCAACCCAAAATACCCCTCAGAGAGAATGGAATAAAATGCCAAAGGAATCTCAATGTGTTGAGCGAAGATATTGAGTCTGTTGAGGTCGGGGATGCTTTTATTTTTATTTTCATTTTTGCACACCCCACTCAACATAGCATCTCCTAGAGGTGACTGCATAAGGTAGACACTCACAAATAGCTTATTGAATGGAATCTTCTCTTTCTCAAGTTAAACTTTTTCTGTGTCTTGTTTAAAGAAATTTAAACTGCTCAAGTTTCTGCTGGAGTTTCTGAAGAATGTCTGTGAGCATGCAGTGACTTGAATCCCTGACAACAGCTTCTCACCCCTTGCGGGAGGAGCCCTGATGAGGCTCGTGCCCTTTGCAGAAGGCATCCTTGGTCTCATCATCTCCTCAGTGTAAGGGAGACTCTTCCATCAGAAAACTTTTCAGTTTCTCTTTCTGACATTTGACTTCCAAGCAGGAATCACAGGTGCCCTTAACCCCACGTTTTACATTTTCCCCAGTGATTTTTTTAAAGTTAAAGTTAACATGCTGAGATTCTGGAAGTTCTTTTTTAAAAAAACCCAAACTCTAGCAGAGTGGGGAAACATAAAACTTGACAAAATAAAATAATCAATTGCAAGTTGGTGAACCTTCAAAGAGTATTAATTCATTTGGATAAACTGCAGTTAAGTAACTTGTATCAAGCGAACTGGGTTAGGTTGGTTAAAAGCAAGGAAAAACTACAGTGGGTAGTAGTTTATGTGTCAAGAAAAACTGAGAGAATTTTTGAAGCTCTGATGTCTAGCAGATAGCACTTAAATCATTTTTCTCCAAACTTCAGTCATAATACTTCAAAGAGTTATAGCCATAATACAAATTTTTAGACTAAGAAGTGGTGTTTGAAGTTATTTTATAGGATTTTGCTGTAAGGGCTCCAATTGATTTGTAGTAAGATAAAAGAAGAAAACTTTATTTTCAAAGCTTTGTCGGAAAAAGCTTACCCTCCATTGGTCGTTCTGCCAATATGCCTGCAGGGCGTGATGATGTAGACACTGATATTATATGCCTATATGAACTGAGTGGGGCTTACACCTCCTGCTGTTTGTGTTATGGTTGAAATCTGTCACAAAACTGGTGGTGATTTATTAAATGTTTAATGAAATAAGACAAAAACTACAAACAAAAAGTAGAACATCACATTAAAATATAATAATACATATTACATTTCTATTTTTTTTCCCAATTTTCACTTGCTAAAAATGATAAGGGCACATTTGGAAATCCAGACAGCATGAAAGGAATACTGAGAAGTACCTACTCATGTTGACAAAGGATATGCTTTAGTTTTATGCTTCGCTTTCTTTTTCTTCTCCATAAGAAAGAAAAAGCTCTGTCCCTAAAAAACGGAGAATATGCAAGCCTTGCTTACTAACAGCTTCTTTGTTAGATTTTCTATTAATAGTATACAAAATACTTCACTATCCATGTAGAACTAGATGACAGATTTGAAGCGTGGAGTTAAATGTGCTGCAACAATTTTATGGAATTCTATTTAAATATTGCTCTAGTGAACTTTCAGGAAGTTCGTAAACATGAAACAGTAAGACAATAAACAATCATAGGCATGTCTGAAATTTGTCTTTTTAAAATAGATTCTATTTTTCCCTCCACTATAGGATCTATAATACCATTTTAAATGAAAAAAGGGTGTTTTTACGTTGCTCACCTAGCTGCCTGTATGTCTCAAGCTAATGTCTGTTGCGTGTGTGAGCACACGTGTGCGCGCCCAGGGTAGTTGCTATTTTCATTACATTATTATATTATGTTTGTTACTCTCTTCTTGCTATATATTTTACTCCTCTCCCTTATTCCCTCTCTCCTTCTCTCTCTCTCCTCTCAACTATTTAATGGATTTGTAGTATCAAGTGATTCCTTATGTTATTGATTCTGATTTACTTAATCCTTGTAATGGAGAGTTATAGACTAAGTGAAGATGGAATTTTGAAAATGCAGAAATATTGATTTTGTTATAAGCATAAAATTCCAATATAACTGTATGAACATCTTGTTTGCGTTAAAATTTCTAAAAGGTCTTGCCATTTATGTTATCTGATATAGCCTGGCTTACTAGAGGATCATTTCTCTATAGACTTGGTTGATATGAATGCAACGATATCATCCAATAAAATAATTGAATGATTTATTTGGAAGAGGGATGACCTAACAGTTAGTTGATTGGCTGACTTTTTCACTTTTTAACTATCCTTCCCCACATTTAATAGATATAGATGACCTGGTGAATCTATATAGTTTTAGCTTCTAAAGTTTTGCTTCATTCACTCATTCATCCATCCATCCATTCATTCATTCATATTCATTCACAAAACATTAACTGAACCCTGCTCTGCCTGTTCTGTAGGAAACATTGGGAATATAGCAATGAGAAAAACAGATATGGTCCCTGCCTTCATGGAATTTATAGTCTTGTTAAGGAGACAACAAAAACAAAACAAAAAGTTGCAATAAATTCTATGAAAGAAATAGTGCTTTTGTTATAAAAACTTGGAATTCTTTCAGATCAGTTGAAATAGGATGACTCGTAAGGGCTGATTGAACAACAAAGTGAATCATCACACAATTACATCTGACCAAATAACTCAAGTAATTTTTATGAGTCTGATTATTTCAGTTATCTGGGCATATCAAATAAAATTAACCATGGGGCAGTCTGACCAGTTCATCACTTATTGATCTAAGAACTATTGGTCTGGTATAAACTTTTTTTAAAAACAGATTTTTTAACTGTTTCTTGCTGGATTCAGTATTTCTTGATATTTCTAAGTTTCACCATTTTAAACAATTTGACTTTAACCAAAATTATTGTTACTTAAAAATTAGAACTTGAACTGTTTTACATTTAAAAATGAACATTGTCCACTGTTCATAGGAATGTAAATTGGTACAAGCAGTATGGAAAACAGTATGAAGCTTCCTTAAAAACCTAAAAATAGAGCTATCATATGATCCAGCAATTCCACTCCTGGGTATATATTCAAAAAAAACAAAAACAGTAATTTGAAAAGATACATGTACCCCAATTGTTCATAGCAGCATTATTTACAATTGCCAAGATATGGAGGCAACTTAAGATATGGAGGCCATCCACAGGTGAATCGAAAAGAAGATGTGGTATATATATTCCAGTGTGTGTGTGTGTGTGTGTGTGTGTGTACACACACTCACACACACACACATACTGGAATGTTACTCAGCCATAAAAAAGAATGAAAATTTTGCCATTTGCAACAACATGGATGGACCTTGAGGATATTATGCTTAGTGAAATAAGTCCGACAGAGAAAGACAAATACTGTATGTTTTAACTTACATATGGAATTAAAAATATAAAATGAACAAATGGTTATAACAAAACAGGACCAGACTCACAGGTACAGAGAACAAACTAGTGGTTACCACTGCGGGGAGAGTGGTTAGGGGAGTGGCAAGATGGGGGAAGGAGATTAAGAGGTACAAACTCCTAGGCATACAATAAATAAGATACAAGATGTAATAATATACAGCACAGGGAATATAGCCAATATTTTATAATAACTTTATATGGAGAATAATCTATAAAAATATCAAAGCACTATGTTGTATACCTGAAAATAATATAATATTGTAATTATTGAAAATAAGTATATTTTCAACTATACTTAAAGAAATGAACCTTAGGAATCACTTTAAAGTTTGTAATAATGAATTATTATATTCTTTCCTTTAATTCTTCCCCAAAGACAGAACTACGTACTATTTATAGATAGTTTGGATATAGTCTAGTATATTTAGATGTACATAACTCTCACATTTGGAAAAATGCTTTGGTCATCATGTTAAATAGTTAGTTTACATATCAACTGAGGAACAGAGTGATAGAGTAGGCCAGACTGCCTGTAGGCCTGGTTTCCAGCTTTGAGTTTTCTACAGCTTTGTAAAACTGTAAAGAAGCAAATTCACGCAACTCAACAAATACTCAACAAGAGTTTATTTAGTCCAAGCCATTCAAATCTTTATAAAAATTGAACTATCTTTAAGAAAATTACCATTTATTTTTGAGGGGAAAAGCAATTTCAGTAGTAAGAAACATATGATGGAATAAAATCAGAGTCATAAAGAAGAATCAACTAGGAACTAGCATTGTTCAAATGATACATAAATCATAGGGAGAAAAATAAATCTGTGAAAGCTCCACACAGGAGCTGGCATGAAGAATGGGTCTTCAAAGTAGATAAAATTTCAGTGAGCAAAGATGGATAAATGGAGGTTTCCAGGGAGATAGCTCACCACGAACAAAGGAACAGAGGCAGGAAAGTATGTGTCAACTTCACTGACTTGGAACTGTACACACAGCAGAATAAAACAGTTTTAACCTCTCTTCTCCCCTAGTATTTCAGTATTCTCTCTTCCTCCTCGTGTGATCAAATTTTAAAACTGCTTTTCGGATTCTCCTGAGTCTAGTTGTCCTACCCCAATGCAAGGGAGTGCAGAATCAACTTTGATAAAATGCCCTACGCATAGGTGCTCAATAAATATTTGTCCAATAAATGAATAAAAGAATGAACCTCTGCTCTCCATCCCCTCCTCCCCTGCCTTCCAATCTCTTCTCTTTGGTCCTGAGAAATCATCAGCTCAAAGGGCTTAGAAATAGAAAAATGATTCAGAAAGTCATTTTTAAGCAGGACCTCTTAGCTCTCAGTCCCAGTGGAAGGTACCTAATTTGTGGCAACCACGGGTTATGCTAGAGGAGGATCACCCCCTTATCCTTGAGGTGCTTCTCAGTGAAGCCGAGAAGGTTTGCAGTTCATCACTCTCTTTGCTTTGTCACTGCCTGTGGCTACCTTGGAGATAGTTGAGGGTGCTACAGCACAAGCAGGCTATCCAAGGGGGAAAACAAAGGCAGTTGTCTTGGGAGAGTTCTAATCCACTCATTTAAGAAAAAAGACACCTCTGGTTTCCTGGGGTTGCAGGGTTACTTTCACCTGGAATCTCATTCTGTCAGCTTGGTTTCATGTCCTCCACGTAACTCATCGGATAATTCTGCACCAGTCCCAGCAGACACATGCCCAGAGAGGCCAATGGGCTTTGTTAAAATCATTTTTTTGTAATACCATGTTGCAATGTTTCTAAAATTTTTAAATCATCTTAATTTGCTTTTAATCTTCCACTCAAAAAGGGTTTTCACCACATTTAATCAAATTCCAAGAAGAGTAGACTTGAGGAATTGACCTTGGGGATGGTTATCCTTAGCCTTGGCTAGGGATACCATGTCAAGGTTCCTGTCCTGCCAGCATGTCACAATGCTGCCAGGGAAGGCATTTGCTGTTTGTCATTCTCTCTATGGGGTTCTCACCAAGCACCACTGAGAACAGCTTATTCCTCCATTTCCTTTTCTGACAACACTGGGGATTTGAACGCAGCATTGCCGGCTTTCCCCATACCGAGTGCCATACTAAAACAATTGGAACTAAAGACACCCTTTCACATTACACTTTGGCACACATTATTGGTATCTGCAGGTACTTTTATGCCTTGTTAAGAGGTGGAATTTTAGAAAGGCGTCACACTGCTTTTAAATACCTTCTGTACTTCACAGATTCATCATAATAATCACTCAAATTGACAGACAGTAAAATTTCAACTTTAATTTGCTTAGCAGTCATGGAAGATAACACAGTGTGAACAGATCCTCTGAATAAGCTATAATTGTTCTGTTATACCCATGTATTACCCTTCTCAGAAAAGGGAAGAATCTATAACAAGACAGCCTGTTGAGCCTGCTAAATGAGAAAAATGAAGCTTAATTAAAAGATCTATCTTTGCAATAAGGGAATTATATTTGTGTGTGTGCGTGTGTGTGTATTCTTTCCTCATTATAAAAGATTCTGAGGTACATATTCCAATCATACTTTTATAATTATCTGCAAGCACAACACATGGCATACTGGGCTTCATTACCCACATCGCTGTATTTTACTTTGCCTCTGTCAATAGGAAATGCAGCAGAAAATGGTTAACCAGTTATTTTGGAAATCCAGAGCCACATTATTAAAATCAGAAACATCCTTTGCTGAGATAAGAATGCAAATCTATGTACCAGTGTTCTTCTTGCTTAGTCCACAGGACATCTAGTGGTAAGCTGTGCAGTAGCAGCAACTCACTGAGGCCCCTGTTAGCATTTTCCACTGCCAATACCTTTCTTTAGGGATGCCAGTCCTTTCTTTATTGCACTTCTGCGGAAGCAGAAAATGGGCTGTCTGTCCCAACTGCAAATTTTTTTTTTAATGGAAAACAAGCACAAGCTCATCATTCAGGTTCAAACAATCAAACGACATCTCTATAATTTGAGTGGAAAGAGAATTTCAAAAGAAATGTGTACATAAACTACAGATCATTACTAAGGCAGTGAGTTTTAAATTTTGGTGATGTTGTATGATCCTCATGGGTACCTTCTCTTTCTAGACATTGTGATGAACTTTCTAAGTGATCTCATTTTTCTTTATACTGTTCTCAGAGTTTTGTTTTCAAAACTTTCTACTCCTACTTGGGCAGGATTTTTTTTTAATAAGGTAATATAAAATAATAAATACATTTTATGTAGTTACTACAAGTTATTTAGCTTTTGCACTCAAATATTCATGAATGTTTCCTTACTAATTTTCCTCTCAACATGCACTTTCGGTATTTAATATGTAGATAAAAATGGGAACTCTAAAAAATGACTGACGTGCTGCAACAAACACTATACAACAGGCAGGGCATTTTGCTCTGTATAGGTTGCAAGAATTTGATTTCCCAAATAGATTTTTGGGAATCAATATGATCACATTCTTTAATTGCTTGTAAAACCAATATCTAAAATATAGACACAAACTCCTGTGATGTGGCTATTCGTAGGTTAATTAGGTAGTAATGAATGAGGTGCCGTAGGTTAGCATAGAGTTAGCACAGCAGGATTTGTTTCAGCATGAAATGATGTTGAGTGTTAAAAATTTAATCTTTATGTGCTAATATGCATGGCATACCTTGTTAATTATTGCCAAAAGATTCTTTCTACTTCTGAACACTAACAAATGGGTAATTCAGAAATAGATTGTTTTGTAGCTGTCCGCACAGATTAGTTTGACAAAGTCTATAAGACATGTGAAAATTATGTAGCCTTTTAGTGTGAATACTTACAATATATAACACACCAGTTGTAAGCATTGTAGTGTGGGACACTGACGTCTTAAATAAATTAAGTAGAGATAATTTTCAGTTTTTAAACTTATTTTCTTTTAAAGCATTCATATCTGAATATGAAAGTATACTTACTGTGTATAAAAGCATATGCTTCTTACTGTTGTTGCCTTCTCAATTTCTATTTTCCTTCACCATTGAAGGAAAGTCTCATTTACTTTTGATATCAGTAGTTCTGATTAAGCTAATGATGTTGGATTTCAGAAATAGTGTTAAATACATAAAATATTAAATTAGGTGTGCAAATACAATTACTGAAGTAACATCTAAATTTCATGACATTTTGGTATCATCCACATCTATAAAACAAATAGTAAAAGTGAGTTTTATTATCTGCTTCATTATTTGTAACTCTAATTTAAAATCAGTAGCCAAATATGAAACAAGCTGGTTCATTAGAGATTAAATAATTACTTAATCATCTGTTTTGTGAAAATAAAACAATGAATTTCACAAAGTAATTTTCTTTAATTGAGGCATAATTGATATATAACATTGTATTAGTTTTAGATGTTAGATATAATGATTTGTTATACGTATATATTGCAAAATGATTACCACAATAAGTTTACTTAACATCCATCACCACACATAGTTACAAAGTTTTTTTGGTGATGAGAACTTTTAAGATCTATTCTCCTAGCACTTTCAAATATATATTACAGTATACATTACAGCATTGTTTACTATAGTCATCATGCTCTACATTACACCCCCAGGACTTATTTATTTTATAACTGGAAGTTTGTATCTTTTGACCATTTTGTATCAAGTTTGCATCATTTGACCATTTTGACCAGCCATTTTGCCCTGGCTGCCTATGGCAACCATCAATCTGTTCTATAAGTTTAGGTTTTTTGTTTTGTTTGTTTGTTTGTTGTAGATTTCACATATAAGTGACATCATACAGCATTTGTCTTTCTCTGTCTGACTTACTTCACTGAGCATAATGCCCTCAAAGTCCATCTATGTAACTGCAAGTGGCAGGATTTTCTTCTTTTGAATGGCTGAATAATATTCCATTGTATTTATATTTTTTCTTTATCCATTTCCTTTATCCACTCATCTATTGATGGACACTTAGGTTATTTTCATGTCTTGGTTATTATAAGTAATGCTGCAATAAACATGGGGGTGCAGATATCTTTTTGAGTCGGTGATTTTGTTTTCTTTGGATGACTACCCAGAAGTGCAATTGCTGGATCTTATGGAAGTTCTATTTTTAATTTTTTGAGGAATCTCCATACTCTTTTCCATAGTGGCTGCACCAATTTACATTCCCACCAACAGTGCACAGTGGTTCCCTTTTCTTCACATCGTTGCCAACACTTCTTATTTCTTGTTTTTTATTTCTTGTCTTGCTATTTCTTTCTCTTTCTGAAAGTTTGTTATTGCTGTATAGAAATACAACTGATTTTTGTGTATTGATTTTGTATCCTATGATTTTATTGAATTCGTTTAATAGTTCTAACAGTTTTTTGGTCGAGTCTTTAGGGTTTCCTATATATAATATCATGTCATCAGCAAATAGAGACAGTTTACATCTTCCAATCCAATTCCAATGCCTTTAGCTTCTTTTCTTTGTGCCTAATTGCTCTGGCTGGGACTTCCAGGACTATGTGAATAAAAGTAGCAAGAATGGGCATCCTTGTCTTGTTCACAAAACCATTTTTGGTAAAATCCTATTTAAATATTTTGCAGCAGCATGATTTCCAAGAACTACTCAATCATACTGTCTTGTACATATTATATTATGTAACAGGTGAGATATGCAAATACGATTTTATGGCACTAGGAGGCCCAAATAGTACATCTTTTCTCCACTCAGATTGAGAACTTCTTGAGAGATAAGCACAGGGATCAGGCAGAGTGAGATCAAAACCATACCTTTTAAAAAGGGCTTCCCTGGTGGCGCAGTGGTTGAGAGTCTGCCTGCCGATGCAGGGGACATGGGTTCGTGCCCCGGTCCGGGAGGATCCCACATGCCGCGGAGCGGCTGGGCCCGTGAGCCGTGGCCGCTGAGCCTGCGCGTCCGGAGCCTGTGCTCCGCAACGGGAGAGGCCACAACAGTGAGAGGCCTGCGTACCGCAAAAAAATAAAAAAATAAATAAATAAAAATAATTAACTGATAATACTTTATTAAGGAGAGCTTTTGGCACAGTGGATTTGCTAATATTTTACCCTGATTTAATCAGGCTTCTCTATCTGGTCACAAAGGTGACCAACACGTGCACCTCTGTCTAAATGAGGAGAGACTGTCTTGCTAAATTTACCACTTGGGCAACAGAACTGGTGAGAATGCACCTTCCTTGCAGATAGGCAGAACTGAAGAACAGAGAAAAGTAGGGCTGAGCTGAGCGATACTTGCTCAGTACTTCTTTGAAACTCACTGGTCAGTCTTCTTCCAGGGTAGCTTTTATGGACTGCATTGTGTTCCTCTCCCTCAACACTCCATTCATAGTTTGAAGCCCTAACCCTCCATGTGACTGTATTTGGAGACAGGACCTTTAAGGAGATAATTAAAGTTAAATGAGGCCATAAGGATGGTGTTCTAATCCAATAGGACTGGTGTCCTAATAAGTAGAGAGACCACAGGGATACATGTACACAGAAGACAGGTCATGTGAGAACACAGGGAGAAGAGAGGCTTGGGAGAAACCAACCCTGATCTTGACTTCCACTCTCTAGAAAATGCATTTCTGTTGTCTAAGCCACTCAGTCTGTGGTCTTTTATTATGACAGCCTGAGCTGACTGATACTGTGGCCCAGCATTGCTCTAGTGGACGGTTCTTCATGTGGAAATAAGATTCACTCTAACACGAGCTGGGGAGTAAGATTCACTTTAACACGAGCTGTTGTTTCACAGTATTCATCCTGTCTCCTGGACTAGATTATAAAGGTCTCAGGTTCAAAGACCATGTATTCTACTTCTTTATCTTGGCAAGGTAATTAGCACATTTGTACTAGATAAATACTTGTATATTAATAATGCTTTTGCATTTTATAGACTGTTCTGCCTTTTAAGTTTTATTATTTTCTTCTTCCCCCTGAATTCTGTGCATGACACTAACTGACCATCTTCATTACTAGTGCAAGAGGGCTAGATCTCCAACTAGAAAGCTCTGCCTCTGTGTGAGGATGTTAATTATTGTGTATTAATAGTATATCACCCTGATGAATGTAAAACTTTCAGCTAAAGAATCACAAAGTGAAAGTTAGATAATCTCATTGCAGTTGTCATGAAAATATAGTTGCTTGAGGGTTTGTGTTCAATCTATGCGTGAGCTGCTTTACATTTTTTAAAGAACTTTTTGGAAATATTTTTTAGCTTAAAAACAGTTACAAAAATAGTACAGACAGTTCCCACATTGCCCTCACTCAGATTCCCCTAATGTTAACATATCATATGGCCTTAGGGAAATTATAGAAACCAGGAAATTAATATTGATACAATTTATCAATGAATCTACAGACCTTGTTAGAATTTTGCCAATTGTCCCAGTACTGTCCTTCTTCTGAACAATTGCCACATTGCTCTTAGCTGTTCTTAATTTCCCCCAATTGTTAACAGTTGTTCAGTCTTTGTCTTTTATGACCTTGATATTTTTGAAGAGTACCAGTCAATCATTTTGGAGAATATTCCTCAATTTCTGTTTGAAGTCTTCTCACGATTAGATTAAGGTTATATATTTTTGGCTAGAAAACCGCAAGTAATGTGACATTCTCAGTGCATCATATCAGGAGATGTGATGTCAGTGTAGCTTATTACTGATGATTGTAACTTAGATCATTTGGTAAAGATGCTGTCTGCCAGGTTTATCCATTGTAAAGTTACTGTTTTCCCTTTTTAATTAATAAGTGAGGCAATACTCTGGGACTCAAAGTATTCCGTTACTCATCACACTTTTGCCTACTAATTTTAGCATTCATTGATGATTCTTGCCTACAACCATTATTTCTGTGGTGTCTGCCTAATGATAATTTTCTACTTCCATCATTCCTTTTAATTTATTAACTGGAATTCTATAGTAAGAATGAACTGCCCTTTCTCCTTTCTTTTTCTTCCTTCCTTTCTTTCTCTTTCTTCCTTTCTCTCTCCCTCTCTCTCTCTGATCGTTCGTTCTTTCTTTCTTTCTTTCTTCCATGGATATAAATATAGATTCATGGATATTTCTTTTATTCTATTTGTATACAAATTTTATAAATCAATAAAGTCACTCTTCTAGCACCAATTAATATTAGACTTGGACTTGGAATGATGAGGCTGGTACGTTCTGATGTGTGTTAGTTGTGAAAAATAGAAATGGTACACGGCAATCTATGCCCTCAAGGCATTAGTAGAATAACTGGGGAGACGGAGAGACACCCCAAAAGATACAATGATATTATATTTGTATAAAAGCTCAAGACGACAAGAGAAGACACAGTAAGATGCATAAACACAGTCTATGTTTGATTGCCAAATGAGGTAGTAAATGTTAACGCACTAAATGTTAAAGCTGACCACCTATGTTCTGCATAGGCCTGTTTCATGCTGCTCTGACTTGGAAGAAATCATAAAGCAAGTGCCATATTTTCCAGAAAGAAAAAATACCTCCTCATACCTATTTTCCTCATAGGTGAATACTGACCATTTATTTATGCATGAAAGTACAAGGAAGTCAATTAACTTGAGGTATAAAATCTCATAATCAGATTTGAGCTGCCTCTTTGGCCCTATATTAAAATTTTCTTCCTTAAAATCCACACCCCCATCTCATTCCAGGCACATGAAACTTAATTTTCCAGACTTAACACATTTCCGTGCCTCTGTACACACTATTCCCACAATCTGGAATGCCTTTCAATATGTCTGGAAAATTTATTCTCATCCTTTAAAACCAATCTCAAAAATCACCATCTCTCAGAAACAGTTAACTCCTCAATGCACACTTGTTTTCTGTCTCAGTACCCCCATGGTTCATTCATGGTTCATTCATAGATCTTACTGGTCAGTTGCAGTTTACCTGTCTCCTCCATGGCACTGAGACTTCACCAAGGGAGTAGCTCTGTCTTATGCTGTGCTATGCCTCAACATCTAGCTGAAACAGTGTCTGCAACAGAGCAAGTACTTGGTAAATGCTTGTTGAATGAATGAATGAATGATTCACAGTTGAATAATAAAACATTTTACAGATATACCAACTTTCTTCCAAAGACAATATTTCAACATATTTTCATGAATTGGCAACATCATAATTTCCCTTATTGGTGAGGTGCTTTGTCTTAGCCCACCTAGTCAGATCATTGAGGAAATTTCTTCCTGCTTATGAATGTTAGTTCTGGAAATGGTTGAATTGAATATCCACCTAGCCACCACTTCTCAATGTTATAAGAATTAGCATAGGACACAGGCTCTTAGCATATTGAGAATGCCAAAAATGCAGCATGTAGCCTTTCAGGCTGTTTCGGATTGTATCAAATCTGTTGCTGTATTTAATACTACAACCTCTGAGTATGGAAAGAAGTCAATAGATATGTGTACTTTATTTGTAAAAATACTTGGAGCCTGAAAATATCTTGCTCTAGGATTAAAATTTCATAATAACAAATTTAAATGCTTTTAGAGTCAACTTTAAGGGGTGTTATTTTGCCAAATGAAAATTTTTTTATAATTCAAATATCCTTTAATATATCCAGGTTAAAACCCTTAATATTCCAGGTTTTCTTAAAATGTGCTTGCCTAAATTGCCTAAACTGCCTAAAACAGTTATTTGATATGTCTCTAGAAGTAGAAACCATAATGTAGAAGAATTCTGATGAGAACAGTCAATAGAATTTTTAAAACATTGAGATAATTGGGAAAGTCAAATTTTAAACTGTTTTAATGAAGACAAATTTAGGATTTAAGTCTCATTCATAAGTACCAGGAACCCACAATCTCCACCTGTAGGAAGACATTTTGTTCTTGATTAATTGATCCATTTTCCATAAATCGACAGCTTCATTCCTTAGTCTCCATGAAGAAATAAAAACAGAACAGATAAGGTATTAAAGAGCTTTCAGTACCCCAGGTACAAATTTATTTGAAAAGGAAATATTTTCTACAAATTGCCCAGCATTTGCTTCAAGTACCTTGAATCTTTGTGATTATATGTACTATTGAATTTATGTCAAAAAAATTTTAACTGATGTCTGTGTTCAGTTATATTGTTTCATGACTAAGTCTGATGGCAAATGATCTTGCTTATTAATACATTCATTAGAGTGAACTTGTAAAGCTTCTCCTTGCAGTTTACTGAGCTAACCAGGCTTCAAAAAAAATAAAACTATCCTCTTCAAATATTGTACATGGGTCTGTTTCCACAACCAGAAAAATCTGACAGTTCCTCTCCAGCATCTCGCCTTTGTGCACTTGCACTTTTGAATTTAATGAATACCAATGGTGAGTTCCCACACAAGGAAAAAATCTATTTAATACATCTTGTCATAGAGGAATAGGTCTGTTTGGTTCAGGGACTGGATGCCATATTCTGAGCTTGATACTTGAAAGGAAATTGCATTTTTTTGTCAGACATTCACAAAAATTGAACTTTATTAAAGATATAGGACTTATATTGAAGCTGTGTCTGAGAGGCCTGAGCAGTGTCCACGAGGTCCATGCATCCCCTCTGGTCTGTTTGCACCTGAGGTCCCATGGCTGCACTGTTTGTGGGAGGGTGAGTAAGTGGAATATGAGACTGTGACTCTGAGTAAGCCACACCAAATACAAATGACTTGCTCATTTTCATCATCTGGTACTGTCTGCATCCCTTCTTTCCTGAAGATGTGACTAGTTAACTATTTTCCAGAGCTACTTAGGATGAACTATGAATGCAATGAATGCTATGATCAAGAATTTTAAGAATTACAAAGGGAGAGCTAATGTATATATATGTGTGTGTGTATATATATCATATAGATTATATATACACACATATATATACTTATACATTCTGTGTTTAGATAATTAGAAGAGGCATGTATAGGCCATGCTTATGAATACATACACAAATATATACACACACATATAAACCTTCAAAATATATGTATACATACATAAATATTTGTGTGTGTTACACGTGGGGGTGGTGTGTCTGTGTGTGTCTGTGTAGATGAGACCAACTAGTCTAGAGTTCTGGAAAAGGCGTAGGACATTATATCAAAAGATCTAGATTCCAGTGTCAGTTCTGCCACTTATAAACCAGGTTGCTCTGGGTAAATGACTTCATTTACTGAAGTCAGTTCTGAGCCCAAGTTTAATGTAATATAAAACTAGCGTTGTTATGTCTAGCTCAGCTGCATTCTCTGACAGAATTATAAAAATCAAATGGGATTTTACGTGTGAAATAATTTTGTCAAGTGTAAAGCACTTACGTCAATGTGAGTTAACATTCACTGATTCATTTTTTAAGCAACAACTATGTACCATACTAAAGATAGGTACATGATACAGTTCTTACAGACTCTCCCTCAATAATTTAGTCTAAATGGAAGTGGGTCAAAATTCAGAAACTTACGTGTAGTGTGATAAGCCTGATATTAAATTCTCATTTGTGTAAGTTATTTTGGAAACCACAGAGAAGGGGCTCATGGCCCAGTGTGTTGGGGGGAAGGAGGTTTCTTGAAGGAAATGTTGCATGGGCTCAGCCTTAAAGAGTGAAGAGGAGTTAAAATAGTGAAGGAGAGCAGGAGAACAAAGGGTATTTCAGAGAAACAGCGCGAGCACAGGTAGAAAAGCCGCAGACTGAGTGGGATGTCAGAAGCATTTGGGTATCGTTGGGTAGCAAGAGGTAAGGGGGGGTCAGAGAGTGTTGCGACATAAGTAAGGGTGCTCAGGGTGAGCCACATCCAAGGGGAGAATGGGAACTACGGAGGGGTTGCAAGCAGGCCAGCTGCGTGGACAGATTTCCATTTTAGATAAATCACTCTAGGGCTGTGTGCATGATAGACTTAAAGGGGATAAAACTGAGGGAAGAGAGACCTGCTGAGAAGCTGCTTCCATAGACAAGGCAGAGGTGTCTTGGCCTTGGCACTGTTAACATTTGGAGCCAGACGATTCTTTGTGATTTTTGGGGGGTGGGTGTGGTCTGTGCACTGTAGGATGTTTTGCAGCATCTCTGGCTTCTAACCAGTAGATAGCAGAAGAATCCACTTCCTACCCCTAGATATGACAACTAAAAATGTCTTCAGAGTTTCCAGGTTTCCCCTGGGAGGTACCATTGCCTTGGTAGAGTATCACTGGCCTGGGTAAAAGTTGTGAAGGGTCGTTCTAGCACTTTGGTAATTGGCAACAGGACAGACTCCAGAAGACTTTAGGAGGTAGCATTGACAATTCTCAATGATTGGTTTGTTGGAGAGGAAGAAGGAGGGGGAAGAGTCAAGAATGATCCAAACTTTTGGCTTTGTTGACTGGTTATGTCTCCAATTAAGATGAATAATAAAAGCGGATGGGCATTTAATTGGATATGGCCTCTTTCAGTATTTTGGCAGCAAAAAGGTAACTGGTCCTTCCTTATGTTCAATATCAGTAGATTTGACAAATATTAAAAGTTTATCTTACATGTCAATTAGAGTGAAGGTGAGGGGAATTTACTGGGAGAAGGGGAGAAAGAATGAATGGCTATCTCTGTTTAACAGATAAGTAAATCTTAGGGTCATAGAAGGATGTGAAATTGTCTGATCCTAGGGAATCAGGAGATATTTGCATAAACCTTCAACTTAAATGGGAACCCAATATATTTCTAATTCTAGACCTCTTCTCTATAACAGAGAGTTGTGTAGAATCAGCAGAGCAGTGGGCTGAGATGCCCTGGTGATACACTTGGTTGCTTTGGGGAAAGAATTTTCAGCAGTGAACTTGGGGAAGGGAAACTATACAATTGCAATGAGTTGAGTGTAAATTTAAGTTATGGTAACTGTAGATTAGATTTTTCTTTACGTATTTAATTAATTAATTAAATATAGTGGCTACACAGTATTCTATAAGTTATAGGTGTACAATATAGTTATTCACAATTTTTAAAGGTTATACTTATTTATAGTTCTTATAAAATATTGGCTATATTCCCCATGCTGTACAGTATATCCTTGTAGCTTATTTTATATATAATAGTTTGTGCCTCTTATTCCTCCACTCCTTACTGCACCTCCCCTCTTCTCTTTCTCCGCTGGTAACCATTAGTTTGTTCACTGTATCTGAGAGTCTGCTTCTCTTTTGTTATATTCACTAGTTTGCTGTATTTTTTAGATTATGCATATAAGTGATATCATACAGAATTTATCTTTCTGTCTGACTCATTTCATTTAGCATAATGCCCTCCAAGTCCATCCATGTTGCTGCAAATGGCAAAATTTCATTCTTTTTAATGGCACAGTAATATGCCATCATAGGTATATACCACATCTTCTCTATCCAGTCATCTGTCGATAGGTTGTTTCCATATCCTTGCAATTGTAAATAATGCTGCTGTAACATTTGGGTGCACGTATCTTTTTGAATTAGTGTTTTTGTTTTTTTCAGATGTATACCCAGGAGTGGGATTGCTGGATCAAATGGTAGTTGTATTTTTAGTTTTTCATGAAACCTCCATACTGTTTTCCACAGTAGCTGCACCAATTTACATTCCCACTAATAGTGTACTGGTGTTCCCTTTTCTCCACATCCTCACCAACATTTGTTATTTATGTTCTTTTTGATGATAGCCATTGTGACAGGTGTGAGGTGATACCTCATTGTGGTTTTGATTTGCATTTCCCTGATGATTAGCAATGTTGAGCATCTTTTCACATGCCTGTTGGCCATTTGCATTTCCTCTTTGGAAAAATGTCTGTTCAGTTCTTCTGCCCATTTTAAAATGGGTTGTTTGTTTTTTTGATGTTGAGTTGTATGAGCTGTTTATATATGTTGGATATTAATCCCTTATTGGTCATATCATTTGCAAATATTGTCTCCCATTCAGCAGGTTGTCTTTTTGTTTTGTTGATGGTTGCCTTTGCTGTACAAAAACTTTTAAGTTTTTGTTTGTTTGTTTTCTGTTTTCTTTTTTTGTTGAAGTATAGTCAATTTACAGTGTTGTGTTAGTTTCAGCTGTACAGCAAAGTGATTCAGTTATATATACATAAATATCTATTTTTTTCAGATTCTTTTCCCTTATAGGTTATTACAAAATATTGAGCATGGTTCCCTGTGCTATATAGCAGGTCCTTGTTGGTTATCTATTTTATAGTAGTGTGTATATGTTAATTCCAAACTCCTAATTTATACCTCCTTTTCCCTTTGGTAACCATAAGTTTGTTTTCTGTGTCTGTGGGTCTATTTCTATTTTGTATATAAGTTAATTTGTATCATTTTTTTAAGATTCCACATAGGAGTGATATCATATGATATTTGTCTTCCTCTCTCTGGCTTACTTCACTTAGCATGATAAGCTCTAGGTCCATCCATGTTGCTGCAAATGGCATTATTTCATTCTTTTTTATGGCTGAGTATTATTCCATTGGATAAATACACGACATCTTCTTTATTCATTCCTCTGTTGGTGGACATTTAGGTTGCTTCCATGTCTTGACTATTGTAGATGGTGCTGCAATGAACACTGGGGTGCATGTATCTTTTCAAATTACGGTTTTCTCCGGATATATGCCCAGGAGTGGGATTGCAGGATCATATGGTAGCTCTATTTTTAGTCTTTTTAAATACTGTTTTCCACAGTGACTGCACCAATTTACATTCCCACCAACAGTGTAGGAGGGTTCCCTTTTCCCCACACCCTCTTCAGCATATATTAGTTGTAGACTTTTTGATGATGGGCATTCTGACTAGTGTGAGGTGATACTTCACTGTAGTTTTGCTTTGCATTTCTCTAATAAGTAGTAATGTTGAGAATCTTTTCATGTGGTTTCTGTCCATCTGTATGTCTCCTTTGGAGAAGTGTCTATTTAGGTCTTCCACCCATTTTTTGACTGGGTTATTTGTTTTTTTCATATTGAGGTGCATGAGCTGTTTGTGTATTTTGGAGATTAAACCCTTGTCAGTTGCTTCATTTGCAAATATTTTCTCCTATCCTGATAGTTGTCTTTTTATTTTGTTTATGGTTTCCTTTGCTGTGCAAAAACTTTTAAGTTTAATTAGGTCCCATTTGTTTATTTTTGTTTTTATTATCATTACTCTAGGAGGTGGATCCAAAAAGATATTGCTGCAATTTATGTCAGACAGTGTTCTGCCTATATTTTCCTCTAACAGTTTTATAGTGTCTGGTCTTACATTTAGGTCTTTAATCCATTTTGAGTTTATTTTTGTGTGTGGTGTTAGAGAACATTCTAGTTTAATTCTTTTACATAGCTGTCCAGTTTTCCCAGCACCATTTATTGAAGAGACTGTTTTTTCTCAATTGTGTATTCTAGCCTCCTTTGTCATAGATTAATGGACCATAGTGTGGGGGGTTATTTTGGGGCTCTATCCTGTTCCATTGATCTATGTGTCTGTTTTTGTGCCAGTAACATACTGTTTTGATTACTGTAGTTTTGTAGTATAGTCTGAAGTCAGGGAGCATGATTACTTCAGTTCTGTTCTTCTTTATCAAGATTGTTTTGGCTATTCAAGGTCTTTTGTGTTTCCATACAAATTTTAAACTTATTTGTTCTAGTTTTGTGAAGAATGTCATTGGTAATTTGATAGGGATTGCATTGAATCTGTATATTGCCTTGGGTAGTATAGTCACTTTAACAATATTGATTTTTTTCCATTCCAAGACCACAGTATTTCTTTCCATCTATTTGTGTTGTTTTTAATTTCTTTCATCAGTGTAGTTTTATTTCTAGGTATTTTTTTCTTTTTGATGTGATGGTAAATGAGATTGTTTCCTTAATTTCTCTTTCTGATACTTCATTGGTCGTGTACAGAAATGCAACAGATTTCTGTGTATTAATTTTGTATCCTGCAACTTTATGGAATTCATTGATGAGCTTTAGTAGTCTTCTGGTGGCATCTTTAGGATTTTCTATGCATAGTATCATGTCATCTGCAAACAGTGACAGTTTTACTTCTTCTTTCCCAATTTGGCTTCCTTTTATTTCTTTTTCTTCTCTGATTGTTGTGGCTAGGACTTCCAAAACTATGTTGAATAAAAGTGGTGAGAGTGGGCATTTTTGCTTTTTTTTATAGTTTGGTTAGCAAGAGGGAAAAGGGGATTTATGGTAACAAGAGGAATCTTGAGGCTAAGAGGAGTACATTTTTCTCAAAATGTGAGAGATCTGAGCTTGTTTGGGGCCTAAGGCATTACGGTGTGTGGTGGGGTAAAATGACAGATCCCAGAAATTCTGAAAATAAGGATGGGTCAAAAGAACAAGTGAATTTATTCTAGAATAGGAAGAGGGACACATTCTTTGAGACTGAAGGAAGAAAGGAAGGAGAGAGGCATTTTATTATGATTAAATTTGTAGTTAGACATTCTGGAAGCTGAGGAAAATAATTACTGATGGCTTTTGTGATGAAAAGGGCCTCTGATTATCTGCTAAGAGTGAAAGCAATGTGAGTCATGAAGAATGGAATAACTGTGGAAGAGAACTGAGGAGGTACTGACCAAGAATGAATGAAAGAGACAGGGCAGAGCTGCATTTAGACAAAATGAATTTGTAGCTGTGTGGTTTTTCTCAAAGCAACAAACTGATGCCTAGGTATAGAAGCACAGAAAGTAAATTACAAGAGTGATATAAGCTGTGTTTTTCTAAGTGAATATGATGGAAGTACTAGAGTGTAAGGAGATTCAACGGTGTTGATGAGACAGTAATTCAGATGATCAGTCATGAGGTTCGGGATCGGGGAAGAAAGAAGTGTCCAGTTCCATATTTACTAGCAGTTGGAATCTGGGCAAGTTGCTGAAGATGATGTGTGTGAAAAGTTTCTAACCAGGTACCTAATACATAATAGAGCCTCACCAAATTTTAGTTTCCGCTCTCTCTTTTCCCTTCTAGGAGAAGTAATAAAGGTAGAGAGGCCAGTGCCACCAAGTAAATGACACATTCAGAGTCTCAATCTTTTTAACTGTTAAATTGACATGATAATAATAATTGCTCTCTTTCCTCTATCTCAGGGAGTCATTGTAAGTTGTAATATAATGTGAAATTATAATCAGTATAAATTGTAAAGTATTAGAGAAATGTAAGTTATTATGATTACAAATCCACATTATAGAGTAGTCATGTAAATTTCATGGTCTTAATTATAAGATACAGTTCAGTGATACCTGTGAGTGAAAATATATTCTGCCATGTCATATCTTATTTTCAGAAATTGTATCCATGGTGGAAATAATAAAAGTAGCATGTTTTATTCCAGAATGATGGAAAAAGTATTATGATCATGTCATGAAGCTATTAATTTAATGATTATACTATATGGTAGAAAGTGCAAAATATGATTTGGGAAATAGATAATAATGAGGATTGGTGGAAAGCTGACTTTTTTTTTAACATCTTTATTGGAGTATAATTGCTTTACAATGGTGTGTTTCTGCTTTATAACAAATTGAAGCAGCTATACGTATATATATATATCCCCATATCTCCTGCCTCTTGCGTCTCCCTCCCACCCTCCCTATCCCACCCTTCTAGGTGGTCACAAAGCACGGAGCTGATCTCCTGTGCTATGCAACTGCTTCCCACTAGCTATCTATTTTACATTTGGCAGTATACATAAGTCCATGCCTCACTCTCACTTCATCCCAGCTTACCCTTCCCCCTCCCCGTGTCCTCAAGTCCATTCTCAACATCTGTCTCTTTATTCCTCTCCTGCCCCTCGGTTCTTCTTAATCTTTCTTTCTTTTTTTTTTTTTTAGATTCCATATATATGTGTTAGAACCTGGTATTCGTTTTTCTCTTTCTGACTTACTTCACTCTGTATGACAGACTCTAGGTCCATCCACCTCATTACAAATAACTCAATTTCATTACTTTTTATGGCGGAGCAATATTCCATTGTATATATGTGCCACATCTTCTTTATCCATTCATCTGTCGATGGACACTTAGGTTGCTTCCATGTCCTGGCTATTGTAAACAGTTGCAATGAACATTGTGGTACATGACTCTTTCTGAATTATGGTTTTCTCAGGGTATATGCCCAGTAGTGGGATTGCTGGGTCATATGGTAGTTCTATTTTTAGTTTTATGAGGAACCTCCATACTGTTCTCCATAGTGGCTGTATCAATTTACATTCCCACCAACAGTGCAAGAAGGTTCCCTTTTCTATACACCCTCTCCAGCATTTACTGTTTGTACATTTTTTCATGATGGTCATTCTGACTGGTGTGAGGTGATAGCTCATTGTAGTTTTGATTTGCATTTCCCTAATGATTAGTGATGTTGAGCATCCTTTCACGTGTTTGTTGGCAACCTGTATATCTTCTTTGGACAAATGTCTGTTTAGGTCTTCCACCCATTTTTGGAGTGGGTTGTTTGTTTTTTTGATATTGAGCTGCATGAGCTGCTTTGTCAGTTGCTTCATTTGCAAATATTTTCTCCCATTCTGAGGGTTGTCTTTTCATCTTGTTTATGTTTTCCTTTGCTCTGCAAAAGGTTTTAAGTTTCATTAGGTCCCATTTGTTTATTTTTGTTTTTATTTCCATTGCTCTAGGAGGTGGGTCAAAAAGGATCTTGCTATGATTTATGTCATAGAGTGTTCTGCCTATGTTTTCCTCTAAGAGTTTGATAGTGTCTGACCTTACCTTTAGGCCTTTAATCCATTTTGAGTTTATTTTTGTGTATGGTGTTAGGGAATGTTCTAATTTCATTCTTTTACATGTAGCTGTCCAGTTCTCCCAGCACCACTTATCGAAGAGGCTGTCTTTTCTACACTGTATATTCTTGCCTCCTTTATCAAAAAATGTGGTGACCATATGTGCGTGGGTTTATCGTTGGGCTTTCTATCCTGTTCCACTGATCTATATTTCCGTTTGGTGGCCGTATCATACTGTTTTGATTACTGTAGCTTTGTAGTATAGTGTGGAGTCCAGGAGCCTGATTCCTCCAGCTCCGTTTTTTGTTCTCAAGATTGCTTTGTCTATCCGGGGTCTTTTGTGTTTCCATACAAATTGTGAAAGGTTTTGTTCTTGCTCTGTGAAAAATGCCAGTGGTAGTTTGATAGGGATTGCATTGAATCTATAGATTGCTTTGGGAAGCATAGTAGTTTCACAATGTTGATTCTTCCAGTCCAAGAACATGGTATATCTCTCCATCTGTTTGTATCATTAATTTCTTTCATCAGTGTCTTATAGTTTTCTGCTACAGGTCTTTTGTCTCCCTAGGTAGGTTTATTCCTAGGTATTTTATTCTTTTTGTTTCAATGGTAAATGGGAGTGTTTCCTTAATTTCACTTTCAGATTTTTCATCATTATTGTATAGGAATGCAAGAGATTTCTTTGCATTAATTTTGTATCCTGCTACTTTACCAAATTCATTGATTAGCTCTAGTAGTTTTCTGATAGCATCTTTAGGATTCTCTATGAGTAGTATCATGTCATCTGCAAACAGTGACAGCTTTATTTCTTCTTTTCTGATTTGTATTCCTTTTATTTCTTTTTCTTCTCTGATTGCTGTGGCTAAAACTTCCAAAACTATGTAGAATAACAGTGGTGAGAGTGGGCAACCTTGTCTTGTTCCTGATCCTAGTGGAAATGGTTTCAGTTTTTCACCATTGAGGATGATGTTTGCTGTGGGTTTGTCATATATGGCCTTTATTATATTGAGGTAACTTCCCTCTATGCCTACTTTCTGGAGGGTTTTTATCATAAATAGGTGTTGAATTTTGTCAAAAGCTTTTTCTGCATCTATTGAGCTGATCATATGGTTTTTCTCTTCAATTTGTTAATATGGTGTATCACATTGATTGATTTGCCTATATTGAAGAGTCCTTGCATTCCTGGGGTAAACCCCACTTGATCATGGTGTATGATCCTTTTAATGTGCTGTTGGATACTGTTTGCTAGTACTTTGTTGAGGATTTTTGCATCTATGTTCATCAGTGATATTGGCCTGTAGTTTTCTTTCTTTGTGACATCTTTGTCTGGTTTTGGTAGCAGGGTGATGGTGGCCTTGTAGAATGAGTTTGGGAGTGTTCCTCCCGCTGGCATATTTTGGAAGAGGTTGAGAAGGATAGGTGTTAGCCCTTCTCTAAATGTTTGATAGAATTTGCCTGTGAAGCATCTGGTCCTGGGCTTTTGTTTGTTGGAAGATTTTTAATCACAGTCTCAATTTCAGTGCTTGTGGTTGGTTTGTTTATATTTTCTATTTCTTCCTGGTTCAGTCTTGGAAGTTTGTGCTTTTCTACGAATTTGTCCATTTCTTCCAGGTTGTCAATTTTTTTGGTATATGGTTGCTTATAGTAATCTCTCATGATCCTTTGTATTTCTGCAGTGTCAGTTGTTATTTCCCCTTTTTCATTTCTCATTCTATTGATTTGAGTCTTCTTCCTTTTTTTCTTGATGAGTCTGGCTAATGGTTTATCAATTTTGTTTATCTTCCAAAGAACCAGATTTTAGTTTTATTGATCTTTGCTACTGTTTTCTTCATTTATTTTTCATTTATTTCTGATCTGATCTTTATGATTTCTTTCCTTCTGCTAATTTTGAAGGCTTTTGTTCTTCTTTCTCTAATTACTTCAGGTGTAAGTTTAGGTTGTTTATTTGAGATGTTTCTTGAGGTAGGATTATATTGCTATAACCTTCCCTCTTAGAACTGCTTTTGCTGCATCCATAGGTTTTGGGTCATTGTGTTTTCATTGTCATTTGTTTATAGGTATTTTTTGATTTCCTCTGATTTCTTCAGTGATCTCTTGGTTAGTAAGAAGTATATTGTTTAGCCTCCATGTTTTTGTATTTTTTACAGATTTTTTCCTGTAATTAATATCTAGTCTCATAGCATTGTGATCGGAAAAGATACTTGATACGATTTCAATTTTCTTAAATTTACCAAGGCTTGATTTGTGACCCAAGATATGATCTATCCTGGAGAGTGTTCCATGAGCACTTGAGAAGAAACTGTATTCTGTTGATTTTGGATGGAATTTCCTGTAAATATCAATTAAGTCCATCTCATTTTTAATGTATCATTTAAAGTTTGTGTTTCCTTATTTATTTTCATTTTTGATGATCTGTCCATTGGTGGAAGTGGGGTGTTAAAGTCCCCTACTACTATTGTGTTACTGTCAATTTCCCTTTTTATGGCTGTTAGCATTTGCCTTATTTATTGAGGTGCTCCTATTTTGGGTTCATAAATATTTACAATTGTTATATCTTCTTCTTGGATTGATCCCTTGATCATTATGTAATGTCCTTCTTTGTCTCTTGTAATGGTCTTTATTTTAAAGTCTATTTTGTCTGATATGAGAATTGCTACTCCAGCTTTCTTTTGATTTCCATTTGCATGGAATATCTTTTTCCATCCCCTCACTTTCAGTCTGTATGTGTCCCTAGGTCTGAAGTGGGTCTCTTGTAGACAGCATACGTATGGGTTTTGTTTTTATATCCATTCAGCCAGTCTATGTCTTTTGGTTGGAGCATTTAATCCATTTATATTTAAGGTAGTTATCGATATGTGTGTTCCTATTACCATTTTTTAAATTGTTTTGGGTTTGTTATTGTAGGTCTTTTCTTTTATGTTTCCTGCCTAGAGTAGTTCCTTTAGCATTTGTTGTAAAGCTGCTTTGGTGGTACTGAATTCTCTTAGCTTTTGCTTGTCTGTAAATCTTTTAATTTCTCCATCAAATCTGAATGAGATCCTTGCTGGGTAGAGTAGTCTTGGTTGTAGGTTTTTCTCCTTCATCACTTTAAATAGTTCCTGCCATTCCCTTCTGGCTTGCAGAGTTTCTGCTGAAAGATCTGCTGTTAACCTTATGGGGATTCCCTTATGTGTTATTTGTTGTTTTTCCCTTGCTGCTTTTAATATTTTTTCTTTGTATTTAATTTTTGATAGTTTGATTAATATGTGTCTTGGCGTGTTTCTCCTTGGATTTATCCTGTATGGGACTCTCTGTGCTTCCTGGACTTGGTTAACTATTTCCTTTTCCTTAGTAGGGCAGTTTTCAACTATAATCTCTTCAAATATTTTCTCAGTCCCTTTCTTTTTTTCTTCTTCTTCTGGGACTCCTATAATTCGAATGTTGGTGTGTTTAATGTTGTCCCAGAGGTCTCTGAGACTGTCCTCAGTTCCTTCTAGAGAATTTTTAATTTCCTTTATTGTGTTCTTCATCATTGTTTGTTTGCTCTTTACTTCTTCTAGGTCCTTGTTAAGCATTTCTTGTATTTTCTCCATTCTCTTTCCAAGATTTTGGATCATCTTTACTATCGTTACTCTGAATTCTTTTTCAGGTAGACTGCCTATTTCCTCTTCATTTGTTTGGTCTGGTGTGTTTTTACCTTGCTCCTTCATCTGCTGTGTGCTTCTCTGTCTTCTCATTTTGCTTAACTTACTGTGTTTGAGATCTCCTTTTTGCAGGCTGCAGTTTCTTAGTTCCCGTTGTTTTTGGTGTCTGCCCCCAGTGGCTAAGGTTAGTTCAGTGGGTTGTGTAGGCTTCCTGGTGGAGGGGACTAGTGCCTGTGTTCTTGTGGATGAGGCTGGGTTTTTTCTTTCTGGTGGGCCGGACCGCGTCTGGTGGTGTGTTTTGCGGTGTCTGTGACCTTATTATGATTTTCGGCAGCCTCCGTTCTAATGGATGGAGTTGTGTTCCTGTCTTGCTAATTGTTTGGAATAGGGTGTCCTGCAGTGTAGCTTGCTGCTCGTTGAGTGCAGCTGTGTCTTAGCGTTGAGATGGAGATCTCTGGGAGAGCTTTTGCCGCTTGATATTGTGTGGAGCCGGAAGGTCTCTGGTGGATCAGTGTCCTGAATTTAGCTCTCCCACCTCAGAGGCACAGGCCTGACACCCGACCAGAGCACCAAGACCCTGTCAGCCGCACAGCTAAATCAGTGCCTCCCCATGTGATCCACACGTAGAAATTACTTGGAGTATCTCGTCCAGCTGCTAGTGGCTGCCAGCATTCCTAGGCTTGTGGCTACATCAGTCTTCAAGGCCAGCATCTTTAACTCTCTGCTCCATCTTCACATCACCTTCTCCTCTGTGTGTGGTTGGATTTCCCAGAAAGCTGGCTTATAATCAACTAGTTTAATTGCTGGGGAGGTGATAGGGGAAAATCTGCCTGCCAAGAAGACCTAGGTCAAGAAAAAACTGATTTCATAGCCAGGAGATGCTCATGACAATGGGACATAAATTCTTCTGTCTCAGTCTACTCTTAGGAATGGTCACCAGAGCCTGTTTTATCCTCCTAAGGGAAGAAGTTGCCATCTAAAAGGTAGGAGTAAGGAAAGATAGGTTATTCCTCTGACAGATCCTTAGTTATTACCTACATACAACTAAGTCACCTATAGATCCTCACTGGCCTTATGAATAGTGTGATTTTAGGAACTCCAAAGATATTTTTCCACTTACTTGACGATGTAAGAATTGTTACAGACTCATTTAAGATGGAAAAGTCTGGTTAAAATAATAGGTTAAAATTTATCCACACTGAATTAGTGAATGCATAATTCCTGCTTTGATAGAGGGAAGAGGCTGGCTAGGCATAGAACACCTGAAATAGGGGTTGAGGAGGGGCGAAGTCACTAATGAGAAGGGAAAGACCACAGAAGGTAGATTGGGAATACTGAAGACAAACTAAACTGATTTCACAGGTAGTCCTTTTTCTGCAGGGTTCACACCCTGCAGACATCACATGGCTCTACCACCCCTCCAGCCACATCTTTTAAAGCCTGTCTTTGTTATTAAGGAGTTTCATCATCTGTGGATTGAGATTATTTCTATTATTACTTCTATATTATTATTTCTATAATTATTTCTATTTTCTATCCAGAGTATAATCCTACCATACAATAATTTTTAAAACATTTTAAACGTTTATTGCCAACCACATTAATTGTTAGATGACAAGGAGCCTATTCTATAATAAAAATAAATTTTTTATTGATTGTTGTCAGTAAAAATGTATGGCTTTGTGCAAGTTATCTAATCTTTCTCATCTTTCCTTATCTCCCTATAAAATTAGAGAAGTAGATGAGTTGATCTCTAAAATCCCTTCTAATTCTAGATTTCTACCCTTCTATGATACAGAGTGAAAGGTATGTTAGACAATGACAAGATCCAATTTATTCAATAGTTGCCAATCAAAATACAGTACAGTATATTGACCAGATTGGCTACAGTCCAAATGACTAGTCTGTTGATAAATAATATGAAGATATCAGAAAATGTTAGTCAAAAGATTTTCATCAGTTGTAGGAGGATAAAAATAAGCCAAATAAAGCCAGTGGAAGAAAGCAAGTGAAAGATTTTGAATTGAGGTTAGATTAGTTCTTCTATAGGTACAATTCAGAGTGTTAGCTTCTCAGTGTTTAAGATGTTACTCTAATGAGGCAGGTTATGGAAATACGTTGACTCATCCCAAAAGAATGTTCAAACCTAGTAAAATAACAGCACTACATATTGAGAATTTCAGGATTGCAATTTTTGGTTTTCTCTAGCTTTGGTAATCTGTTGGTGAATAACCAGTCTAATTTTCAAGCCACATCCATATGTATATAACTGGTTTGAAAAATTCAATGAAAAATATGTTTAAGCATCCAAATCTATAGCGTAATCATTGGTTGTTGTTGTTTCTTGTCTGCTTAATACCCCATAACAAGTTGAACATTTTTTAGCTATTTTAGCAAGTCATACACAGTCTTGTGCATATGATTACAAGTACTCCAAATTATTTTTCTTTCAAGGGCTCTGAAAGTATTTCCTCAGTTGATCTCTTGGGTCTCAGAAAAGTTACTTTCTTTTCTTCGGTTACCACAGAAGCAAGGAAGTCATTTTCATTTCCACGTACAATAAATCAATCAACATTTATAGAACACCTATTTTGTTCTGGGCCTTAGACTAAGCAGTGTGGTGAATACAATGATGAATAAGAGATGACCTCTGCCCTCCAGGAAATCCAGGCTCTTAGATAAAAGGTACCAAACAGACAATATCAGCATATAATAAGTGGTGTATGAGTGGCCTGGGAAATAAGAGTTCTAGTGTTTTGAGGTGGGAGAGATCATTTTAACCTGAGGTAGTTAGAGAGGATTTTGGGGAGTGTGTGGGGAAGGCCTGAACCTTGGAGGGCTGACAGCTTAAGGCAAGTAAGTAGAGATGGGGAGAGCACATAGGCAGAGGAGACAGAGTGAAGAGTGATAGTGCAGTGCTGGTGATCTGGCCAGCTTTGGTGGGCTGTCCTCGATGTCGGGCCATGCTTAGGGCGCAGGGCTGGCCTAGGCCTTAACTGGAGACAGACATGTGGCTGATAGCAGAGGCAACAATGGGGCAGCAAAATGCCAGTCTTCATTCTTAAGTGAGATATAGCACTGGTGGGCTCCGGTCCTCTGGCTCAGAAAGCACTGGCACCTGGGTGGCTCCCTGGGAGCTGCTTCCCCCCAACTTGGAGGCAGGACCTTGGGGTGGAAGCAGCGCTGGAATCCGTGCTCTGCTGTGAACTAATTCTGTAAACTTAGTCAAGTCATTTATATAACTGTGCCTCAGAGTCCTCCCCCTTTAAGGAAGACACCTGGACTAGGTCACCTCTGAAGTCTCCTTACGTGTCTATGTTTGGTGTGTCTCTGTGGAGTAACTGCCTTCATCCTCCATAATGTAACTGAAGTACTCTTTATAAAGAGTAAGCTCATTATCAAGGCTTTTTCGTTGATAAAGCTAAATAAAGCTTCTTTGCATATGGCCCTTATTAAATGCAGGTGAAAACAATGTAGGTTGATGATTAAGTCCACCATCTGGGTTCAAATCCTGGTCTTTTCAGTTACTAGCTTTGTGCCTTTGAGCAAGTTACTTAATTTTTTCTAAGCCTCAGGTTTCTATATCTGTAAAAAGAGGATGACAATAGCACCTATAGATTATGATTTACTGTAAGAGTGAGTACACGAAAGTGCTTAGCATGGTGCCTGGAAGGTGGAAAGTGTTCAGTACATGTTAGCTCTTTTAGCTTTATTAATATAATACTGTTAGCTGTTGTAGGTCCTTATTCACTTTTTAAAGTGATTTTGAAGAATTAAGTAACATAGGAATTACATTATCAGGTAATTACAAACTTGGAAGTGTTGTATGTATTACAGATTGACAAGCAATAATAGAAAGAAACCCAGTAAGACTAGAAATTTGAAGCAGAAAATAACTAAAGTTTAACATAGGAAGGAGCTAAGTGCCTGGAGATAAATGATTGGAAACAGAGATATCCAGTGAAAGGCAGAAATGCCTCAAAAGCCCTAGAGTCACAGTAAACAGCACCTGGAAACTGAACCTGCAAAGTGATAAGATGATACAGTTCTGGACACCTGACTATTAGAAAGGTGTTAACCAATAAAAAAAAAAGAGTGGAAAGCAGAAAAAGAAGGCTCGAGGGACTAAAATTTGATTGAAGATTTTTGAAAACTAGACATGTATATCACAGAGTAGCAGATCTGTCTTATAATATGCTTGTCAGGCTCGCAGACGGAAAAAATAGAAACATCGGGGAGGGAGATGAGATAAAAGAGTGGTGGGTACATGTTCTCTCTGCCTGTGGTGGGATCAATTCAAGTAAAGGAAAGCATTTCTAATGGCCAGCCTCCCTAGGGACAAGAGAGAAGCCATTTACATCCCAACAGGACAGAGCCCCAGAGAACGCACTGTGAAATTGTCTGCAATTGGTGGGGACTAAACAAGGTAATGTTTCCAGTTACTGTGAAGCCATTCAAAATTGCCGCCCTCTCTGTGTCGGGACACCACTGTGACTCGACAGAAAGAAGGGCCTGTCCTGTCAGATTAGGAGTTAATATTTGCACAGTGTTTAGTGTAGTGCTTGGCACTAATTGAGATATAAATGTTAAATAAATGAAATTAGAATTTCTGAACATATTTGGCAACCGAATCAGAATTCATTAGTCTTGTTTCAGGGATGAGCAGGTCTGCTTGCCAACTGTGAAGACAATCAATTATAAAGTCAAACCAAGAAAATTCTTTTGGAAGCAGTGTCACTGCTGTGCCATGACTTATCAATATAACCAAAACTGGAGGTCAGTGTGTAGAGAACCCCTCTCCCTTCAGCCAGCTGGCAGAGCAAAAAGTTTTAGGAAGCAAACTATACAAAATTTCACAAGACTTCTGTTTTGAGAGAGTATTAATTATTACTAGAGCCTCTGGGATGCCTAACTTCTCTCATCTCCATTAAACTTTCTCTCAACATTTAAGAGTTTACAGTTGACTGCAAAACTTCGGCTCCTTTTCCTCTGCTCACCTGCTGACACGTATCTGTCTGCTGTCTGCTCCACTGCCCTGTCATTTCAAGACCAGTCTACTTGGCATCACTAGGAAAGACCATTCTTTTTGGTAGGAAGTTAGGTGGGACTCTACCTCTTGATCATTGCCAGAGAGATATTCACCTTGGAGGGAAGTTTGGTTACCAACATTACAGGTTCTTCTCTCCTCTAAAGAAGATCTCTCTGTTGCCTTCTTGCTTCATCTTTTTCCTCAAAGAAAATTGAGAGAACTCTGCTCAGGCCTTCTCCACCCCCCCACCCCACCCCCCAGTGATCACTTATGGAAATCCCAATGGGTTATTGGACCAATTTGAAGTTAAGCTGATAGTGGGTCAGCCTCTGTAGACATTCTTCCAAGGCCATAGCATGTCTAATGTGACTCTATTCCTGACTCAACCTCCTGAGGAGGTTGGTGTGGTCGAAACTTAGTGCAAACAATGAATTCTGAGAAATGTCCATAGCCAGTACTTGGTTTACAAAAGACTTTCACTTGTGTTCTCTCAGGTAATTTTTACAACTCTCCCAGTGGTGAGTCAGGGGAGCATCACCAGTATCCTTTTACACATAGGTAAACATATCTTTAAGTGATTTGCCTGATATTACACATGTGTTAAATGGTAGAGCCTGAACTCTAATCCTGGACTTTTGAATGAAAGTTATGAGTTCTTCCTCCTTCCTAGGGTTGAATCTGATGTCCCGAAATGTAGAATATATTTTTACATTTCTACTAGATTAATCAGTTTTCATGTTATTTTGATGATCATGTTGTAGTCAATTTCCTCATAATGAGATGGAAGGTTTCTTCTGCAGTTTTTAACTCAGTGATTTGTTTAGTCCTTTCTTTTTTCATCTTCCTTAACTCAGAACTCCCATTCATTTAGTCTATTATAAAAATAATAAAATATTACAAAAAGCTTAAGAGGGCTTCCCTGGTGGCGCAGTGGTTGAGGGTCCGCCTGCCGATGCAGGAGACATGGGTTCGTGCCCTGGTCCGGGAGGATCCCACATGCCGTGGAGCAGCTGGGAGAGGCCACAGCAGTGAGAGGCCCACATACCGCAAAAAAAAAAAAAAGAAAAAGCTTAAGAAATAGAAAAAATTATTCATAAGTCCTTCACCTAACCCAGTTTAGCATTTTATTCTCTTCTAGTCTTTCTTCAGAAACACAAGTTTTTAAACACAGTTGCAGTCACAGAGTAATTTAATTTTGTATTCTGCATTTCACTTCACATTATAGAATAAATGTGTTTCTCCACTACTGTACATCCATAGCACATGCCACACCACAATTCAATCATTTCCATGTTGTTGGACTTCAAGTGGCTTCCAGTTTTTCCACTATCATAAATACTGTTACAGTGAAAATCTGTCATCAAAAAGTTATTGTTTCATCTAAACATATCCTTAGGATAAACCTCTACAAGTGAGCGCCTTGGTAAAATAGGTATGGGTCTTGTTTCACACTGCCAAATTTCTTTTTAAACATTAAAAAAAAAGTTATATAAATTTGTACTGCAATTAGCAAGGTGAGAGTATGTTTCACTGTACCCTTGCTGATATTTGGAATTATCTTTTTACTTTTTCTTACTAGTTTAAGGGAAAAAAAAGTCTCCTGAATGTTTTCATTTGTACTTTTGTGATTGCGCTCAAGGTAAACATTTTCTCCTAGTTGTTTACTAGTTGTTTTTCTCTTTTAGTTTCGCAACTTTTAGTTTCTGATTCCAGAGATAATATATGTCCTGAATTTTATACAGGCAGACTCTCTGGAAGGATCAGCATTTATAAGGTGTGGGTTATTTTTAAATTTTTTTTTTTTTTTTTTTTTTTTTTGGTACACGGGCCTCTTACTGTTGTGGCCTCTCCCGTTGCGGAGCACAGGCTCCGGACGCGCAGGCCCAGCGGCCATGGCTCACGGGCCCAGCCGCTCCGCGGCATGTGGGATCTTCGCGGACCGGGGCACGAACCCGCATCCCCTGCATTGGCAGGCGGACTCTCAACCACTGTGCCACCAGGGAAGCCCAAGCCCCCTAGTTTTAAATTTTTAAATGCATTCTCTAATTCCCAGTAGAAGTATCTCTAGCTCTTCCTAAGTTGCAGAAATTCCTATGGGGATACCTGAGTGTACCAGGCGTGTCTAATACACTAGGCTTGATGTGAACTTTTGCTGCTATGGAGTGACCTGCTGAAGTCTCTTCTGTATCAAACACTGATGTGGCATTGGTGGTGGTCGGGAGTGATTGACAACAGCTTGAGTTTTTCAACCTAAATTTGGTAAAAAAAAATTTCTTTTAATAAACATTCTAGAAAATAATGTCTACTTTTTCCCTTTGGTTTTGGTTAAGCACAGTTTTCCTCATGTTCAAGTGGGGAGAACTTTTGGAAAATGTTGCCTTTTCCTTATAGTATTAGAAAATCTAAAGCCATACTAGACACAGTTTAAAGAAAATAGTCTTTCTGTAAAAATGTACATTTTCTATGATTCATGGAATCTGTAACACCGATTAACAAGGCCTGTCACATGTGTCACACTTCCTCATACTTCAGTAACTTTGTACACACTGTTCTTTCTCCTGGAAAGCACTTCCCTACTGGTTTGCCAGGCAGCCTCCTGTTCTTTCTTTAAGTCTCTCTCAGTTAGTGTGCAGTTGTAATTATAGAAACCACATGAGCTTGTTTAAGTGAAAGGAATTTGACAAATTTACACATCTGTGTAATCACCATCAGAATCAAGATGTTCATTTTCATCACTTCAAAAAATTCCCTTATGTCCTCTCCCAATCACTCCCATCCCATCAGCCCTAGAAAATTGATCTATTTTCTGTCACTGTAAATTAGCTTTGTATTTTCTGAAGTTATATATGTATGTAATCATACAGTAGAAACTCTTTTGAATCTTCTTTTGCTCAGTGTAATGTTTTTGAGATTTGTCCACATTGTGGATTTTTGAGATTTGTTCATGTTGTGGAGTGTATCTGCAGTTAATATCTTTATATTGTGGAGTAGCATTCCATTGTATGGATAAACACAACATGTTTATCTATTTACCTGTTCATGGACATTTGGGATGCTTCTAGTTGGAGCTTTTAAAAAATAAAGGTGTACAAGGTTATTGCACAAAAGTCAATTGCTTTCCTTCACACCAATAATGAACAAGTAGAATTTGAAATTAAAAACACAATACTATTTACATTAGCAACCCCTCCAAATAAAATAGTTAGATATAAATCTAGGAAAATATGTGCAAAGTTTATATGAGGAAAACTACAAAACTTTAATGAAAGATATCAAAAGAGAACTAAATAAATGAAGAGATACTCCATGTACATGGATAAGAAGACTCAATATTGTTAAGATGTCGCTTCATCCCAAATTGGTCTATAGATTCAGTGCAATCCCAGTAAAAATTCTGGCATTTGTTTTATGGATATTGACAAATGGATTCTAAATTTTATATGGAGAGGCAAAAGACCTAGAATAGCCAACACGATAATGAAGGAAAAGAACAAATTTGGAGGACTGATGCTATCTGAATCTGACTTACTATAAAGCTACAGTAATCAAGACAGTATGGTATAGGTGAAAGAATAGACAAATCAGTGGAAGAGAATGGAGAACCCCATGAATAACTGATTTGTCAACTGATCTTTGGCAAAGGACCAAAGGCAATACAATGGAGCAAAGATAGTCTCTCCCACAAATGACGCCAGAACAACTAGACATCTACACTGCAAAAAAAAATGAATCTAGACACAGACCTTACACTCTTCCCCAAAATTAACTCAAAATGGATCATAGACCTTAATGCAAAACACAAAACTAAAAAGCTTCTAGAAGACAACAGGGAGAAAACCTAGATGACCTTGAGTATGGTAATGCCTTTTTAGATACAAAGACACAATCCTCTCAAGAAATAATTGATAAGCTGGACTTCATTAAAATTAAAAATTTCTGCTCTGTGAAAGACAATGTCAATAGAATTAAAAAACAAGCCAAAGACTGGGAGAAAATATTTGCAAAAGACATCTGATAAAGTACTGTTAACCAAACTATACAACGACCTCTTAAAACCCAACAGTAAGAAAACAAACAACCCAATTAAAAAATGGGCCAAAGACCTGAACAGAAACTTCATCAAAGAAGATATAAAGATGGCAAATAAGCATGTGAAAAGATGCTCCACATCATATGTCATAAGAGAATTGCAAATTAAAACAACAATGAGGTATGACAACACACCTTAGAATGGCCAAAATCGAGAACACTGACAACATCAAATGCTAGAAGATATAGAGCAACAGGAATTCTCATGCATTGCTGGTGGGAATGCAAAATGATACAACCACTTTGGAAGAGAGTTCAGTGGTTACAGAGCTAAACATACTTTTATCGTCTGATCCATCAATCTCAATCCTTGGTATTTACCTAAAGGAGTTGAAAACTTATGTACAGACAAAAATCTATACGTGGATGTTTATAGCAGTTTTATTCATAATTGCCAGAACTTGGATGCAACCAAGATGTTCGTCAGTAGGTGACTAGATAAATAAATCTAGGCAATGGAATATTATTCAGCACTAAAAAGAAATGAACTATCAAGTTTTGAAAAGACATGGAGGAAGATTAAATGCATATTACTAATTAAAGCCAATCTGAAAAGGCTATATACTGTATGATTCCAACTATATGGCATTCTGGGAAAGGCAAAATTATGGAGATAGTGTAAAGATCAGTGGTTTCCAGGGGTGGGGTGGGGGAATGAATGAATAGGCAGAGCATAGAATATTTTTAGGAGAGTAAAAATATGATGTGTCAATGTAGGTTCATTCTTGGTAACAGATGTACCATTCAGATGAATGATATTGATTATAAGGAATGCTTTGCATGTGTGGGAGCAGGCAGTATATGGGAAATCTCTATACCTCTCAATGCCTTGCTCTCAATTTTGTTGTGAACCTAAAACTGCTACAAATTTTTTTCTTAAAAATATGAAGGAGCTGTGAACATTTTTCCGTAGTTATTTGTGTAGACATATGTTTTCATTTCTTGGTAAAAAGCTTTGAGTGGGCTTGTTGAGTTATATGTCAAGTGCATGTTGGTAAGAAACTGCCAGAATTTTCTCCAAAGTGGCTGTACCATTTTACATTCCCACCAGCACTATGTGAGAGTTTCAGTTGTTCCACATCCTTACCAACACTTGGTATTGTCACATATTGTAATCTAAGGCATTCTAATAGGTATGTGGTGGTATCCCATTCCCGTTTTAACTTTCTTTTCCCTAATAAATAATGATGTTGAACATTTTAAATTAGTTTTAATAATGTTAAAAATGTTTAACATTTTAAATATTTTAATTAATATATGAATTGGATATTTTTATATATTTAATTTTTCTTTTTGAAAACATATCAATTTTTTCTTTTATGGCTTATTTGTATATGTTTGTCATTTAAGAAATCTTTGTCTGCAGTAAGATCATGTAGATTTTCTTCACTGATTTTTTTCCAGAAGTTTTACACAGGTTTAACTTTTATATTTAGGCCTATGAGCCATTTTATATCAACATTTGCATGAAGTAAAGGTGGAGGCATATTTCTTTCCATATAGATATCCAGTTTCCCATCACAATCTGTTAAAGAGACTATTCTTACCCCAATATTCATTGCAGCACTATTTACAATAGCTAAGACATGGAAACAACATAGATGTCCACCAACGGATGAATAGATAAAGAAGATGTTGCGTACACACACACACACACAAACACACACACCAGTGGAATGTTACTCAACCATAAAAAAATGAAATAATGCCATTTGTAGCTACATGGATGGGCCTAGAGATTATCATACTAAATGAAGTTAGTCAGACAGAGAAAGACAAATATCATATGATGTCATTTATATGTGGAATCTAAAAAAGAAAAAAAAATACAAATGAACTTATTTCCAAAACAGAAAGGGACTCACAGGCACTTCCCTGGTGGCACAGTGGTTAAGAATCTGCCTGCCAATGTAGGGGACAGAGGTTCGAGCCCTGGTCTGGGAAGATCCCACATGCCATGGAGCAACTAAGCCTGTGCACCACAACTACTGAGCCTGCGCACCATGACTACTGAAGCCCACGGACCTAGAGCCCGTGCTCTGCAGCAAGAGAAGCCACCACAGTGAGAAGCCCGCACACTGCAACAGAGTAGTCCCGCTCACCGCAACTAGAGAAAGCCCATGCGCAGCAGTGAAGACCCAACCCAGCCAACAATAAATTAATTAAATAAATAAATTTTTTAAAAGAAAAAAAAAAAAAGAAAGAGACTCACAGACATAGAAAACAAGTTTATGATTACCAAAGGAGAAAGGCACGGGGAGGGGATAAATTAGGAGGTTGGGAATAACATATACACATTACTGTATATAAGATAACCAACCAACCTACTGTATAGCACAGGGAACTATACTCAATATTTTGTAATAACCTATAAAGGAAAAGAATCTGAAAAAGAATATGTGTATGTGTGTGTGTATATATAACTGAATCACTGTGCTATACACCTGAAACTAACATAATGTTGTCAATCAACAATACTTCAATAAAAATAACTAAATAAATAAAAATTTTAAAAAATAAAATAGAAAAGAAAGAGAGACCATCCTTTCCCCACCCAATTATCTTGGTAACTTTGTTGGAAAACCAGGTGACCATAAATGTGAGGTTTAATCCTGTATATTCTATTTTGCTCCCTTGATCTCTTTGTATATTCTTTTGCCAATATTAGAGTGTCCTAACTCTTATAAGTTTATAATAAGTGTTTGTTATTTACTTTTGTTCTCATTTTTCCCTTTGTGGTTTGATGATTTTCTTTTGTATTATGCTTGAGTTCCTTTCTTTTTTGTTTTTGTGAATCTGTTGTATGTTTTTGATTTGTGGTTATCCTGGCTTTCAAGTATGTTGACGCATAACTAAATCTATTTTCTTTAATAGTCATGTAAGTTCAAACACATTCTGAAAGATCTACATTTTCCCCCCTCCTCTACATTTTGTGACTTTGATGTTTTGTTTTACATTTTCATATTTATCCTTTTCCTGTTAATTGTAGTTATAATCGTTTTTCATGTGCTTGTTGGCCATTTATATATCTTCTTTGGAGAAATGTCTGTTCAAGGCCCATTTTTGAATCAGGTTTTTTTTATTGTTGAGTTTTAGGAGTTCTCTATATATTTTGGATATTAATCCCTTATGGCTGATGTGCTTTGCTGTGCAACAGAAACAATGCAATCCCTATCAAACTACCAATGGCATTTTTCACAGAACTAGAAGAAAAATTTCACAATTTGTATGGAAACACAAAAGACCCCAAATAGCCAAAGCAGTCTTGAGAAAGAAAAATGGAGCTGGAGGAATCAGGCTCCTGGACTCCACACTATACTACAAAGCTACAGTAATCAAGACAGTATGGTACTGGCACAAAAACAGAAATATAGATCCATGGAATAGGGTAGAAAGCCCAGAGATAAACCCATGCACATATGGTCACCTTATTTTTGATAAAGGAGGCAAGAGTATAAAGTGGAGAAAAGACAGCCTCTTTAATAAGTGGTTCTGGGAAAACTGGACAGCTACATGAAAAGAATGAAATTAGAGCACTTCCTAACACCATACACAAAAATAAACTCAAAATGGATTAAAGATCTAAATGTAAGGCCAGACAGTATAAAACTCTTAGAGGAAAACATAGGCAGAACACTCCATGACATAAATCACAGCAAGATCGTTTTTGACCCACCTCCTAGAGAAATGGAAATAAAATCAAAAATAAACAAATGGGACCTAATGAAACTTAAAAGCTTTTGCACAGCTAAGGAAACCATAAAAAAGACAAAAAGACAACCCTCAGAATGGGAGAAAATATTTGCAAATGAAGCAACTGACAAAGGATTAATCTCCGAAATATACAAGCAGCTCATGCAGCTCAATATCAAAAAAACAAACAGCCCAATCCAAAAATGGGCAGAAGACCTAAATGGACGTTTCTCCAAAGAAGATATACAGATTGCCAACAAACACATGAAAGGATGCTCCACATCACTAATCATTAGAGAAATGCAAATCAAAACTACAATGAGGTATTAACTCACGCTGTTCAGAATGGCCATTATCAAAAAATCTAGAAACAGTAAATGCTGGAAGGGGTGTGGTAAGAAGGGAACCCTCCTGCACTGTTGGTGGGAATGTAAATTGATACAACCACTATGGAAAACAGCATAGAGTTTCCTTAAAAAACTAAAAATAGAACTACCATATGACCCAGAAATCCCACTACTGGGCATATATACCCTGAGAAAACCATAATTCAAAAAGAGACATGTGCCACAATTTTCACTGCAGCACTATTTACAGTAGCCAGGACATGGAACCAATCTAAATGTCCATCGACAGATGAATGGATAAAGAAGATGTGATACATATATACAATGGAATGTTACTCAGCCATAAAAAGAAACAAAACTGAGTTATTTACAGTGAGGTGCATGGACCTAATGTCCGTCATACAGAGTGAAGTAAGTCAAAAAAAGAAAAACAAATACCGTATTCTAACACATATATATGGAATCTAAAAAAAAAAAAAAAAAAGGTACTGATGAACCTAGTTGCAGGGCAGGAATAACGATGTAGACATAGAGAATGGACTTGAGGACACAGGGTGGGAGTGGGAAGCTGGGGTGAAGTGAGAGTAACATCGACATATGTACACTACCGAATGTAAAATCATTAGCTAGTGGGAAGCAGCAGCGTAACACAGGGAGATCAGCTCGGTGCTTTGCGATGACCTAGAGGGGTGGGATAGGGAGGATGGGAGGGAGGCTCAAGAGGGCGGGGATATGGGGACATATGTATGCACATGGCTGATTCACTTTGTTGTACAACAGAAACTAACACAGTATTGTGAAGCAATTATACTCCAATAAAGATCTATTAAAAAAATAAAATGGAAAAAATATATAATTTGCAAATATTTTCTCCCATTCTGAAGGTTATCTCTTTTTCTCTTGATAATGCCTTTTAACACAATTTTTGCTTTAGTTGGTTTTCTCTTTTGTTTTTCTATCCTTTGTTTCATTTATCTCTGCTCTAGTCTCTATTATTTCCTGCCTTCTGCTAGCTTTGGGTTTATTTTGTTCTTTTTTTTTTCTAGTTCCTTAAGTGGTCAAGTTATGCTGTTGATTTGTGATCTTTCTTGTTTTTTAATGTAAGCATTTATAGTTATAAATTTCCCTTTTAGCACTGATTTCACTGTGTCCCATAAGTTTTGGTATGTATGTTTTCATTTTCATTCATCTCTAAGTATTTTCTATTTTCCTTCTTGATTTCTTCTTTGATCCATTGGTTATTTAAAAGTAGGTTTAATGTCCAGAATTTTGTGAATTTTCCAGTTTTTCTTTTCTTATTGATTTCTAACTTTATCCCGTTGTTGCCAGAGAAGATAATTAGTACAACATCAGTCTTTTAAGATATATTGAGACTTAATTTGTGACCTAACATATGGGCTATCCTGGGAGATGTCCCATGTGCACTTGAGGAGAATGTGTATTCTGTTGCTGGGTAGAGTATTCTATATATGTCTCATATTTGGTTGGTTTATTGTGTTGGTTAAACCCTCTATTCCTTAATTATCTTCTGGCTGGTTGTTCTGTTCACCGTTGTGAGTGGGATGTTGAAATCTTTAGCTATTATTATAGAGCTGTCTGCCCCTTTCTCCCTTCAATTCTGTCAATTTTTGGTGGTTGTCATTTGGTGTATAAATGTTCGTAATTGTTATGTATTCTTGCTATACTGAAGATTTTATTAATATATAATGTCCTTCTTTGTCTCTTGTAACCTTTTTGGATTTAAGGTCTATTTTATCTCATTGGTATAGCCGCCTGTGTTCTCTTTTGGTTATTATTTTCATGGAATATCTTTCTCTTTCAATCTGTTTGTGTCTTTGGACCTCAAGTGAGTCTCTTGTAGAGAGCATATAGTTGGATCATAAGATTTTTTATTCATTCTGTCAATCTTTGTCTTTTGATTGGAGAGTTTAATCCATTTACATTTAAAGTAATTACTGGTAAGGAGAGACTTAACTTCTGTCATTGTGCTTTTTGTGTTTTATATGCCTTTTCGTTTTTTGGTTCCATGTTTCCTGCATTACTGTCCTTTGCGTTTACTTGATTTTTTGTAGTAAACTATTTAAATTTCTTTGTCATTTCCTCTCATGTATATTTGATGGCTATTTTCTTTGTGGTTACAATGGGGATTACAAAACTTATAACTCTCTAATTTGAATATATTCCAGCTTAACTTCAATAACATATGGTAGGTCTGGGATAGTCTTCACTCTAGGAATAATTCATCCCCACTACTAAGGTGTGACTTAATGGAGTCTCCTATAAATATAAATACTTATATTTATATCTCCTATAAATATTATAAGTGATCACCAAATATTATGTGATCACTATTTTGTTTGGTTAGAGTTTGAACAGCTTTGTGTGACTTGTGGGAATTGTTTACCTTACCTTACAAGTCTCTACTCACTCCTTGGCTAGCCTTGTGGAGTTTTACTCTACACATGCATAACTATGTAATCACCAAGACTCCAAGTGATCCTTTGCTGATTTCTGGAGCTGTTTTTCTATGTAGCACACTTCTTTCAAGAACTCTGCCCTGAAACATCCAGCCACTTTAGCCTCCCTGAATCCCAATTCCCTCAACTTAGTGGAGGAGCTCTAGTTGAGTTCTTTCTCCCATCGTGCATAGTCTGAAAATTGGCTTCAAGAAGTCAGCCAGAGTGATAATGTACTTGTTTGTTTCTCTCTTGGGGATCATTCTCCTGAACTATTTGCTATCCAATATCTGACAACAGTTTTGTACAGCTTTCTAATTGTTTATGTTGTGAGGTTAACTCAGGGCTTTCCTGACTTCACCACAGAAAGAAGTAGAAGATTTGGGGCACTGAACAATGCCAATTAGGTGTGTTTTGGACAGAGCAGGAGAAGAGGCTCATGGTTAGTTAAGATTGCAGGGGAAAGCAACTTCAGAAAATATAATCAGTTATTTTAAGGAAGATCTTGCCTGAGCACCTGGGCTCATGTATCTTTCCTTAAAATAGTTCCAAAGTACTCAGGTTGAATATAAGTGGTATCTGGATTTTTGTTTCTTTCTGAAATATTCTTTAATTTACCATCTTAATACATGTCTTTCTATTATCACTCAGAGCTGTTATATTTATGAATGTGACTGATTCAACCAGAGCATTTGTCCATTCTACTAATTTGAGTGTTTACTGTGGAAAGGTGTTTGTCATGTGTTTTTCTCACTAAATTAAGTTGCGGGGGGCATTCAGCAAAATAGGTGCCATGTGACGATGATGTGACTTTTAACATTAAATAAGAACAGCTCAGGGTATCTAATAGTTGAAATAAAAGTATTATTTTCTTAGCTTTCATGCTGTCCTCTTGAGAATTCAACAATGTTAGCTGATCTTGAGATGTTTTGCATTCACAGGAACCCTTAAGAACATTTATCCATCCCCTAGAAAATTAAGTCATCTCTTGACTCCCCACTTGGTGTAACAAAATTTGGGATTGAAAATAATAATAATAGAAATTATTTTATTCAGGAGGATTTTCCCTAGTTAACAAAACTTGTCTAAATTGGCTCTGAAGCATGTAGGGGTAACAGACATTACAGATAATTTTGCTAAATTCCTCTTATTATTAATTCTGTTAACCAATACTAAAAGCTGGTACTATTTACACATTTCATTTAAATCAATCTTGCCATTGATTGTTAGATGTAAAGAAGAATGCTGTAGACTAAAAAAATCTTCTGTCCTCTTGATGTACAGAATATTTTTCTGTGCTTCCTGAAAGAACTTTTTAAACCATATTTGTATATAAAGTATATTTTTAAAAGTTGCATATTACTGGGAGTGGTGGCCAATATGTCAGAGTAGGCAGATCCTGAGCTCACCTCTCCCCATGGGCACATCAAAATTACAACTACTTACAGAGCAACTGTCAATGAGAAAACATGAAGACTAGCAGAAAAGATTTTTCACAACTAAAGATATGAAGGAGGAACCAAAACGAGACAGATAGGTGGGGTAGAGATGCAGTATAGTTGAAACCCACACCCCCAGGTAGGTGACCCACAAACAGAAGGACATTACAATTACAGAGATTTTCCCCAAGGAGTGAGGGGTCCAAGCCCTACATTGGGCTCCCCAGCCAAGGGGTCCTGCACCAGGAAGATGAGTCCCCAAAACATCTGGCTTTGAAGGCCAGTGGGGCTTACATATGGGAGAGCTAGATGGCTGTAGGAAACAGAGACTCATCTCTTAAAGGGCACACACAAAATCTCACATGCTCAGAATCCCAGTGCAGAGGCAGTAATTTTTTTTTTTTTTTTTTGCCACACCACATGACATGCGGTATCTTAGTTCCCCGACCAGGGATTGAACCCGTGCCCTCTTCAGTAGAAGTGCAGAGTCTTAACCACTGCACCACCAGGGAAGTCCCTAGAGGCAGTAATTTAGAAGGAGCCTGGGTCAGACCCACTTGCTGATCTTGAGGTGCCTGATAATGGGATAGGAGGCAACTAGGGCTCACCCTGGAAACACAGATGCTGGCAGCAGTCATTTTGGGGAGCTTGTTCAACCATGAGGGCACTGGTACTGTCAAGTGCCATTTTGAAGTCCTCCCTCTAGTCTATAAGTGCTGGAAGGTTACCTGCCCACCAGTGGGCCAACACCAGTCTAGGACCCCCTGATTCCCCACAACAAGCCTCTCTGGGACCTGGCCCCACCCACCAGCAGGCCAGCAGCAGCTTAGGGCCCCTCTGGCCTCACAGCCAGTCATGCCAGGACCCAGCCACATGCCCCAGTGAGCTGGCAGCCACCACTCAAGGCAGACTCTGGCAGCCAACTGAGCCAGTATGCCCACAGTAGTTGGCCCCACCACAACAGAGGGGCCCACACAGCCCACATAAGAGGCACCCCTATAGCATATAGCTCTAGTCACTAAAGGGGAGTGTGCTGCTGTGTCCCATAGATGTCTCTTACATAACCCACTTCTTGAAGATTGGGAAACATAACCAACCAACCTAATACATAGAAATGAACACAGAGAAATTAGGCAAAATGAGGAGACAGAGGAGTATGTTCCAAATGAAGGAACCAGACAAAATCCCAGAAGAAGAACTAAATGAAGTAGAGATAAGCAATCTATCCAATAAAGAGTTCAAGTTAATGATCATAAAAATTCTCAGTGAACACAGGAGAAGAGTGGATGAACACTATAAGACTGTAGACTCTAAGACATTGAGGAAAGAAGATCAAGATGACACAAACAAATGGAAGGATACACTGTGCTCATGAATTGAAAGAATTTATGTTGTTAAAATGACCATACTCTCCAAGGCAGTCTACAGATTCAATGCAGTCCCTATCAAAATACCAATGGCATTTTTTCCCATAGAACTAGAATAAATAATTATAAAATTTGTGTGGAAACACAAAAAACCTTGAAGAGCCAAAACAATCCTGAGAAAGAAGAGCAAAGTTTCATGTATCACACTCCCTGATTTCAAACTATATTACAAAGCTACAGTAATCAAAAGAGTTTGGTGCTGGTACAAAAGCAGACACATAGATCAATGGAACAGAACAGAGAGCCCAGAAATAAACCCACACTTATATGGTCAATTAATCTATGACAAAGAGGACAAGAATATATAATGGGGAAAAGACAACCTCTTCAATAAGTAGTGTTGGGAAAACTAGACAGCTACATGCAAAATAATCAAACTGGACTACTTCCTCACACCATATACAAAAATAAACTCAAAATGGACTAAGGTCTTAAATGTGATACCAGAAACATCAGAATCCCAGAAGAAAACATAGGCAGTATGCTCTTTGATATTAAAAGATATTTGCAAATGATATATCTGATAAGGGTTTAAATTCAAAATATACAAAGAACTCGTACAACTCAACATAAAATAAGCAAACAACCCAATTAAAAATGGGCAGAGGAATTGAATAGACATATTTCCAAAGAAGATATACAGATGGCCAACAGACACATGAAAAGATGTTCAACACCATCAGAGAAATGCAAATCAAAACCACAATGAGATATCATCTCACACCTGTCAGAGTGGCTATTATTAAAAAGACAAAAAATAATAAGTGTTGGCAAGGATGTGGAGAAAAGAGAACACTTGTACACTGTTGATGGGATTGTAAATTGATATAGAATTTGATGATATAGAATTGATGGAAAATAGCATGGAGGTTCCTCAAAAAATTAAAAATAGAACTACTATACAATTGAACAATTCCACCTCTGGGTATTTTTCAGAAGAAAACAAAAACACTAATTCGAAAAGATATATGCACCCCTCTGTTCATTGCAGCATTATTTCCAACAGCCAAGATATGGAAGCAACCTAAGTGTCTACTGATAGATTAATAGATAAAGATGTGGCATGTATGTACAGTGGAAAATTACTTGACCATAAAAAGAATGAAATCTTACCATTTGCAACAACATCGATAGACCTAGAGGGTATTAAGCTAAATGAAGTAAGTCAGACAGAGAAAGACAAATACCATATGATTTCACTTACATGTGCAATCTGAAAAACATAACAAAACGAAAAAAGACTCAGATACAGGGTCTGTTTCTAGTGTGATCAAACTCTAGTGTGATTACTAGAGGGGAGGATAGTGGGGGAAATGAATGAAATGGGTGAGGGATTAAGAGGTACAACCCCAGTTACAATATAAAGAAGTTATGGGGTTGTAGTGTACAGCACAGGAAACATAGTCAATATTGTAGTAATTTTGTATGGTGACAGATGGTAACTAGTTTTATCCTGGTGATCATTTTATAATGTATAAAAATATCAAATCACTATGTTGTATATAGCTGAAACTAATATAATATTGTAAGTCAGTTATACTTCAATAATTTTTTTTTTTTCGGTACGCAGGCCTCTCACTGTTGTGGCCTCTCCCGCTGCGGAGCACAGGCTCCAGACGCGCAGACTCCGCACCATGTGGGATCTTCCCAGATCAGGGCACGAACCCGTGTCCCTGCATCGGCAGGCGGACTCTCAACCACTGCGCCACCAGGGAAGCCCTTCAATAATTTTTTAAGTCACATGTTACTCTTGTGAATACCCAAAGAGGAAAATATACAAGAAATAAATTGGCTAAGATATTCGTAAAGTTATCCATATATCTCTATATGTGAGATAGGCTCTTTTAATTCCCTATTTAACTTAAAAAATTAACATTAGTGTTTATCCACATAATATTCTGTCAAGAGGATTGGTGATACAGCATATTTTAAAGAAAATTTATTTTAGTCTCTGGAATTTTCTTCCAAGCTTCTGATGCAAGTTCTGCAAGTTTTGCTGCTGGACCTTTCTTAAACACACTAGAAAGTTTTCAGACAGCAAGCATGACTTGTATTCCTTTGTAAAATGGGCTTCAATGAGTTTGTAGTCATTTAGGCCTGATAGTTGAAATGACCATGTTCATGCATATACAGACAATAACAACTAATAACAACTACATCATGATTGCTTGCCAGATTTCTTCTGTAAGAGACAAAAATTGTAAGATACAGCCCTTTCTCAGAGGTGTTAAAATGTGAAAAAGAAAGTGTTCATTTTTAATTGGATAAAATATGGAATTCTTCCTTTCTCCTTTATCTGCTCTTTCCCTGAGCTGCAATAAATGCTATGAGGGTGGTCATCGATTGGGGGAAAAAAAGAAACAGAAGCAGATAAATCTAATACTAATGATAAGAATTTTGGTAGAGGTAAAAACAGAGTGCTGTGGGAACATGGAAGAAGGAATAACAAATTAATGCTATCTGTAAATGACCTACCACAGCAATAATTTAAAGATGGGTCTTGAGAATGAATAAAGGCCTTTCAACCATAGAAATGGAGGAAAGGCTGACTGGGCAGAGAAAACACCTTAAGGGAATGTTAAGTGTGATATACCTAAGTAAGCATAGGTCTTGTTTATTTATTATTCTGTAATGGTTGCAGTTAACTGATAAGTCTAGACTGAATAATATAATCTTGAATGCAATAATTACTGAGACTACTTGATTAGAGATGTTTCATTTTAACAATACTTCTGAAGATTCTTTTAACTTAAAACTTTAGACAATTAAATATAAGTTGAGAATGTTACAATACACAATATGGGAAGAATTATATACAATTTAATATATGGTTAAGTATATATGTATGGTTATAAATATAGCGAGATACCAATCTACAATTAAGAAATGCTATACCTACAGTTTGCTTTATCTCTTAACCTTTTCACTAGAGAATTGATATGTTTTGTTCAGAAGTATCTATGAGAAATGGCTCTATCTTGGTCATGTCTAGATTATTATTTTTTTCTTTAGCTGTCTCATCCTGGGCAATTCTCTTCTTCTTCTGCATTCTCTCTTAATCCACATGAATTCACCCAAGATTGGCCACTTCCTTGTATTATGACTAATAAATTAAACACAGAGAAATTCAGGTTCTCTTTATGATAAAAATTTATCTTTGAAGGTGTAAACCTTTAATCAACTCAATTTCAAAAGCCTTCACTATTTCTATTTTTATTTATGATTACACCAATCCATGCAGTACCAGACATATGCTTTTCCCTTGTGTATGTGCTGCAAAAAAAAAAAAAAAAATGTGCTGCAGTAGCTCAAGAATACCTTCCTGCTAATATTTGGGAATAAATGAGGTGAGGTTGAAAATGTTTAAAGTTCTTACTCTCTATTTGCTTCCTTTGTTGTGTTGTCAAATGTACCATGTTAGTGTAGTGGCTAGAGTTCGACTTTTAATAATTTAATTTGTGTTTATGAACATATTATGGTACCCAGAAGGTATGGAATAATCAGAGATGGTTATAACATGTCATACTGAGAAGTTTAAAATGGACAATATATAGAGGGCACAGAGGGAGGGCTGGGGAAGGCCGATAGCACATGGGGGCTAGAAAGACAGTTAATGACAAATTATTGAAGGGACCTAAATATTGTGACGATCAATTTGTACTCTGAAAAGGCAAAGCAGTATCTTAAAATGCGATGCTAAAATATATTTGATTAATCAAAAAAAAAGAGGAAAGGAGGCATAAAGAACAAAACTGATGAGACAAATAGAAAACATACAATATAATGGTTGAACTAAATGTAACCATGTCAATAACCATTTCAAATGTAGATGGTCTAAACACTCCAAATAAGAGAACATTGTCTGTTAATTGCAGCTCTATTTACAATGGCCAGGATATGGAAGCAACCTAAGTGTCCACTGACAGATGAATTGATAAAGATGTGGCACATATATACAATGGAATATTACTCAGCCATAGAAAGAAACAAAATTGAGTTATTTGTAGTGAGGTGGATGGACCTAGAGTCTGTCATACAGAGTGAAGTAAGTCAGAAAGAGAAAGACAAATACCATATGCTAACACATATATGTGGAATCAAAAAAAAAAAAGGTTCTGAAGAACCTAGGGGCAGGACAGGAATAAAGACGCAGATGTAGAGAATGGACTTGAGGCCACGGGGAGGGGGAAGGGTAAGCTGGGACGAAATGAGATAGTGGCATGGACATATATACACTACCAAATGTAAAACAGATAGCTAGTGGGAAGCAGCCACATAGCACAGGCAGATCAGCTCAGTGCTTTGTGTCCACCTAGAGGGGTAGGATAGGGAGGGTGGGAGGGAGATGCAAGAGGCAGGAGATATGGGGATATATGTTTATGTATAGCTGATTCACTTTGTTATACAGCAGAAACTAACACACCATTGTAAAGCAGTTATACTCCAATAAAGACTAAAAAAAAATCATGAAAAAAAAAAAAGAGAACATTGTCAAACTAGATTTAAAAAAAAACCCAGACCCAAATACTTGCTGTCTACAAGAGGTACAATTTATTATTTATTTATTTATTTTTGTGTATGCAGGCCTCTCACTGTTGTGGCCTCTCCCATTGCGGAGCACAGGCTCCGGATGTGCAGGCTCAGCGGCCATGGCTCACGGGCCTAGCCGCTCAGCGGCATGTGGGATCTTCCCACACCGGGGCATGAACCCGTGTCCTCCGCATCAGCAGGCGGACTCTCAACCACTGTGCCACCAGGAAAGCCCCACTAGGTACACTTTAAATACAAGAAACAAATAGGTAGAAAATAAAAAGACAGAAAAAATATATATCAAGAAAATAATAAAAAATATTAAGAAAATAGATTTCAGGACAAAAAACATCATTAAAGATAAAGAGGAATGTTTGATAGTAATGAAAGAGTCAGCACATCAAGAAGACCAGAACAATTATAAATATGTATCCAACTACTAACAGTGCTTCAAAACATATAAAGCAAAAAGTGAAAGATCAAATACTCCATCCTGGTTGAAGATTTAATACCCCTTTGCCAGTAACTGATAGTACAGTAAACAAACTAACAAAAAAACAGTAAAGATATAGAAAAGCATGAATGACACTATCAATCAGCTTGACTTAATTGACATTTATAGGACATTAAACCCAACAACTTTTCTTTTCAATTGCATGTTCATGTTTACCAAGAGAGTCCATATGTTGGGCCACAAGAAATAATCAATAAATTTTAAAATACTGAAATATTACAGAGTATGTTCTCTGACCACAACTGAATTAAATTAAAATCAATATAAAAAGATATCTAAAGGACTTCTGGTTCTGGGTAAAATGAGATAATCATACTTCACTCTGTCTATCTCTCTGTAGCTATAAAAAATCTGGACAGAATTTCTGGTGCAGCTATTTTAGGACTCTGAAAAGTAAGTAGTAGCAGGTAGATTGGGGAAGAAGACCAGAATTTGAAATAATACCCAACCTGTGGTGATTTTACCTTTTTTTCCCCTTTGATATCTCCCTGCCTGAACTCAACACAGCCTAAAGCCCTGAAGTGGTCATCAGCAGAATAAGAGAGACCTTTGGAAGTCCTCTAGTTCTGGCTCAAAGAGCAGGAAAAGGGACCCGTAACAATGGAAGAGAGTGCAGAAATTTCCTTTTATTCCTTTCCATTTTCTCACTTCCCAGCCCTCAAGGAATCTCTTGCCAGTGATGGTGGAGACTGCAAAGAGAGCCCACAGCGGCCCAAACTCTGAGAGTGGAGAATTTTCCTCTCTCAATAAGTATAGCTGTGATTTCAACAAGGTGGGGAAGACACATGTTGCTTTTTTCCTCTCTCTGTCCTCCTGCCATTTAGCCCCAGATGGGGATGCAGTCACAGAAGTGTAAGCTGGTGGGGTAACTAAAACAGCTGGAGGACTGAAAAGGGGAGCTCCACATAACTAGAAGGAACTGACACTGACTTTGAAGAATGTAGGTCCCCTTACCTGCTTTAAATAGAATATTTTTTATTTTGTCTGATGCTTTGCCATGAGCCGATTCACCTTAACCATTCTCTGCCACAGTACTGTGTAGGTGATGTTTCCTTCTTGGGTATCATATCTAGAAGCACACAATGCCTATCTGGCCCTCTTTGGTATGTGAATTTTGATCATCTGGTGAAGGTATTTCTGATTTCTGTACTGGTTTTCTCTTTTACTACTAATAAGATACACTTTAAGGGCATGAAAATATCCTGCTTCTCATCAAAATTTCCCCCTGGATTTAGTATCAATAATGATTATTTCCTGATACAGTCTTTAGTGTGATAATTGCAGGATGTTGACTTTTTCCAACTTTAGCTACTTCCACATTTTCTAGTTAGCATGTGGCCTCTACTGCAAGCAAGAGCCCCCATTCCTTCAATTTATTTATTTGTCTATTTAATATTTTTATGGAATTATGAAATCCTGTTTCCTCGAGGTTTATAATTCATTACTGTATTTAATTATTTTGATGTTCAGATTGTTCCAGTTGGCACCTCTTCAAGTTGACCTCTGTGTTCTCTTTTTCTCTCTCTCTCTATATATATGATATATAAAAATATTTTTATCGGGCTTCCCTGGTGGCGCAGTGGTTGAGAGTTCACCTGCCAATGCAGGGGACACGGGTTCGTGCCCCGGTATGGGAGGATCCCACATGCCGCAGAGCGGCTGGGCCCGTGAGCCATGGCCGCTGAGCCTGTGCGTCCAGAGCCTGTGCTCTGCAACGGGAGAGACCACAACAGTGAGAGGCCCGCGTACCACAAAAAAAAAAAAAAAAAAAAAAAATATATATATATATATATATATTTTATCATTATATATTATTACATATCATATAATTATTAAAATCATTATAATATAATATCTCTCTATATTAATATATATATAAATATTTCTCCTTATTTTTAAGGACTTCCTTACTCTTGGCATAACAAGATGTTCTAGGCTTCTCTTATACATACTCTGTCCAGGCCTGGAATTAACCATTTATCTGAAGAGCCCTGATTCCAAGATCTGGACACTAAGTGTCACGGCTACTGGGCTGTTTTTGATTTTTGACTCTTGATTCAATGGGCAGAGCCTAAAAATTATACATGTACACACATATATATACACACATATATACATATGTATACATATACATACAATTATACATATAAATATATATATGCCTATACGTTGCAAATATACATACATACATATTTTAAAAATCATGACACCAATTCCAGTCCATCCCCACAGGGTTCTTTCTTGCCTTCCTCCATTGCGTATTTGTATGTCCCTTCTTCCACAGTGAGAACCTCGTTCCCAACAACACATTTATTTATTTTCTCAATCCTATAATACATCTAAAATAGTTTCAGAATTGCTTCACCTATACTATTACAATAAACAAACCTATTGAAAGAGTTCATGATTTCTCTGCAGTTCTTTCCCCCCACATAGCTACCTATCCACCTCTCCCAAAGACTAAGAGTATATAGTCAAAATCTGTGTTCATAAGTTATTTAGATTCCTCCCTCCTTCCTTCCTTCCTTTCTCTTTTTCTTTCTTTCTTTCTTTCTGTCTTTCTGCTTGCTTTCCTTACTTCTCCCTCCCTCCCTTCTCCCTACACCGTTTTTTCTTCTTTCACCTTCACTGTGATTATGGTGTTCCTTTGAAATACCATTGGTTTCAGCTTGTTTTCAGTGTTAAGGCCCCTTCCTACCGTTCTCACTGATTTCATTTTAATTTATGAATATATAGACTATAAACATGTTTCCAGAAATCAAACTATACAAAAAGTACACTCATAGAAGTGTCACTCCCCACTATATCATTCCCCCATTTCACCCACATCCCCAACGTCTTCTAGATAGCCAATTTCATTGTTTTCTGGTTTACTCTTCCTTTATTTTTTCATAAAGATAAGCGGACATTGCATTTTCTCTATCTTCTTTTTTACACAAAAGATAGTATGAAGGTAGTGTGTGGATATGTATATATATTTATTTTTTTTTTTTTTGGAAAAGACTTTTTTAAATCTTAAATTAAAAAAAGAAAAAAAATTCACACAGAAGAGATTCAACTTATCTACTTTGAAGAAATATATTAAAGTGTAAGATTTTTAAAAATCAAACCCCAAATAATGATAAAGATAGATATATACTCTGTAAAATCTGAGCTAAACTATTGAGTCATTCATATTGCTTCAGTATTCAGAGTATGAGCTGAAATATTATGATACAATTTTTTTTTAAATATATACATACTGTTTTGCACTTTGCTTTTTTCACTTAAAAATATCTCCTAGAAATCACTCCCTAACCATTCACAGAATCTTTCTCATTCTTTCTTTCTTTCTCTTTTTATAGCTGCATAGTACTCCATTGTCTATATGTAGCATTGTTTATTTTCCCAAAAGCCTATGTTTGAACATTTAGAAATATGTAATATTTTCCAATTACAAATAATGCTATAGTAAATAACCTTGTGTCTATTTATTTTCATATTGTTGGAGCAATATGAAAAATTCCTAGAAGTGAGATTATTGGAACAAAGGGTAAATGTGTTTGTAGTATCGTTAGATATTCCAAATTCCCTCCATAGAGGTTGAATTCCCACAGCAATGTACAAGAGGACATGTTCTCCCATATTCTGCCAGGAACTGTATTTAAATTTTAGACATTTAATTTTATTTTGTTTGTGAGTGTTTCAAGAAAAAGTAACATTTTGGAATTCATCCCATCTTGGGAGAATGAACTACAAGCAGAATATCTTTTCAATTTCAAAATTGTTTGAGAAAAAACTCCAAAATCCTGTACAATAATATCCATGATAAAATGAAGAATATAAAATGCATGAAGAAAAAGGAAAACATTAGAAAAATATGATGTCATTAAAGCACATTTTATTCTTATCAATCAAACTTCAAAACAACAGGCTTTACAAAAATGCATTAATAAGACAATTTCTTATAGTTTTGGATCTATGTAGTCTAAAAATTTAAATTAAAAATTTTCTGTAATTATTACTTTGATTGTCAACCATATTCTGTAATTGAAATGAAGGATTTTTAAGAATATTTGCCAAAGTTACGTAACATAGGTACAGTTTCTCATAGAAAACGTTACTAAAAAGTGTTTTTAAAAATTTTTATTTTGTTTTGCACAAAACAGTTTATCAAATATTAAATGTGCCCCTTGAAAGTGAGAATCTACTTAGCATCATAAATGAAGATAAAGACTGCAAAGGCAATTTAGCGATGAGCAAATGAAGATACTATTATTCCTGCATTATAGTGTTAAAACTTTAACATTTGACTATTAAAAATGTTAATAAAATTTTAACTGTAATTAATTTTAAATATAAACATTCAGACATCATATTCTAAGATTTATTTAACCTCAGCTTTAGCAGAATATTGATTTTAGTCCATACTGATAATTAAGTACTTACCCAAAATCGTCATTTGGTGCATGTCTAATCCTAATTATTTCATGAATTTGAAAAAATATTAAAGATTGATTTACTACAGCAGTCCATATTATTCGGAATCTTGCATTCTACCAGCAAGATCTTCTTGGCAGGTACTAAGGAGAAATTAAAAGGCTCATGAGTGAAGATAGAAGAAAGGGAGGGAGGGAAAGAAAACAGACAGGCAGAGGGGGAGAACTGAGGGTGGAAAGAAGCAGATAGGCAGAGAGGAAGGGGGAGAGAGAAGGAAAGGTGAGCAAGAAAGGGAGAAAATTCATCTGTGTGGCAGGGAAGGGTCAATTACTTTGACATTGTAACCACCTAGGTTGTTCCTCTATGAGATCAGACCCAAAGCATCTCAGGTTGGGGAGCATTTCTTTGGTTTTCAAGGACACACACACACACACACATATATAACCCAAACAAGCAAAAAAATTCTACAACTTCTCTTTTAGTAACACCTATAATAACAAACCCCTGATACATGTTTTGTCTTTAAATCTGGACTAAGAGGAAACTGTAGAAATTTAGAGCTGGAGGGAACCTCTGACATTATCCTGTCCATTCCCTTATTCCACTAGGACTTGCCTAAGGTCATGCTTCTGTGAGAGGTAGACTCAAGTCTAGAACATTTGGATGAAGTCCTTAGATGTCCAGTCCAATGATCCTTCTTCCAAGATGCATGAAGCCTTTCCTGCATCTTTTGACTGAAGAAATAAAATTCCTCCTGTCAGGGAAAAAAAAAAGTCTCAGCTCAAGTGCCTAATTCCTAAAAGGATACTACAGTAACTAGAATTATAGTTTCTTTTAAAAGATAAAGAAATTTCAAAATTTTATTTACTGCACTTTTTAAAAAGTTCCACGGTGAGTGGAGAGGATTTTGAAAACATCTGTTTACCAATTTCCTACTAGTAACAGAACCTTGGCAAAAATAACTAAATCACCTTCGTACTCTTCTCTGTGAAACCATTAAGCCTAGAAACATGCTGTTTTTGGCAATACAGAAATCAAAGTGGTAGCACAGCAGAGCAGATCTGTGTTAAAGAACAAAAATCCACAGGCTGCTTCAAATATCAACAAGGAACCCTGAAATTTTCTATCAATTTCTTTTCATGGCCTTGTGACATTTTCAACTTAAAACTATATTGCTTAACATCAAGGCACTTTGAGAGAGCTTCAGTTGGAAAAGGTAATTTTTGAGTGAGATTCAGCAGAAAATGGTAATTTTTCAGAGAGGTTCACTGGAAAAAGGTAATTTTCAGAACCAATTGCTGCATTCTTTTGCTGTTATTTTGCCTCTTTTCTAAGTAGCCCTAATGTCATTCATGGGCACTCTATGTCAATACATCTGTACTGGCTAAGTTGTTTGTGCAGAGTAAGTTTACAGAAACTGTAGCTTTAAGCTATGTTATTCCAGGGCTGTGAAGATCAAACAGTGCAATTTCACTTGGAAGTTTCATCAATTTTGCATCAATGTTGATGCTCGAGCTGGAGGCCTGCACCCAGAATCATAATTTCAGCCACAAAAAATTTTGTTTATGATGGAGAATCTACTTTCATATGATGATCATTGTTTGGTAATGCTGTGGCTCAGTAATGCAGCTCTCTAAACCTCTGCTGCCGACCAGCTCTTGATGGGCAAGCAATGGAGGGGCTTAATAGCTGATCTAGACTACATCAATTCATACTGTTTTGAAATACTAAAGGAAAAATAACTAGTCTTAGAATGCATATTATTATATGTTATTTGTATAAATGGATGAACAAGTATCCTAGAAAGCTGAGACCTTTCATCTGTTCACTTTTGGAGAGCTTCAATCTTTAGAAAGGAAATGATGCAATTCAGCTTTAATGGTTTGAAATGAAGACTCTGAAATTATCAGGCTTCTCATATATTTCTCCTTTGATTATATCACCATAGAGAAAATGAAAAAAAATAAATAAATAAAAACTCCTTCAATGCAAGATGTGAAGGTTGAGGGACATAGAAAGAAACATTTTAAAGCCTTTTTTTTTTTTAAAAAAAAAAAAAAAGCAAAACAGCAAGCCTTAACCAGCTAGCATTTTTATTCTCTGCTTTAAATTATATGTATTTGATTTCAAGTGAATATTAGTGGATTTTCTTTCATTAATCTCTTTGTTTTTTAATTCAGCCTTTGTGTATGAAATTATACCATAAAAAAAGTTCACATTCACCAGTTATATAAACATGTAGCCAACACAGTTGGGATACTTTCAACTTTCCATGTCTGCTCAGTACTGAACACAATGTTTTTTTTCTCTGAAGAAATTCACTCCCACCCCCACCCACCCAACAGCACTGTGAGTTGAATACATTCAAATAATGATGACATTTCTATTTAAAATAACTATCTTTTTTTTAATTTAAAAAGGATATTTCATCAAAACTCAACTATCTTTAAGTCAGTTTGTTATTTACACCCACTGAGAGAAAAATTAAGTGAATCAAATATGATCATTTTGTTGCCTTTCATCTAACTGAGACATTTTTCTCTACTTATAGTTGTTTATAAACTAGGCTCTATCTATCTACAAAATTTTATTTTTTATATCAGTTTTAGGTTCATAGCAAAACTGAGAGGAAGGTAGATTTCCCATATACTCCCTGCCCCACACATGCATGGCCTTCCCCATTATCAACATCTCCCACCAGAGTGGTGTATTTATTCCAACTGATGAATCTACCTTGATACATCATTTTCATAGTTCATAGTTTACATTAGGGTTCACTCTTGGTGGTGTACATGCTGCGGGGTCTTGAGAATATATAATGACATGTATCTACCACTGTAGTATCATATGGAGTATTTTCACTGCCCTAAAAATTCTCTGTGCCCCATCTGTTCATTTCCCACCTTCCCTCCAGCCATTGACCTTTTTACTGTCTCTATAGTTTTACCTTTTCCAGGATGTCATAGAGTTGGAATCATACAGTATGCAACCTTTCCAGATTCGCTTCTTTCACTTAGTAATATGCATTTAAGATTCCTTCATGTATTTTTAAGGATTGGTAGCTCATTTCTTTTTAGTGCTGAATAATATTCCATTGTCTGAGTGAATCACAGTTTGTTTATCCATTCACCTACTGAAGGACGTCTTAGTTGCTTCCAAATTTTGGTAATTATGAACAGAGCTTCTATACACATCTGTGTGCAGGTTTTCATGTGGACATAGGTTTTCAGCTCTTTTGAGTAAATACCAAGGAATGTGATTGCTGGATTGTATGGTAAGAGTATGTTTAGCTTTGCAAAAAAATAAAAAATAAAAAAGCCAGACTGTCTTCTGAAGTGGCTGTGCCATTTTGCATTCTCACCAGTAACTTCTGAGCATTCCTGTTGCTCCACATCTTCATCAGCATTCAGTGCTGTCTGTTCCAGATTTAGACCACTTTAATAGGTGTGTAGTGGTGTCTCATCGTTGTTAAAGATTTTATCCTGCCAGAACTTGGGTTCTTAGGTCTCTGTTTCAGGAATTCCTGATACAAAGGTATAAATCCGATATCCCAGCAGATACTCCATGAGAGTCAGATTGGGGAAGTGGGGTGGCCCTTGACAGATATCAGGACTGGGGAGCTAGGGGAGTCCTTAACAAGTATCAGACATGAAGTGGATAGGGCCCCAAATGCTGGTGGATACATTTTACAGGAGGAAATTTGCAGGTGATAAACAGCAGGAAAATCCTAAATCCTTGAAAGGTCAAATTACACCTTTGGTTAGGCTTGAACCGCCAACAGTTGTGTCACAGAGATACCCGGTTATGTTTTTAAAGCTAAAATTGATAACCAGTTGTATCAATAGTAACTAACTGAATGTGTACCACACTGAAATGTTACAGAATTCATAATCAATCATTTAAAAAAATCCCTGCTAGTCAAGATGTATATAGTGTGCTTCCCAGTTTACCTTTTCTGTTTTCAATTATCTAACTTACTGAAAAGACTTTTTGTCAGCTAGTACATAAATATTTTATTAAGTGGAAGTTCTGTTACTATGTCTTTGTCAGGGTATAACATTTAATAATTCTAAAGCCTTCTTGGAAGTTAAGGCTGAAAACCAGTGAAGAAGTCATGTGCCGTTCAAAGTTCGTTGCTTTTTACTCATTACAAATGTGAATGAACTTTAAGAATCTGCTTTCCAACGCATTAAACATCTTACTCTCATTAACTTTAATAACTAGTACTTCAGTTGGCCAGTGTTTCTATTTGTGTGGACTCTGGATTAGTCTGAGAATAGTCGACATGGTGGGGATGGCTAATGGCAGGGAAAGACTATCTGAAGTGACCGAGGGGAAAGCAATGACATGAATTGGCAGAAATGGGTACCAACGCCTGAATCACCTGGTTCTTTTGGAAGGACAAGGTTAAGATGAGACAGACAACTACAGCATAGAGTGGAAGGACCAGAGTTTTGGAATCACCTAGACCAGTGTTTGAGTCGCAGCTCTGCCACTCACTGGCTGTGACCTTTGCCACATTATTTATCTTCCCGTGGCCTCAGTGTCGCTTTTTTAATGCAAATGGTTATGATAGTACTTATTGTAAGTGGTGGTTGTGAGGTTAGATGAGACAGTATATTTATGTGCCCAGTCCAGAGCCCTGCAGTGGCAAACAATGGTAGTTATCATGAAGGTGTGTGTCAATGTATAAAAGCATAGCACAAGTGGGTCAAAATTGAAAGATAGTCCGAATAATGGATACTGCACATAGGATGTCAGAGTACGAACAATTTATTCTAATAGTATTTCGTTCTATGTGGGGACAACATTTGCTACTCTAAACTTATGCAATTAAATGTTTTGATGAAGATGAGTTGTGCTTGCTTTTGGTGTTCCGCATCAGAAAACGTGCTCTGATTAGGAGCTTTGGAGTTTGGAGAGAGAGGGCTTGCTGCACTCTGGGAGAAACGACTCCACACTCACTGACTGTAATGACAAAGCAGAGCTGCACATACCACATGTCTTTACATTTCCAATGAATAGAATACTCTTTGGCACATAGTAGGAATCCTGTACATGCTCACTGAAATGATAAGTGATGGGATGAAATTGTCAGATATGTGTGACCATCTCATGAACTTTTACCCCCAAGAAACCGTGCTATGAGGCATCCCTATGTGAGCTAAACTACCATAAATAATGTTTTATAATCACAAATGCCTTTTAATAATTGCTTGTACCCCTTTCTCAATTAAGTCTTGTAACTAAATGTGTTGTCATTATTAAGACACTTAAGTGTGGCTTATTTTTCTGTTTCAAATTTTGGGTTTTAAAAATCTTTTGATGATCAGTTTTGTTGAAGCTGTGTCTTTAAATTCACGTTCCTTTTCAAATAGAAAATTACAGGAAACATATCTATTTCCTAAAGCTGCAATGTCCTAGTCCACGTGATAAGGGCCTTTCAGATGTTATACCTGGACTATTTCACAGATACAATTGTAGATCCCACAATATAGATATAACGGATGTAAACAAATATAAATATAAATACACCTAAATATAAATACACCTAAATATGTAATTGATGAATATATTTATATGTAATTATAAATACATGGATGCATATGAAGAGGGTTTTTTTTTTTCCCTCCTATTTTCAAAGCTTTGTTTCCATCCGATGGGTCATTCCTGTCATTAAAATTCTAAGTGAAATCTTGTCAGACTGACATCTTAGGCGAGCTTTCCCTCCCATATTTCCTCTCAAAGACACATCCACTCAGCCCGCCTTTAACAGCCCAAGAAGTGAGATTGTTACTGATCCTGGCCGAGTGACGCAAATGCTAAAGGGCTTGTTTACAAAGGAAAGATGCTTCACCACACTGGCAAGAGCATGGCATATTTTAATAAAGAAATTTGAGTTTCACCCAGGCTCAATTCTTCCCAGTTTCATGAATGAGAAAACACAGGACCTTTCTTGTGTTGATTTGTTGGGTAATGAGATTTTTATAATTCATCAACCATTTACCTACCCGAATCTCTGGATTTCTCAACCAGCGTACATCCCTTTGTTTTGGTAATAACATGCCTTTTTTTTTTTTTTTTTTTTTTTTGCTGTACGCGGGCCTCTCACTGCTGTGGCCTCTCCCGTTGCGGAGTACAGACTTCAGACGTGCAGGCTCAGTGGCATGTGGGATCTTCCCGGACCGGGGCATGAACCCACATCCCCCACATCCCCTGCATCAGCAGGCGGACTCTCAACCCCTGCGCCACCAGGGAAGCCCCATTTTGTTTTTTTAATTGAGATTTGGAGAATTTTTGTTTTCTCCAAAAATGTACTGTGATATTAAACTTGGCTCTGGCCCCAGGTTATTATTTGTAACCAAGTTCAGGCCCAGAAGGAGCAGAGCTAGGAATAATTCAGTTAAAACAAAGCAAAAAAATAAGACCTGTCCTTTCTCTTGGACTTGCACTTTGGGGCTGTGTGGGGTATGAGGTTTTATCAATTACACCTGAGTTAGCAGGAGAACGACTCTCCAACGATAGAATTCACCTCCTTCTTGCTTCTGCTATTCAGTTTAGAGCCACAGGGACACCATCCATCAAAAGAACCTTTCCTGAAAAGGAGAATCTTGTTAAGGCTGGCTGTCAACTTGAGAAAACTAATCATGGTATGGAACAGTAAAATGATTTTATACTGCTTTTTCCTTCTCATCTACTGAGCAGGCTATTAAGGAGAAAGGCCAACAGATGTTCTGCAACCTACTAAAAATAGATAACCTGCTTTAAATATCAAGTGTGCCTGCCGGATTCTGGAGTGAAGCAATGTGTCCAGCATTTGTATAGAATGGAATTCAGACTGGAGATCAGAGGCCCACTCAGATTTGGCAGTTGAGATGTGGACTGACAGGCAGCTCCTTTAGCCAGATGATTTAATGACTTCTTTAAAATGACTGTTTTCCATGGCCAGATTATGTCAAAATGTGTGTGCTACTGCTGGTCTGGGTGTATGGTATGTCCTATGTTTGCTCAACTTAGAGTAGGAAAGATCGATTAGTGGGTTTGAGTCTGCAAAATAGACTCAAGGCATTTTATTTTCTGCTTGCTGTGTTCTTTTCATCTTCTCTTCAATGTAACTCTCCTTTCTACCTTTACACTATGGTACTAGCTGAATGCTGATGACCCAATAGGACAATAGCCAAGTCGCATTTAACGGTAATCTGGTGGCCAGAGCTGACTGGTCACCCACTGATAGTGAACTGGGCCCCAGGAACACAGAGTTTCATTCTTGTTTATACCTGAGAGCAAATCCTAGAAACATTCATCCTTTAACTTTCAGTTCCTGTCCTGCCTCCTTAAAATTTTCCCTGAGGACCCAGTGATGTTCCTTCTCTCCCCTCAATGACTATAGCTCTCTCTCTCTCCCTCCCACATTCACTGTTTAGTGTTTTCTACTGCTTCCTTGGTTAGTAATAAATGCTGGCCATGACTTTCCCTGTCTGTGCTCAACAAGTAAGTGCTTGTTGATTAATGAGATTGCAAGTCTCAGGCAGGGTGGCCTAAGTGTAAGCTTTGTCCACAAGGTGGTGTTTTGTAACTTATTGGGAAAGGGCCACTTTAGGAAAAAGATGCAAATTGCAAACCTTTGCACCAAAAAATGTACATATGTACAGACACAAAAAACACCACCCACCCTATGACCCAGCCATTTCACTCCAAGTTACTTACGCAAAGAGGAATAAAAGCATATATCCTCACAATGACTTGTATAAAAATTCATATATCAGCTTTATCTGTAATAACCAAAACCTGGTAATCCAAATGTCCGTCAACAGTTGAATGGATTAACAAATTGTGGTATATCCTATAATGGAATACTTCTCAGTAATAGAATGGAATGAACTTTTGGGATATATCACAAAATAGATGAATCTCAAAATCATTATGCCAAGTGATATAAGAGATAAAAATAGAGTACATACATAGAATTCTAGAAAATACAACCTACTCTATAGAAAGCAGAGGACAGAGATCTAGGGAGGGATAGGTTATAAAAGGATATGGGGAAATTTGGGGGAATGATGAAAATATTTGTATATTGATTGTGGTAGTTGTTTCATGGATGCATGCACATGTCAAAACTCACTAAGTTGTATACTTAAATATATGCAGTTTATTGTACATCAACTATACTTCAGTAAAGTTAAAAATATACAAAAATAATTATATATATATTCATGTTTTAAAAGTAAAATATTTAGAAAGAAATGCACCAAAAACGTTCACAGTTATTCCTGGGCAGTGGGATTACAAGTGATTTTTTTTCTATGTACATTTATGCATTTTTCTAAGTTTTCTAAACTGTACATATACAGTTTTCTGTGGCAACTGTAACAAATTACCACAAATTGGGTGGATTAAAACAACAGAAATTTATTATCTCAGAGTTCTGGAGGCCAGAATTCTGAAACTAGTATCACGGGGCCAAAATTGAGGTGTTGGCAGAACTGGCCTCCCTGGTGGCTATAAAGGGTAATATGTTCCTTGCCCCTTCCTGCTTCTGGTGGTTGCCAGAATTCCTTGGCCTGTGACCTTATCACTCAAATCTTCAAGACCAGCATCTTCGAATCTTTCTCTGCTCCACCTTCACCTCACCTTCCCCTTTGTGTGCAGTTAAATCTCGTTCCATCTGCCTATTATATGGATGTATGTGATTTCATTTAGGGCCCACTGGGATAATTTTGGCCCCTCAGGCCAAAATCCTTAACTTAAGCCCATCTACAGAGACCCCTTTTCCAAATAAGGTAAAATTTGGAGGTTCCAGGGATTAGGAACTGATATCTTTGGGGAGTGTTTTTTAGCCACCACAGCATATTTTTTCAATATTTCTGTGTTTTAGTTTCTTTGTATTTGATTCCTTAAAAATTTTGAAATTGGATAAATAATAAATGAGTATATGTTCATTGTAAAAAGTTCAGATGGTATAAAATGTTACAGAGTGAAAATCAGAGTCCACTATGATACTGACCAGCACTATGCTGAAAATAGATGTCCTTTACAGATAAGGAATTAGGCAAATTCAAGTTCAGGTGCTGTTCCTGTGAGACGCACATGAGCATAATTTCTTTTATAATAACTATCAACCATTTAGTGTGTGTCCTTCCAGATCCATTACTGTAAATTTATATAAGGTATGTTTGCACTATAAGGGATATTGTAATATTTACATACTATATTTGGGTATGTGAGTGGTTTTCGTTTATGTAAAGGGGAATTGTACTATTCACTTCACTCCACAAAAAAACTCTTTTCTTAACAATATTCTGGGCGATAGTTCCATGTCAGTGCATAAAATTCCACTTCCTTTGTATTATTTTATTGCAAAGCTATAGCTTTATTTTATCAGTCCCTTTGCTGAATTTTGATTTACATTTTTTTTTTTTCGGCTATTAGCAATAATATTGCAGTGAACATCCTGGACATACAGCTTTGGGTGCATGCACAACATTTCTGTAGATTAGATTCCTAGAAGTAGATTGCTAAATCGAAAAGCATATACATTTTACATTTTGATATGTGCTGCCAAGTTTCTTTCCAAAAATGTTATTGCAATTTGTACTTCTATAATATCATATAAAAATATTCTTTTGCCGACACATTTGCTCCACACAATATCCTCGGGATATTGTTTTTTTTTTCTCTTTTTGACAATCCAGTGGGTAAAAAGTGGTATCTCATTTTTGTTTAACTTATTATTTCTTTGTTGCTGATGAGATTGAGCTTATTTTCATATACACTGATCATTTGTTTCTTGTTTTTAATTTGCCTTTCCATATTATTCACCAATTTTTATATTGAACTGTCTCCCTTTTTCTTATTAATTTATATATTATGGCATTTAACTCTTTAACTGTTATTTTCAATGCAGGTATATCTCCCAGTTTGTCATTTGTCTTATAACTTGGTTTATAATTACCTAGAAGTTTTTAATTTTTATGTAGTTACTCTATCTTTTACTTCATGAGTTACAACTTCCTTGTCTTGCTTAGGAAAGACAGACTACCCTAAGATTACTAAAATATTTTCAGTATTTTTATCTAGTAGCATGCACTGCTTTAAAGATCAGGAGTATAAAAAGTCATCTAAAAGTAAAAGGCCACATGTCAAACAAATAAAATAATTTATTAGATGCTTTAAAATAGTAGATTCTAGAGCAGTCTGTCTGGGTTCTTTTCCAACTATATGACCTTGGGCAAGTTCCTTAACATTTTTGTACTTCAGTTTCCTTATCTGTAAAATAAGGTAATAGTACCTACTCCATAGGATTGTTGTGTTGTGAGGATTAAATGAGTTAATAGATGTTGAGTGCTTTGAATAGCGTTTGACACATAAAAAGCAATGTCTAAGTGCTAGCTAAAAATGTACATTGGTGCTGTTCCTGCCTGAAGCTAAAAAATAGGAAAAAGAAATGCAACTATTATGTTTTTGACCCTTAAAATTTCTGACATCTTGTTGCTTCTGTTTATATAGTGGAATTTCTCCTGACATTGACACAGGTGCTTGTATTCATTATCATACATGATAGATACTACCACGGAGGCTCAGAGAAGCTAAGTGTCTCATCTGTGGTCACACAGATAAAAAGTGATTAAGTCAGGGCAGCTCATGTTCTCTCACTATCTCCCTGAAATGGCCTAGGCATAGATTTATATTCAGGAATTCACTCTCTGATTGTCACCTTCCTACTGGAAGATTCTGCTTCAAGGTTTGTGGCTTTCAAAGATCACGAAGACTGAAGATTACCACTAGGCTTCTGTAAATGTAACTGAGTAACTGAAAACAAGTAGGTGCAGGACCTTGTTTGAACATAAGGGCCTATATTATTGTGTGATCTGCCTGCCCCTATAAAAAAGAAATGAGACAACCCATCTTAGCGCCTGTTGGTCACTACTATTCTATTATTGTTTTAACATTGTGTTAAAGATCAGTGAGAGCTAGTCAATGTTACACTAAACAAAATTTCCTTTCTTGTATCTTAAATATATTTGTTTTGATGTTCTGTATTTGCTTTTATTTCTGGGGAACATAAGGAACCCACTATCATTACTTTATCATCATCATAAATATTGAAGCTGCCATATATTAGTGCTTACTAGAAGAGGCAACATAGCATTATGATTAAGATATCAGACTCAGGCCAAACTGCAATGCTAAAATCCCAGCTCCACCGTTTAATTCATTGTGTGACCTTGGTCAATGTATTTAACCTCCTTATTGGTAAACTGAGGACCAATAGTTGCTTTTCCACCCATTTCTGTTACCTATTGGCTGTTTCCTCAGTCCATTAGCAACTGGACTATTTAAATGCTTATTTACTTCAGAAAGGGATATCACAGTAAAAAGAGAGAAAAGAAGGTCAACACAGAGCTTTTGTGTTTCAAACTACGTTCTATAATAAATGGCAGATATCATATTATTGAAGAAAAGCCTTTGAGTAAAGATACCTTGCTCATTAGTTTAGCTTAGTTTCAAAAGGCTAAGCTGTGAAGGTCTTAGGGCATGAGCAGATGCCCCCCCTATACAAAATATGTTGAGAAGAATAGAAAAAAGCCAAGGCTGTCACACTCCCAGACTTGATGGAGTCCACAGGTTTGTCCCTGTGGAGGGAGAAAGATGAGGAGAAAGAAAGCAGCCTGGGTTCCATGGGCCTCGGAGAGGGGGCCCTGTACACCAACCATTCCTACCCCAGGTTGAGTTCTGGTGGGAGATGGAATCTCCAAAAAGGTTTGAGCTACTGAGAAGAGACAACCCTGTGCTTTGCTTAGGAAGAAGTATCTCATTATCACTGACATACCCCATAGTGGGAGACAGAGGAGTAGGGTGACTGCATGGAGGCTGGAATCGTGAGTGAGGGATCTGTACAGTCACACAGGACCTCACACTTGACTCAGTGCTTTCCTACTGCCTCTTAAACTTATCAATGATTTCTGAACAAGGGCCAGCATTTTCATTTTGCCCTGAGCCTCACAAATTATGTAGCTGCTCCTGTCTACCCAAAGGGGTCTGAAACAATTCCGAGTGCCCAACATAAATGGGAGCGATATGATGTCCCCCACCCACTGAGAGGGAAGAGAAGTAGTTGCGAGAGAGCTGATACCTGAAGAAGCTTTGGAGCTGGGGCAAGGAAGATGCAGTAGTGACATTCATGCAGTAATGATCAAAGGCCCGATGGGACAGCAGACATGTGGGTGGATGCTAGATTGGGTACTAGATGATACAGCATCTGAGGTTCAGATGCTTCTGACTGATGCTCTGACATCCCACTAGTGTCCTAGAAATCATGATCTCCCAGTGAAATACAGGGAAACCCAGGATAGCCCGAGATTTTGTTTCCCACATCCTACCAGATGGGGGCTCAAAAGAAATTTAATCAAGATAATTTTAAAATGACATTTTTCTTGCATGCATGAATATATGGGCTGAAGATTTTACCTACTACTCCATAAGGAAAAGTGTGACTTATTTTATGAATTATTTTACTTATTTGTGCATGCACTGCTATCCATGTAAGTACTATGCATCTTGTGTCTATGGTGGTTTTATTTAAATTTAAAGCTGATGGTTTTGTTGCTTCTGTTTATATAGTGGAATTTCTCCTGCTGGCAATAAGTTTAGATGTTGAATTATTTTTCAAATGACTTTAACTGAGTAATTCTTGGGTGACCTAAACTAATTTCTTGGCCTTGTAAATCTCAGACTCTTGCTTTTCAACCTTCTCTTGTTAGGGTACATCCTGGAAAGCCAACATGCCTTTTTTAAACTCTGAATTATAGAAGACAGGCAACCATCTGGAACTGGAAGAGTGTGGGGTTTCAGAAGAGCTCTTCACATCGTGAAGCATCGTTCACATGCTCTCAAGTTTGCTTTGTGTTACAGAGGACTGCAGCGGCCACCCCAGCTCTCCTCCAGCGCAAGCCACTCAAGACGGGGCTGTAAGTAAATGGGATGTGTGACTCCAGAGGAACACCAAGTCTGAGGAATATCAAACCATATGTGAAATGACATAAGGTTTCCACCATGAAAGCAAAATATTTTGATATCTTGAACTGAGATTTAAGTCAATGTTAAAAAATTGTTAAAATAGGGCTTGCTCTGTTAGGGATTAAGTTTCTAAGTGCTGGGAGCCCACAGTGTACTAAGAAACCATCTTTTCTCTGTCCTTGCAAGTGTCCCATCCATCTTTTTTTTTTTTTGCGGTAACTGGGCCTCTCACTGTTGTGGCCTCTCCCGTTGCGGAGCACAGGCTCGGGGCGCACAGGCTCAGCGGGCATGGCTCACGGGCCTAGCCGCTCCGCGGCATGTGGGATCTTCCCAGACTGGGGCACAAACCCATGTCCCCTGCATCGGCAGGCAGACTCTTAACCACTGCGCCACCCGGGAAGCCTTGTCCCATCCATCTTTGATAGTGTCTGTGGGCCTGATAACATGGCATGACAACGTACACACAATACCCAAAGAGCAGGTGTCAAGTAGGCATCAGCAAAGCAAGGAATAAACAGAGAAAATAAGATTGGACAGGGCTTGGGAGGTGGGGAGAAGAAATGATTTAGCTTCTAGTTTACCAGATAAGGCTTATCTGAAAAAGTGTTGTAGTCCAATTTTAAAATGATAAACACATAGGCTGAAAGGGCCCCCTGAGAAGTCATCTGATCTGTCCCCTAACCTCCAGGGAGGTTTTATCTAAACCATTTTTACCAAGAGGTGTCTGTCGTGTTCTTAATATTCCGTGGGGAAGTGGATGTGATAGCCTCTCTAGTATCCCATTACAATGCTTTATAACCACAAGAGTCAGGAAGCCCCTCTTTGTACATATATATCCTTTCCTTCTCTAGCTACAGCCATTGTTTCCTGTTCTATCCTCAGCAGAGAAATGTTCATACATCTAGATACAGCTTCTGAATAATAATCCTTCCTATATTTAAAGAGACATTGTGACCTATTTCTTTCTCTTCTTGAGACTAAATAATCCCAGGGGCTTTATCCTTTTTGCATTCATCCATTTTATCCCTCTGAAGTTTTTATGTCTTAAGCTGGGGCTTCTTAACTTGGCAGGAGTTTTGACTTGTGGAGTTTTCCAATGCCAACATCACTTTCCAAGTACTGCTTCTACATGGTTGATTTTCAAGACCCGTCAACATAAACGCTGTACGATAGAGTGGGAGTATGTCACTGGACTCTACTTCAATGTAACAGAGCATTTCCCACACTACCCCCAGTCTCCTACTAAATTCAAGGATCACTGGCACAGTGAAAGCAGGCCAGGAGCATGAGAGATGCTGGGAGGATTGCGGGAGCTGGCTTCAGCTCACAGGGTGGGAAAGGAAGTTTGACTTCTTGATGTCACATGTTTAAGAGCTTCTAGGACTCCACCCCAAATGCCCCTGAGAGATGGTAATTTGCAAGCCATGCAACCTCTTTGGCTCCTTGCAAACCATTCAGAGACTGAGAATCAAGACCTAATTCTTCTCTCACCGCCAAACCCTAGATGGCTCAGCTCTGGGATAATCTGGGTATTTCCTTCACGGGTTTGGGCAGGTGGAGACTTTTCTGAAGGAAGGCTGGGAGGAGTAGCAATGACGGGCAGTTGTGTACTGCCCCTGACCTTCTCCTGACCAAACAAAACCAATACCTAGAATCTCTGTTTTTGGAAAGTCCTACACTGTGAAAATGTCCTGTTCCCTGAGTTCTCCCTTCAGAATTGGATAATGTCCATTAATTGAAGTAGGGAAGTGGGCTTTGCTTCTAGATATAATATAGAAACCTCTATTTTAAGGAGATAACACCAAATTTCAGTGACGTAAGCCTTAACTGCATTAGAAGAATATAGACCTCTTTTACAACAGTTGAAAAATTATTGGAATCATTTCTATTACCAGGGAAATAAAAGCATCATCTATGTGATCATATTTTATAAAATATAAAGGGTAATACAGATGTTCATTTTTGTTGTCATTTTTAAAAGCCTGCCTGAAAAATGGTTTCCTGTGGACAGTGCTTTATGTGAAGTGTATATTCTATTAACATTCTATGTTTATAATTATCCTGCAGTTTTATTTAGACTCGGATGGATAGAAGCAAAACATGGCAGCTTTCTCACAGATCCCAGCAGCTGACGGGCAGAGGTTAATTTGTCTGTACATGGACACATTAGCTTGTCACATCTGCTGTTAATTGCAAACAGATATATTAGTCTAATTAAACATTGCAAGGAACTGACCTAAATTGTTCCATGCCTGTTGCTATATCGGCTCCATGATTAGCACACTTCAGGCTGCATGTTTATCCTTGCTCTACTGATACGAAGTAACAGTCTTAACTCTACAGCTAGTAATAGCTCTTGCGGTCATCACTGCTGGTATGTTAACTATGCTTGAAATGGAAAAATAAAACTCATGTGACATAATCATGTGAATTTGCTGCTGAACTACAGCCATTTCTACCCCATTGCCTTGACCAAGAGCATTTTTAAATGCTTATGTTCTGTGGCAGCTGTCTAAGTGGGTTGCAGCCGTTCTAATTTTGGAGCTCATTATTAGGACAAACAGTTGTGGTACATCAATAGCCCATCAGAATTAATTAAAGGGGGAATAGCAACTGAATGTTCATCAGCGCATTCACAAGCAATCAGGGCAGAGGGTGTATCTTCCTACTCAGACTTGACGCTGGCTTAATTTGTGACTTCACCTGGGACGTGTTTAGTGATGACCAGATAGAAAATGTTTATATGTGGCAAGTATATAAGTAGCAGAAGTCCAGTAATTGGGTGCATTTGGAATTAATGATTAGGTGATGTACATTTCTTTCCTTAATTTTTTATCAGCCTTATTTCTCTATCACAGCCATATTGGCAGATCTTCTCTTCCCTGCACTAGAATGTCTCCTGCCCTAAAAGGAAACCCCAACCCCTTTGTCTGTGCCGACAGGGGAGTCTAGCACCTGGGTATTCAGTAAATACTGACTGCATGAAAAAAATTGAGGAAACTGGTTTCATCTCATGTGAGAGAGAAATAATCTATTTAAATATAAACCTCTTGGTAAGAATGAGAAGGACTTTTTCAAGATACTAAAAGCAACATTTTCTTTAAAAGGAAAGAAAACTCAAGTTTTTTAAACAAAAAGATTTGGTAAAGACAAATTTTAAAGCAACATAAGTAGATTTTCATTCCTTCAAAATGTTGACATTTAAGACTTTGTTTCTTTAAAAAATTTTATCAAAGTATAGTTGATTTACAATGTTGTGTTAGTTTCAGGTGCACGGCACAGTGATTAATACATCTATCTATCTATCTATGTTCTTTTTCAGATTCTTTTTCCTTATAGGTTATTACAAAATATTGAATATCGTTCCCTATGCTATACAGTAGGTCCTTGTTGACATTTAAGTCTTTGAGTTGATATTGAAGACTGTTTGAAGGTAAGGGTGCACTACCATCTTGCCAAATCTTGCAGCCCTGTGGAAAGCAGACTTCCTAGGCCTGACAGAGTCCCGGGTAAGAGCAGGCTTGGCAGCCTTTGCTGTGAGGACTGAAGAGCTTGACAGGCAAAGAGCAATAGAATTCTGTCTCCTTTCTCCTTTTCTTTATTATTTAGTACAGCAGCTTGGGCACTTGGAAATAAATGTACTCTGCATGCTTTTCCTAGCAGATTGAACCGTAGATCTGCTGAATGATTGATGCAGTTGGTCCCCTTATACTGGAGATTCAGAGGCTGCAGTATTGCTTTGGGAACCATTCTACTGGCTTCTCTTCGATTCTGGACTTGGTGGCATTGGGTCTCCCTGGCCTTGCTCTAAGCTTGCTAGCATCATTCTTCACGATTAAGATAGTGGACTTTCATTTTGATCTTGACAGAGGGAAGTGATCTAACACTGTGGATTCAGGAATGGAAACCAGTAACTCTTTAGGAAGATCTGTTTTGTTTTGTTTTGTTCCCTTTTTCCTCAGCTGCAACTCTGGAATTGGAAAGACCCTTTTGTTGAATATGCATATGGGATCATCTTTTGCTGTAGGAAAGTTCACTAATTTTTCATTCAACAAGCACTAGAAATGGTGGCACATAGATGAGTTAGAAATGGTTCTTGCTCTTGAGGAGCTCATAGTCTATAGAGGAGTTGAAAAAGATATACCGACTAATGAATAATAGGAGGGAAGAATATATAATACAAAGGAGGAGATCATTAGTTCTCTCTGGGGCAGAAGTCTATCAGGAAGACTTCACATGGAAGACAATACATGGGTAGTATACTGAAGAGACCTATTAGCTTTTTTTAAAGTTTATTTTTAAAATATTTTATTGAATGAAAGATTCTTTAAGTTCTATAGTACCTTAACAATTTTCAAAAGTTTCATATACGTGATTTCATATAATCCCATAATAACCCTTTGGTTCTCACCCCTATATTACCCCTCCCCCCTTCTCTCTCCCCACTGGTAACCACTAGTTTCTTCTCTATATCTGTGAGTCTGCTTCTTTTTTGTTTTATTCACTAGTTTGTTGTATTTTTTAGATTTCACATGTGATTTCATACAGTATTTCTCATTCACTGTCTGACTTATTTTACTTAGCATAATGCCCTCCAAGTCCGTCCATGTTGCATATGGCGACATTACATTCTTTTTTGTGCCTGAGTAGTATTCCATTGTGTGTATGTACCACATCTTCTTTATACATTCATCTATTGATGGACAGTTAGGTTGCTGCATACCTTGGCTTCACATAGAAGGCAATACATGGGTAGTGTATTGAAGACACCCATTAGCTTTTAATCAGGAATACTTGAAGGGTCAAGGGATGTTCATCAAAGTGCATTGATTAATTCAATCATCCAATAAATATTTACTGATGCCAACTGTTTGCTTGCTTGGCACTGTTCAAGCAATGGGGTTGTAACAGTAAAGAGAAAGATGAAGACTCTTTCTTGTGGATCTTGAAATTTAGTTGTAGAAGACAGACAGTTATCAAATAATTATCTGAAATGTCAGACAAGGATAAATGCTAGGAAGAAGAATAAAGACAGGGACAAGAGGATAAGAAGTGGTGATGGTGATGGTGGCGAGTTGTGTTCTTTCATGTGGGAAAGTTGGGAAAAGCCTGGCCAGGAGGAGATGATGTTTGAGCAGACAGCTGAAGGAGTACCATGATGGTCCATGTGGGTCTCTGTGGGAAGAACATTCTAGGTAGAAGTCAACAGCTGTGTCCAGTTTATCAACATTAGCAAGAATTAAAGAGCTTTAGTTCACTGAGAAAGAGAATTTTGCAACTTCCTGAGGTAGATACTTTAATATCCCCACTTTACAGGTGAAAAAAAATACCTTGCCAAGTACTACAAAGAGCACTCTCCAGGGCCACAGGGAGTTTGGGTGACTTCTATAGTTCCTCCTAATTATTTGGGGCTCAACATTTTTTTTTTGCAATTGGTACAACTTGGTGCTAGTTGGTGATTCTGTGAGTCCTGGGTGTCCACACTACACCTGGATTTTCTCCTAAAGCAGTGGTTTCCAAGCCTGATTATCATATTTGCTCCCAATTTTAAAAATTACACATTTAAAAAATATGGATACCAAGACGCCATCTCTGGCAATTCAGATTCTGTAAGCCTGAGGAAGGACCTGGGCATCCAGCTCCCTCAGGTCGAATCTCCCTCAGCAATTCCAGATTTGAAAACCACTGTGGTAAAAGTGCTTCTCACACTTGAATGTGCGTACAACTCGCCTGGGCTCTTGTTAAAATGCAGATTCTGATTCAGTATGTTTTAGGCTGGAGATGCTTCATTTCTCATAAGCCAAAGCTGCTGATCCTTGGACCACACTCTGAGTACCAAGGTTCTATGCAGCATCGTCAGTAATGGAACCGGAGCAGCTCACTGGGATAAGGGGAAACCCCAGTCTGAAGGAGGGTAAATTCACCTCACCTCTGCTATCGGGCATCTACAGATGTCCCTCAAAGACCAGGCCTCTGTCCCCTTGAGAGCTGCAGGATGAAGCTGCTTCTCTGGATACAGCATAAGCAGCAGTGAGGGGAGGGTGGGGCAGGGAGATGTGAAACTCTGACTTGGTAGGGCAGCTTGGAGGCCATGACATAAGCATTCCTCTGTCTCCCTCCTTCTTCTCTACCCATCCAGTGTCTCTCTGTGTTATGAGTTGAAGAAAATCCCGCCTGTCCATGAAGTCTTCTTTCCTGCTTCCTACACAGACCCCTGCAATGAGCCATTCACCCTCAGTGTGTCTCATCGGGGTCACGTTCTCTTTACCGTTATCTACTTTGTGTGAGTCATTTTAATCTTTCCTATGATATTGTAAACTCTGTGGGGCTGCAGCACCCTTAGGAAGCTGAATTTATAGTTGGAATCATAGAATCTTGACACTGAAAGAGAGCTCATGAAATTCAATTTCCCTCTTAGGTTGTGCTTACTTCTACAATCTTCCACAAAGATAATTATGCAGCCCCTGCCTGAATACTGCCAATTGTGAAAAGCCCTCTCCTTCATGAATTGCTCAATTAAAAAGAAATTCACAGAATTGAAATGTAGCCTTTTCGGTCTTATCACTTGATAGCCAAGAAGATGAAAATAATGCTAAATAACTAATATTTTTAACTGCTTAATATATGCTTGGCTCAGTTCTAAATTTTGCATGTAATTTATTTTGCTTGATCTTCACAACAATTCTATGAGGCAGATACCATCATTAACCTCCTTAGGAATAGAGAGGAGTCAGGTAAATTGTTCAAGGTCATACAGCTAGAAAGTGGAGGGGCCAGGATTCAGAGTGGACAGTCTGATTGTAGAGAATATATTGTCTGAATATAGCATGGATTTATTCTGGAAAACCAGTCTGTTCTATCCATTGTTTGCATGAGCAAAGTCAAGGCCTCCCAAATGTACCAGGGAAATTCCTTCTTTACCAAAAAAGGCTCTGCTGAACTTCAGCCTGGTCTCATGTGTTGGATAAACCTTGAATATAAGGTTTATCCAAGATAAACCTTGGATACTCCTTGAATGTGATGGTATGATCTGAGATGGTTTTGGAATTCTTATGACACTTAATGGCCTTTCTCATGTTTATAGTCAAGAGTCGGGGGGCGGGTGGAGAAATCCTTCATCTGATACCTTGGTTTCCAAAAAAAATCACAGTTGAATTGGTCCTATACAATAGGAATGAACTTACAGTTGCCACTACCCAGTTCAGAACCATCTAATGGCTTCCCATCAAACTTGGAATCAAATCCCAACTCCTTACCATGACCGACTGGGCCCAGACTCATCCCTGACAGTTGTGGGACCCAGGCAAGAGGTGAAAGTTGAGGACCACATTCCATATATCTAAATATTAAAAATTAAATAAAGCTAGTAAACTATTAAACAAAATATGTTATATTCTCCCATTTTGGGAAACATACCTTTCTAATGACAAAGGCAAAAAAAAAAAATGTGTGAAGCTGTGGTTTATGGATTTATATAACTGAAGGTCTGTAAAGTATCAGACATCTGAATTTAATTATCATTGCATATATCTGGGTGTTTAATAAAAATAAAATTAAAAGATTAAAAATTTTTACATATTCAAAGTTTCGTTTTCTTCTAAAATAGTCAAATTATTAAGATTAAAAGGCAAATACACATTATAATTAATGACTACCAAAACTTTAAATGATATTAATAAAGCTGAAATTTTACTTAATTTTTAAACATTTTTACTTAATTTTTTGAAAATTAGATTAACCATTATTCAATATTTTATCGTGTAAAATATGCATAACTCTAGATCTAGTTGTCTCAGTATCATGTTTCACACCTGTTACATCTGAGCCGACACGTCTACAAATTTAGGAGAAATATGCATTGTTTAATATTACAAAAAAAAAAAAAAGAAAAAAAAAAAATATTACAAAATGTTCCCAGTGTCCATATGTAACCTGCAAATACCACCCTAATTTGTGCACGCTGAAGGAACCAGGAAATGGCATGGGAAGAGAAGCAAGAAAAGAGATACTTCGTGCTACTAAGAAATAACCTTCATTATGCGTGAACATCAATTGTGTTCACAGGTTCTGAGAAAAAGGATTTGACAAGTTAATTGATTTGTCTTTTTTGTAAGCCAAAGTGCTTCCATGTCTCAAAACCCTCACTCACTGCATTCTGAGACTGTGTCAGCTCAGCAAACCTTTGCAGTCGGACACAGTTGCCTTTTGCTCTGAGGACACAGAGCAGAAGATATGGAGAAACAATTGTCTGGAACCTGGGTAAAGCCAGGCATGAGGGCAAATGTTTAAAATTACAGGTTGTGCTGTAACCTGAGCGGGTCACCAGCTTCTGTGTGATGGAGGCATCAATGTGTTTGTCATTTGTGTGTGTGTGTGTTGTGTGTTTATGATGTGCAAGGCTTTCTAAAGCAGAGACCGAGGGCAGGAGGCCCTCTTGCCTGGTGTAAGGCGGCTACTGCACTGGTCTTGCTGATTTTCAAACGCACCCAGCATTATCCTGCCTCTGGGCCTTTGTACTTCAACGTGAAATCTCTGCCCCAAGAATTTTCATTGCTTGTTTCCTCACTTCATTCAGGTCTCTGCTCAAATGTCACCCCTTCGACAGACCACCCTGGTGACTCGTATCTAAAATGGCATGCCAGCCCCATCACTGTCACCTTCCCTGCATTGCATTTCTTTGTGGCTTTAGTAATAACTGAAATTACATCACATATCTGTCTCCCTCACCAGCGTGTAAGTTATCTGAAGAGGGGAGCCCTGTCTCTCTTGTTCAGCCCTGTCTCCAGTGCCTAGAGTAGTGCCTGTCACATCCTGACTGCTCAGTAATATTTTTATGAGTGAATGAATGAAGGAAGGAATTTGGAATAACAGCTTTTTATCACAAGGAGCGAATGATTACAGTTTACCGTGAAGTTTTTTGGTAAGGACTGTCCGTTGCCCTCCAGGATCGCTTGGGTTCCTAGGCAACAGCTGGGTCCAGGAACACTTCTTTCCCCGATGCAGGCTCCCTGGAAGCTTTGACTTTCCCCTTTGGTCTAATGAAGAGCAAAGCAGGTGCGACACTGAGCAAATTAGCAATACTTCCCTTATCCCTACCTGGGAAGCTGTGGTGCTGCCTTTCAATTATAACAGTGCTTTCTCTATGGCAAAAAAGAACAGGGACACAATACTAACAAAGGCCAAGACGATCTGCCTTCAACTAATACCAATTAACACTTTCCAAGTGACAAGACTAGCAGTGAAGTGGTGGTTTTTATATTCTAGGGAACCCTCATGTGAGGGTTTCATTTTCTATCTCTGGAAGAGAGAGTCAAACTAGATACTACACATGCAAGGCCTCGGCAGAAGGGTCTTTGCGCAGGAATTCAAACCATAAGTTTCTGATCATTTCATTGAAAGACACACAGAAAATGTAAAAAAGAAAATAAGCTAGAACCCTGCCTTTGAGAAGTGAGTGAAATGTTATAGAAATACTTAAAGAAATGAGAGTTAAAGTCTATTGACTGATTTCCATATTGTAGCAATTGTCCCAAATTGACCCTACTCCTTTCTATTCCACATTTTTACATCTTTATGTCTCTTGGGACCCCTGGAGACATTGCCTGGAAGTTGACCAGAGGTAGCTAGACTACCAAACCTCCCTGCATGGGTGACTAGTTGGTTGCCAAGTGCCTGTAGACAATTTCTATGTTTCTTTTCAGTTTTGTTGTTTCCGGTGTGATTTTTTAATCTGCATATAGATGAAAAGATACTGTGTAAAACTCAGTTGGGTGGAACTTTCTAGAAACTTGTTTCCAAATGATTGCCTCAGTACATGTTAAAATAGAAAAGTGATCAAAGAAGCATGATCAGATTGATAATTCAACAGTTGGAAATGAACACATTAAACTGCAAGATTTTACGGGGTGCCTAGAACATTCTCAGTCCTATATCAGGTACTCTGGGGGCATTCAGGGCACTTGTGATGTTTTATGGCCATATAGCATTCATTTTTTCTTCATAACAGCACATGGATTCCTCAAAAGTTAAATATATATTAGTTAGATGCAATTTCAGTTAATGTCTCAAATTTTTTTAATTGGATAACATGACTTAAGAGAACACATGGGAGAATTCCACTTTGGGGGAAATGGAGTAGACATACTCCTCCCTGTTCTTCATTTTTTTTTTTTTTTAACATCTTTATTGGAGTATAACTGCTTTACAATGGTGTGTTAGTTTCTGCTATATAACAAAGTGAATCAGTTATACATATACATATGTCCCCATATCTCTTCCCTCCTGCATCTCCCTCCCTCCCACCCTCCCTATTCCACCCCTCTACATGGTCAAAAAGCACGCAGCTGATCTCCCTGTGCTATGCGGCTGCTTCCCACTAGCAATCTGTTTTACGTTCAGTAGTGTATATATGTCCATGCCACTCTCTCACTTTATCCCAGCTTACCCTTCTCCCTCCCCATATCCTCAAGTCCATTCTCTAATAGGTCTGCATCTTTATTCCCGTCTTGCCCCTAGGTTCTTCTGACCTTTTTATCCTTTTTTTTTTTTTAACATTCCACATATACGTGTTAGCATACAGTATTTGTTTTTCTCTTTCTGACTTACTTCCCTCAGTATGACAGTCTCTAGGTCCATCCACCTCACTACAAATAACTCAGTTTCATTACTTTTTATGGCTGAGTAATATTCCATTGTATATATGTGCCACATCTTCTTTATCCATTCATCTGTTGATGGACACTTAGATTGCTTCCATGTCCTGGCTATTGTAAATATTGTAAATTCTTTCATGTGTTTGTTGGCAATCTATATATCTTCTTTGGAGAAATGTCTATTTAGGTCTTCTGCCCATTTTTGGATTGGGTTGTTTGTTTTTTTGATATTGAGCTGCATGAGTTGCTTATATGTTTTGGAGATTAATCCTTTGTCAGTTGCTTCATTTGCAAATATTTTCTCCCATTCTGAGGATTGTCTTTTCGTCTAGTTTATAGTTTCCTTTGATGTGCAAAAGCGTTTAAGTTTCATTAGGTCGCATTTGTTTATTTTTGTTTTTATTTCCATTTCTCTAGGAGGTGGGTCAAAAAGGATCTTGCTGTGATTTATGTCATAGAGTATTCTATCTATGTTTTCCTCTAAGAGTTTGATTGTGTCTGGCCTTACATTTAGGTCTTTAATCCATTTTGAGTTTATTTTTGTGTACGGTGTTAGGGAGTGTTCTAATTTCATTCTTTTACATGTAGCTGTCCAGTTTTCCCAGCACCACTTATTGAAGAGGCTGTCTTTTCTCCACTGTATATTCTTGTCTCCTTTATCAAAAATAAGGTGACCATATGTGCGTGGGTTTATCTCTGGGCTTTCTATCCTGTTCCGTTGATCTATATTTCTGTTTTTGTGCCAGTACCATCCTGTCTTGATTACTGTAGCTTTGTACTATAGTCTGAAGTCAGGGAGCCTGATTCCTCCAGCTCCATTTTTCTTTCTCAATACTGCTTTGGCTATTTGGGGTCTTTTGTGTTTCCATACCAATTGTGACATTCTTTGTTCTAGTTCTGTGAAAAATGCCAGTGGTAGTTTGATAGGGATTGCATTGAATCTGTAGATTGCCTTGGGTAGTATAGTCATTTTCACAATGTTGATTCTTCCAATCCAAGAACATGGTATTTCTCTCCATCTATTTGTATTACCTTTAATTTGTTTCATCAGTGTCTTATAATTTTCTGCATACAGGTCTTTTGTCTCCTTAGGTAGGTTTATTCCTAGATATTTTATTCTTTTTGTTGCAATGGTAAATGGGAGTGTTTTCTTGATTTCACTTTCAGGTTTTTCATCAATAGTATATAGGAATGCCAGAGATTTCTGTGCATTAATTTTGTATCCTGGCACTTTACCAAATTCATTGATTAGCTCTAGTAGTTTTCTGGTAGCATCTTTAGGATTCTCTATGTATAGTATCATGTCATCTGCAAACAGTGACAGCTTTACTTCTTTTCCAATTTGGATTCCTTTTATTTCTTTTTCTTCTCTGATTGCTGTGGCTAAAACTTCCAAAACTATGTTGAATAATAGTGGTGAGAGTAGGCAACCTGTCTTGTTCCTGATCTTAGTGGAAATGGTTTCAGTTTTTCAACATTGAGGACAGTGTTGGCTGTTGGTTTGTCATATATGGCCTTTATTATGTTGAGGAAAGGTCCCTCTATGCCCACTTTCTGGAGAGTTGTTATCATAAATGGGTATTGAATTTTGTTGAAAGCTTTTACTGCATCTACTGAGATGATCATATGGTTTTTCTCCTTCAATTTGTTAATATGTTGTATCACGTGGATTGATTTGTGTATATTGAAGAATCCTTGCATTCCTGGGATAATTGCCACTTGATCATAGTGTATGATCCTTTTCTGTTGGATTCTGTTTGCTAGTATTTTGTTGAGGATTTTTGCATCTATGTTCATCAGTGATATTGGCCTGTAGTTTTCTTTCTTTGTGACACCTTTGTCTGGTCTTGGTATCAGAGTGATGGTGGCCTCGTAGAATGAGTTTGGGAGTGTTCCTCCCTCTGCCATATTTTGGAAGAGTTTGAGAAGGATAGGTGTTCGCTCTTCTCTAAATGTTTGATAGAATTCGCCTGTGAAGCCATCTGGTCCTAGGCTTTTGTTTCTTGGAAGATTTTTAACCACAGTTTCAATTTCAGTGCTTGTGATTGGTCTGTTCATATTTTCTATTTCTTCCTGGATCAGTCTTGGAAGCTTGTGCATTTCTAAGAATTTGTCCATTTCTTCCAGGTTGTCCATTTTATTGGCATAGAGTTGCTTGTAGTAATCTCTCATGATCCTTTGTATTTCTGCAGTGTCAGTTGTTACTTCTCCTTTTTCATTTCTAATTCTACTGATTTGAGTCTTCTCCCTTTTTTTCTTGATGGGCCTGGCTAATGGTTTATCAATTTTGTTTATCTTCTCAAAGAACCAGCTTTTACTTTTATTGATCTTTGCTACTGTTTTCTTCATTTCTTTTTCATTTATTTCTGATCTGATCTTTATGATTTCTTTCCTTCTGCTAACTTTGGGGTTTTTTTCTTCTTCTTTCTCTAATTGCTTTAGGTGTAATGTTAGGTTGTTTATTTGAGATGTTTCTTGTTTCTTAAGGTAGAATTGTATTGCTATAAACTTCCCACTTAGAACTGCTTTTGCTGCATCCCATAGGTTTTGGGTTGTTGTGTTTTCATTGTCTTTTGTTTCTAGGTAATTTTTGATTTCCTCCCTGATTTCTTCAGTGATCTCTTGGTTATTAAGTAGTGTGTTGTTTACCCTCCATGTGTTTGTATTTCTTACAGATTTTTTCCTGTAATTGATATCTAGTCTCATAGCATTGTGGTTGGAAAAGATACTTGATACGATTTCAATTTTCTTAAATTTACCAAGGCTTGATTTGTGCCCCAAGATATGATCTATCCTGGAGAATGTTCCATGAGCACTTGAGAAGAATGTGTATTCTGTTGTTTTGGGATGGAATATCCTATAAATATCATTTAAGTTCATCTTGTTTAATGTATCATTTAAAGCTTGTGTTTCCTTATTTATTTTCATTTTGGATGATCTGTCCATTGGTGAAAGTGGGGTGTTCAAGTCCCCTACCATTTCTGTGTTACTGTCGATTTCCCCTTTTATGGTTGTTAACATTTACCTTATGTATTGAGGTGCTCCTATATTGAGTGCACAAATATTTACAATTGTTGTATCTTCTTCTTGGATTGATCCCTTGATCATTATGTAGTGTCCTTCTTTGTCTCTTGTAACAGTCTTTATTTTAAAGTGTATTTTGTCTGATATGAGAATTGCTACTCCAGCTTTCTTTCAATTTCCATTTGCATGGAATATCTTTTTCCATCCCCTCACTTTCAGTCTGTATGTGTCCCTAGGTCTGAAGTGGGTCTCTTGTAGACAGCATATATGTAGGTCTCATTTTTGTATCCATTCAGCCAGTGTATGTCTTTTGGTTGGAGCATCTAATCTATTTACATTTAAGGTAATTTTCGATATGTATGTTCCTATTTTCATTTTCTTAATTGTTTTGGGTTTGTTATTGTAGGTCTTTTCCTTCTCTTTTGTTTCCTGCCTAGAGAAGTTCCTTTAGCATTTTTTGTAAAGCTGGTTTGGTGGTGCTGAACTCTCAGCTTTTGCTTGTCTCTAAATGTTTTAATTTCTCCGTCAAATCTGAATGAGATCCTTGCTGGGTAGAGTAATCTTGGTTGCAGGTTTTTCTCCTTCATCACTTTAAATATTTCCTGCCACTCCCTTCTGGCTTGGAGAGTTTCTGCTGAAAGATCAGCTGTTAACCTTATGGGGATTCCCTTATGTGTTATTTGTTGTTTTTCCCTTGCTGCTTTTAGTATTTTTTCTTTGTATTTAATTTTTGACAGTTTGATTAATATGTGTCTTGGCGTGTTTCTCCTTGGATTTATCCTGTATGGGACTCACGGTGTTTCCTGGACTTGATTAACTATTTCCTTTCCCATATTAGGGAAGTTTTCAACTATAATCTCTTCAAATATTTTCTTAGTCTGTTTCTTTTTCTCTTCTTCTTCTGGGACCCGTATAATTCGAATGTTGGTGCGTTTAATGTTGTCCCAGAGGTCTCTGAGACTGTCCTCAATTCTTTTCATTCTTTTTTCTTTATTCCGCTCTGCAGTCGTGATTTTCACTATTTTATCCTCCAGGTCACTTTTCCGTTCTTCTGCCTCAGTTATTCTGCTATTGATCCCTTCTAGAGAATTTTTAATTTCATTTATTGTGTTGTTCATCACTGTTTGTTTACTCTTTAGTTCTTCTAGGTCCTTATTAAACGTTTATTGTATTTTCTCCATTCTATTTCCAAGATTTTGGATCATCTTTACTATCATTATTCTGAATTCTTTTTCAGGTAGACTGCCTATTTCCTCTTCATTTGTTTGGTCTGGTGGGATTTTGCCTTGCTCCTTCATCTGCTGTGTGTTTCTCTGTCTTCTCATTTTGCTTAACTTACTGTGTTTGGGGTCTCCTTTTCACAGGCTGCAGGTTCGTAGTTTCCATTGTTTTGGGTGTCTCTCCCCAGTGGCTAAGGTTGATTCAGTGGGTTGTGTGGGCTTCCTGGTGGAGGGGACTAGTGCCTGTGTTCTGGTGGATGAGGTTGGATATTGTCTTTCTGGTGGACAGGTCCATGTCTTGTGGTGTGTTCTGGGGTGTCTGTGGCCTTATTATGATTTTAGGCACCCTCTGTGCTAATGGGCGGTGTTGTGTTCCTGTCTTCCCAGTTGTTTGGCATAGGGTGTCCTGCACTGTAGCTTGCTGGTGGTTGAGTGGAGCTGGGTCTTGGCATTGAGATGGAGATCTCTGGGAGATTTTCTCCATTTGATATTACATGGAGCTGGGAGGCCTCTTGTGGACCAGTGTCCTGAACTCGGCTCTCCCACCTCAGTAGCAGAGCACTGACACCTGACTGGAGCTCCAAGAGCCTGTCCTCCACATGGCTCAGAATAAAAGGGAGAAAAGAAAGAAAAGAAAAGAAAAGAAAGAAAGAAAGAAAGAAAGAAAGAAAGAAAGAAAGAAAGAAA
>NW_020837957.1:26114888-26250406 GCF_003676395.1 Aethalodelphis obliquidens | reverse complement strand
AAAGAAAGAAAGAAAGAAAGAAAGAAAGAAAGAAAGAAAGAAAGAAAGAGAGGAAGAGCGAAAGGAAGGAAGGGAGGAAGGGAGAAGATAAAATAAAAGAAAGTAAAATAAAGTTATTAAAATAAAAAAGAATTTTTAAGAAAAAAAATTTTAATTAAAAACAAAAACAAATGGACAGACAGAACCCTAGGACAAATTGTAAAAGCAAAGCTATACAGACAAAATCACACACAGAAGCATACACATACACACTCACAAAAAGAGAAAAAGGGAAAAAAAAAAAAAAATATATATATATATATATATCATTGCTCCCAAAGTCCACGGCCTCAATTTGCGATGATTGGTTTTCTCTTCAGGTATTCCACAGATGCAGGGTACATCAAATTGACTGTGGAGATTTAATCCGCTGCTCCTGAGGCTGCTGGGAGAGATTTCCCTTTCTCTCCTTTGTTCGCACAGCTCCTGGGGTTCAGCTTTGGATTTGGCCCCGCCTCTGCGTGTAGGTCGCCTGAGGGCGTCTGTTCTTCGCTCAGACAGGACAGGGTTAAAGGAGCAGCTGATTCGGGGGCTCTGGCTAACTCAGGCCAGGGGGAGGGAGGGGTACGGGTGCGGGGCGAGCCTGCGGCAGCAGAGGCTGGCGTGACGTTGCAACAGCCTGAGGCGCACCATGTGTTCTCCCGGGGAAGTTGTCCCTGGGTCACGGGACCCTGGCAGCAGCGGGCTGCACACACTCCTGGGAGGGGAGGTGTGGAGAGTGACCTGTGCTTGCACACAGGTTTCTTGGTGGCTGAAACAGCAGCCTTAGCGTCTCGTGCCCGTTTCTGGGATTCGCGCTGATAGCCGCGGCTCGCGCCCATCTCTGGAGCTCCTTTAAGCAGTGCTCTTAATCCCCTCTCCTCGTGCACCAGGAAACAAAGAGGCAAGAAAACGACTCTTGTCTTCGGCAGCTCCAGGCTTTTTCCCGGAATCCCTCCCGGCTAGCTGTGGTGCCCTAACCCCCTTCAGGCTGTGTTCACGCAGGCAACCCCAGTTCTCTCCCTGGGATCTGACCTTCGAAGCTCGGGCCTCAGCTTCCAGCCCCGCCCGCCCGGGCGGGTGAACAGACAAGCCTCTTGGGCTGGTGAGTGCCGGTTGGCCCTGATCCTCTGTGCGGGAATCTCCCCGCTTTGCCCTCCACACCCCTGTTGCTGTGCTCTCCTCCATGGCTCTGAAGCTTCCCCCCTCCACCACCCACAGTCTCCACCCGCGAAGGGGCTTCCTAGTGTGTGGACATTTTTCCTCCTTCACGGCTCCCTCCCACTGGTGCAGGTCCTGTCCCTATTCTTTTGTCTCTGTTTTTTCTTTTTTCTTTTGCCCTACCCAGGTACGTGGGGAGTTTCTTGCCTTTTGGAAGGTCTGAGGTCTTCTGCCAGCGTTCAGTAGGTGTTCTGTAGGGGTTGTTCCACATGTAGATGTATTTCTGATGTATTTGTGGGGAGGAAGGTGATCTCCACATCTTACTCATCTGCCATCTTGAAGCTCCTCTCCTCCCTGTTCTTTCCACTAAGTACAACTGAAAATCTTGGACACTGCATATAACACAAACATAAGAAGACTCTGAAAGGTGGAGAGAAGAAGGTAGACCAGCTAGGGATCTCAAGACCCAAGGAACAACACAGTGGTGAGTTTCCTGGATTTTCTTTTGCCTCGTATATCCCAGACTTATAACTGAAGAGGCCTGCAACCCAGAAATCGTAACCGACTCAGACAAGGAAAAGGCCAGCAAAAGCCTGTTCTCTTTAGCTAAAGGACCAGGAAAAGAAGAGATTAGCAAGACAGAAAATGTTTAGATAATAACTACTTTATTATTCAAGGTTCTCTAGAGAAACAGAATCAGTAAGATAGGTTGATAGGTAGGTAGGTAGATAGATAGATAGATGATTGATAGATAGAATTAGAAGAAGCAGAGAAAACAAGAAGGTATAAACAAGTTCCAGAGTGTCATAGTATAACAACTAAAATAATTTTTCTAAACAGAATAACATAATTAAAGGAGGAAACTTAGAACATCAGAAAGGAAGAAATAACAAAGGAGTGAAATTATAGGCAAATATGTTACCTTTTCCTCTTCATTTTACTAAGTTATATTTTACTGTTAAAACAAAGATTATAATACTGGGAAAAATGGTTTTAGTGTATGAAGAGGAAATACTTAAGATGATTATATTATAAATGGGAGAGGGTAAAGGAATATAAAAGGAGGTCGTTTTCTATATTTTACTTGAACTGGTAGAATGTAGACCCAGTAGACTGTGATAAGTAATGTTGTATAATGTAATACCTAGGGCAACCATTATAAAAGGCTGTACAAAGAGATACACTCAGAAACACTATTAATAAATAAAAATAGTATTCTAAAAAATGTTCAAGTATTATATAGGAAGGCAGGAATAAGAAAACAGAAATAAAGAACAAACAGAAAACAAAAAAATGAATGGCAGACTTAAGTCCTAACATTTGTAACTACATTAAATATAAATGGTATAAATGAACCAATTAAAGACAGAGGTTGGCAGAGTGGATTAAGAAAGATTACCTAAATATTTACTACCAACAACAAACCAACTTCAATTATAATGATATAGGTAGGTTGCAAGCAAAGATTGGAAAAAGATATAGCATGCAACATTAATAAAATGAAAGCAGGAGTGGCTTTATTAATATCAGATAAAACAGACTTCAGAGCAAAGAAAAAAAAGCAAAATATGTGAAGTGAAGTGGATATGAACTGTAAGGAGAAATAGACAAATTAAAAATTATAGTTGGAGGGCCTTCCCTGGTGGCACAGTGGTTAAGAATCTGCCTGCCAATGCAGGGGACATGGGTTCGAGCCCTGGTCTGAGAAGATCCCACATGCTGCGGAGCAACTAAGCCTGTGCGCCACAGCTAATGAGCCTGCACTCTAGAGTTCATGAGCCACAGCTACTGAGCCCATGTGCCACAACTACTGAAGCCCGCATGCCTAGAGCTCGTGCTCTGCAACAAGAGAAGCCACTGCAATGAGAAGCCCTTACACCACAACAAAGAGTAGCTCCCACTCACCACAACTAGAGAAAGCCCGCAAGCAGCAACAAAGACCCAACACAGCCAAAAATAAATAAATAAATTTATTTTTTAAAAAAGAAAATTATAGTTGGAGACTTCAACACCCCTCTCTCATCAATTGATAGAACAACCTGTATCTGTACCAGCAGTGATATAGAAGAAATGAACAGCATCAAACAATGGGATCTAATCAGTATTTATAGAACATTCCATGCTCAAACAGAAGACTAGACATTCTATTTAAATGCTCACAGAACATATACCAAGGAAGACCATATATTAGGCCACAAAACAAACCTGAACAATTTTAAAAGAATTGAAACCATGCAGACTGTGTTCTCTAACCACAGTGGAATCAAACTAGAAATCAATAATAGAGTGATAGCAAGAAAATTACCAAATTCTTAGAAAGTAAACAACATACTTCTAAATAATCCTTGGGTCAACAGGAAGTCTAGAAGAAATAACTGAAACATTGAACAAATGAAAATAAACAGATAAAAATTTGTGGGACACAGCTAAAGTAGTGCTGAGAGGGGACTTTACAGCACTGAATGCTTATATTAGAAATGAAGGAAAGTCTCAATAATCTAAACTTTCACCTCAAGAAACTTGAAGAGTAAAATAAATGGAAAGTGAGGAGAAAGAAGGAAATAATAAAGGTAGGAGCAAAAATCAATGACATTGAAAACAGGAAAAGAATAGGAAAAGAACAGTGAAACAAAAAATTGTTTCTTTGGAAAAAAATAAAATTTAAAAACCACTAGCAAAATTAAGACAAAGAAAAAGAGAGAAAAGATATCAATACAAATTACCAATATCAGGAATGAAACAGGACATCTGTTTTAAACCCTGAGGACATCAAAATGTCCTTGGGAATATTCTGAATACACACAACCTAGATGAAATTGATCAATAACTTGAAAAAACACAAACTACCACAATTCACTCAATATGAAATAGATCATTTGAATGATACTATAACTATTAAAGAAATGGAATTCACAATTTTAAAACTCCCCAAAAAGGAAACTTAAGGTAGTTTCACCAGAGAATTCTACCAGATAGTTAAAGAAGAAATTACACAATGCTCCACAATCTCTTCCAAAAAACAGAAGAGGAAGGAACACTTCCCAGTTCATTTTATTCGGCTAGTATTACCTTCATACCAAAAACAGAGATAGTACAAAAAAAGGAAAATCACAGACCAATATCTCTCATGAATATAGACATAAAAATCTTGGAACAAAAGTTAGCAGAGGTCAGCAACACATAAAATGAAGTATATACCAAGACCAAGTAGAGTTTATTCAAGAGAAACAAGGCTTATTTGAGAATCAACCAATGTGATCCACATATTAACAGCCTAAAGAAAAAACTTACATGATCATATCAACTGATGCAAAAAAAATTTGACAAATCTAATACCCATTCATTAGAAACAAACAAATGCCCTCTCTAGCATTTATTGTTTGTAGACTTTTTGTTGATGGCCATTCTGACTGGTGTGAGTTGATATCTGGTTGTAGTTTTGATTTGCATTTCTCTAATAATTAGTGATGTTGAGCATCCTTTCATGTGCCCCTTGGCCATCTGTATGTCTTCTTTGGAGAAATGTCTATTTAGGTCTTTTGCCCATTTTTTGATTGGGTTGTTTGTTTTTTTGATATGAGCTGGTTGTAACTTTTGGAGATTAATCCCGTATCAGTTGCATTGTTTGCAAATATTTCCTCCCATTCTGTGGGTTGTCTTTTCATTTTGTTTATGGTTTCCTTTGCTGTGCAAATGCTTTTGAGTTTAATTAAGTCCCATTTGTTTATTTTTGGTTTTATTTCCATTACTCTAGAAGACGGATCGAAAAAGATATTGCTGTGATTTAAGTCAAAGAACATTCTGCCTATGTTTTCCTCTAAGAGATTTATAGTATCTGCTCTTACATTTAGATCTAATCCATTTTGAGTTTATTTTTCTTAAAGAATGTTCTGTTGGTGGGAGTGTAAGTTGGTGCAGCTACTGTGGAAAACAGTATGGAGGTTCCTCAGAAAACTAAAAATAGAATTACCGTATGATCTAGCAATCCCACTCCTGGGCATATATCTGGAGAAAAACATGGTTCGAAAGGATACATGTACCCCGATGTTCATTGCAGCACTGTTTACAATAGTCAAGACATGGAAGCAACCTAAATGTCCATCGACAGATGAATGGATAAAAAAGATGTGGTACATATATACAATGGAATATTACTCAGCCATTAAAAATAATGAAATAGGGCTTCCCTGGTGGCGCAGTGGTTGAGAGTCCACCTGCCGATGCAGGGGACATGGGTTCGTGCCCCAGTCCAGGAAGATCCCACATGCCGTGGAGCGACTGGGCCCGTGAGCCATGGCCGCTGAGCCTGTGCTTCCGGAGCCTGTGCTCCGCAATGGGAGAGGCCACAACAGTGAGAGGCCTGCGTACCGCAAAAAAATAAAAAAATAATGAAATAATGCCATTTGCAGCAACATGGATAGCCTGGAGAATATCATACTAAGTGAGGTAAGTCAGATAGAGAAAGACAAATATCATATGATATTGCTTATATGCAGAATCTAAAAAATATGATAGAAATCAACTTATTTGCAAAACAGAAACAGACTCACAGTCTTAGAGAACAAATTTATGGTTACTAGGGGGAAAGGTTGGGGAGAGGGGTAGATTGGGAATTTGAGATTGATACATATACACTGCTATATTTAAAGCAGATAACCAACAAGAACCTACCGTATAGCACAGGGAACTTTGCTTAATATTCTGTAATAACCTAAATGGGAAAATAATTTGAAAAAGAATAGATACATGTATATGTATAACTGAATCACTTTGCTGTACACCTGAAACTAACACAACATTGTTAATCAGCTATACTCCAATATAAAATAAAAATTAAAAAAACAAACAAAACAAAACACCTCTCAGAAAAGTAGGAATAAAGGGAAACTTTCTTAACTTGACCAAGAACATCTACCAAAAAACCCTATAGCTAACATTATACTTATGGTAAAAGACTCAATGCTTTCTCTCTAAAATTGGTAACAAGGGGAGAATGACCACTCTCACCTATAGAACTGGAAGTTCTGGCCAGGACAGTAAGGCAAGATAAGGAAATAAAAGAGGAATGTCAGAAAGGAAGAAGTAAAACTGTCCCTAGTTTCAGTTGACCTCATTGTTTTCATAGAAAATCACAAGGAATATACATAAAAACCTACAGAACCAGAAAGTGAATACAGCAAGGTCATAAGATACAAGATAAACATACAAAAGTCAACTGCATTTCAATATACCAGCAATGAACATGTGGACACTGAAATTAAAAATATAAATTTTAGAGTCATTCAAACTATTAAATACTTAGATAGAAATCTAACAAAAATGTATAGAACTTGTGTGATGAAAACTATAAAACACTGATGGAAGACATCAAAGAATATCCAAGTAGTATATGAAGAGGCATATATTCATGAATTGAACAATCCAACATAGTAAAGATGTCAGTTCTCCCCAAATCGATAAGCAGGTTTAATGCAATATTTTTCCTAGATATAAGCAATATTATTCTAAAATATATGTGAAAAGAAATTAAAATAGGTAAAAAATATTTTTGAAAGTGAAAAGTGGAAGAAATCAGCTTCCATGATTTTAAGAATATTATCTAACTACAGTAATCAAGACTGTATAGTATTGGCAGGGGGTTAGACACAGAGATCAATGGGCATAGACTAGAGAAACCAGAAATATCTCCACACTACTATGCCTAACTGATTTTTCACAGAAGTGCAAAAGCAATTTGGTGGAGGAAAATAGCTTTTTCAACAATGGTGCTGGAGCAGTTGGATATCCAGAGACAAATAAGTGAACCTCAACCTCAGTCTCACACTTTATACAAAAATTAACTCAAAATGGATCACAGACTTAAATGTAAAATGCTAAAATATAAAACTTTTAAGAAAACATCAGAAAATCTTCAGGATCTAAGGCTAGGCAAAGAGTTCTTATGTTTGATACCAAAAGCACAGTCCATAAAAGAAAAATCAATAAGTTTTATTTACTTCATCAAAATTAAAAACTTTGGTCTGTGAGCAACCCTTTAAAGAAGATGAGAAAACAAGCTCCATATTGGGGTAAAATGTTTGTAAATCACATTGTCTGACAAAGAAACAGTGTCTTGAATAAATAAAGACCTCTCAAAACTTAACAGTAAAAAAATAAGAATCCAATTAGAAAACGGGCAAAAGACATGCACAGACATTTCACTGAAGAGGACATACAGATGGCAAATAAGCACATGAAAAGATGTTAAACATCATTAGCCATTTGGAAAATGCAAATTAAAACCGTAATGAGATACCACTACACACCTCTCCAAATGGTTACAATAACAAGTAATGGCAGCACCAAATGCTGTTGAGAATGGGAGAAACTGGATCACTCCTACATTGCTCATGAGCATATAAAATGGTACATCCACACTGGAAAAGAGTTTGGCCATTTATTATAAAGCTAAACATGTAACTAGCATATGACTTCAACTTAACAGTTATACTCTTAGTCATTTTTTCAAGAAAATGAAAACTTATATTCATACAGTAACTTGTATGTGAATGTCCAAATCAACTTACAAAATAACCCCAAACTGGAAATGATCCAAATGTTCTTCAATGAATGAATGGTTAAACAAATTGTGATATATTGATACCCTGGAATACTACTCAGCAATAAAAAGAAAGGAAACATCAATGCAGCAACAACTTGGATGAATCTCAAGGGAATTATGCTGAGTGAAAAAGTCAATCCCAAAAGGTTGTATACTGCATGATTCCATTTATATATAACATTCTTGAAATTATAAAATTATAGAAATGGAGAACAGATAAGTGGTGGCCAGATGTTAAGGAATGGGTAGGGGCAGGAGAGAAGTGAGTGTGACTATAAAAGGGAAACAGAGGATCTTTGTGGTGATGGAAATGTTCTACTTTTTGACTGTGTCACTGTCAATATCCTGACTGTGATACTGTACTATAGTTTTTCAATATGTTACTACTTGGGGAATCATGGGATTTCTCATATCTTATAACTGCATGCGAATCTATAATTATCTCAAGATAGAGTAATTTTAGAAAAATTACATATGTAAGATTAAATGTCTGAGAATAATCAACAAAATTATTAAAAATAAAAGCAGTGATGTTTTACTAGAGATTAAATCATACTATAAAGACACTGCAATTAAAGCAATATGATACTAACATAAAAGACCAATGGAATAGAATGGAGAGTCAAGAAATTGATCTCAGTAACTATGGGAAGTTGACATATGCCAAAGGTGACATTTCAATTTCAGGGGAAAAAAATAATTGATTTAATAAAAATGTTGGCATAAGTTGCCTTCCATCTAGAAGAAAACTAAAATTATACTATTGGGCTTCCCTGGTGGCGCAGTGGTTGAGAGTCCGCCTGCCGATGCAGGGGACACGGGTTCGTGCCCCGGTCCGGGAAGATCCCACATGCTGCAGAGCGGCTGGGCCCGTGAGCCATGGCCACTGAGCCTGCATGTCCAGAGCCTGTGCTCCGCAACTGAAGAGGCCACAACAGTGAGAGGCCCGCGTACCGCAAAAAAATAAATAAATAAAAATAAAATTATACTATTATCTCTCATCACATGTAAAAATAAATCCCAAAGGTGTTACAAATTTAAATATAAAATAAAAAGCAGAAAATTTTTAGAAGAAAAATTAAGAGAAGATAGGGGTAAGCAGTATCTTTTGAAGCGAGTCTTCATTTTTACTGTAAATTACCCCAAAGCCCAATATATGTACTTAAATATTCACACTTGACTTATGAGCCTGGAAAGAAGTATGGAAGACTATATGACAAAATGTTAACATTGGTTTCTGGGTCAGGGGTGAGGTGAAGTATAGGGGTCAGGAGAAAGGGAAGGGACAGGTGAGTACACAGAAAGATTGAAGATAAGGGGAAAGTATTTAGACCTTTTTTAAAAGGCATGTATAATATGAACCCATTTATATAAAATCTTATATATAAGTATACATCTGTGCCTAAAAATGTATATGAAATCATAGTCACATAAATGTTAATAATGAATATCTCAGGGTTGTGGAACTTAAGTAATCTTATCTTTTTACTTTCTTCCTTATCATTTTCTGAATTGTTTGACTTTCTAACAATAGGAATGCCTTATTTATATATACAGGAAAAAGCAATAAGGCTATATTTTAATTCGGAGGGAAACCAATACATGTGTTTGTATGTATCTTTGTGTCATGGAGGAGAATTTGCCTGGGAGATCCCAGGAGAGAAACCCTCCGCTTTGGAGACACACTGAGTGACCTGAACAACAGAAATGTATTTCTGGAGGCTAGAAGTACGAGATCAAAGCATCAGCAGTCTTGGTTCCTTCTGATGGCAAATGAGGGAAGGATCTGTTCCAGGCCCCTCACCTCAGCTTGTGATGGCCATTTTCTCCGTTTCTTCACATCCTCTTTCCTCTGTATGTGCCTGACATCCTCTTATAAGGACATTAGGCATATTGGGTTAGGGCTCACCCTGATGACCTCATTTTAACTTAATCGCCTCCATAAAGATCCTATCTCCAAATTTGGTCACATTCTGAATTACTGGGGGTTAGAACTTCAACATGAATTTTTTGAGGGAGGATGCAGTTCAGCTTGTAACACTTTAAATCTAGATGTGATAATGGCTCCTTGCCCTTGCTGGTTCCTTGAGGGCTTCCTCATTTCTTGTTGGTTCCCCAAATGCTTCCCACTCCTTCTTAAAGAGTCCCTTCAAATTCTCTTCAGGAATTCCTTCGGTGTGCTGTTACTTGTAGGAGTCGGGACTGGTATAACATTCAAGTGGCAATATTGAGTAGACACCGAGATATTTGAGACTAGAATTCAGAGGAGAGGCCGAAGATGACTCTAAGATTTCACTCCTGTTCAGCTAGTCATTTGCTAGTACCATTTTGCAGGTTCTGTAATGGAGGGAAAGGGATGTGGTTCTGAGGGCACTCTAGAGTTGTCCGGGAAGGAATGACTTAGGAGGTTAAGAAATTGAACAGTGGAGAGATAATAGAGATAGCAAATATAGATACAATTTCAAGATGTCTGTATTAAATAGAAGGACTTTTAACAGGAGTTGCATTATGGCCGAATAAATCATTCTACGGGATAACTGTGTGTGTTTAGAGGAAAGGAGAGAGGAACCGGGGGAAGGGAGAGATTGAGAATATATGAACAGGACACGGGGACAACTCTGGAATTAGGCATGTATCTATAATAGAGCACTACAGTAAACAGCACAGAGGAGAGAAGCAGGCTTTTGAGAGGAGAACTCTACCTCTATTGAAAGGGAGGATGAGTAAAGGTTTGTAAGGCAGTAGAGACAAGAGGGAATAGAGGGGACTTGGTTTCATAACATCTTTAATTTTATCTCATTTCAACTCTGAGTTGAAATCACAGTTGCAAAGAAAAAGTGCTTTTACTTTCACGATTGGCTGGTTTCTTATATTAATTTCTGGGAAATTCTAAGTAACTAATGTTTTACTTTTATGTGCAGAATCTGCACAGCGTTGCTATGCATCTCTCATGGAGGCTAAGTTACCAGTGAACTTCCACCCACAAACATTAGCACAGTTCTTATTCTTTATGTCCCAATAAATGTTGAAAATATCCCCCAGTGTCTTGTAGATGTCATTTACAGTTCTTATCTTATTTGTTAAGGTATACACAAATTTGTGACCATTGTAAGTATAGATGAACAGGGACTTTTGGTGTATCCTCTATAATAATTTGGAAAAGGACTCTAGAAAAAGATTTTCAAGCTAAAGGAGTACCCTTTAATTTAGTTTCCACAATGGAACTGTTAGGATACATTATGTTAGTGATTCAAAAGCAATAATATGTGATGAAATTGATGTACTAAATATGCCTGGCTTTAATACATTTTCATCCAGGAAAGAGACTTGGAGATCCTCTGGACTAATTTACCTCATTTTATGATGAAAGCACTGAGGCCCAGAGAGCAGAATGATCTACCTAAAGTCCCACAGCCAGTTGCTAGACTAGAATCCAGGACTCCTATTTCGTGAGCAGGCTTCATGTTCCCTGCTGGACTGCCTGCTTCTGAAGTCAAAACAACCATGTTTTGAAAGCATTTTATTCTGATTGTATTCTAGGTTTGACCTGCCATGACAAAACAATTTTTTTAAAAAATGGTGTTCAACAGGGTAGTTGCAGCACTATTTACAATAGCCAAGACATGGAAGCAGCCTAAATGTCCATAGACAGATGAATGGATAAAATGTGGTACATATACATAATGGAATATTACTCAGCCATAAAAAAGAATGAAATAATGCCATTTGCAGCAACATGGATAGACCTGCAGATTATCATACTAAGTGAGGTAAGCCAAACAGAGAAAGACAAATACCATATGATATCACTTATATGTGGAATCTAAAAAAAAAGATACAAATGAACTTATACACAGAGCAGAAATAGACCCACAGACATAGAAAACAAATTTATGGTTACCAAAGGGGAAAGGGGAGAATAGGGATAAATTAGGAATTTCGGATTAACAGATACACACTACTATGTATAAAATAAACAACAAGATCCTACTGTATAGTACAGGGAACTATACTCAATATTTTTTAATAACCTATAAGGGAAAAGAATCTGAAAAAGAATATATATTATATATATATATATATATATATATATATATATATATAGCCATACCATATATATATATATGGTATGAATCACCTTGCTGTACACCTGAAACTAACACAACATTGTAAATCAACTATACTTAATTTTTAAAAAAGGGTGTTAACAGGATAACTTCAAAATGAGAGTGAAGCCCAGGAGAAATGTAGCCATGCTGTCCAGAACTCATGATTAGCTCTGTGAATGATGCATTTGGAAGGAAGGATGACTTTATGTTCTCAGTCTCTTGGCCACATGGAGGCTCAGCAGATCTGCCCTGGACATGTAGGAGGGCAGGGCTCGCTCAGAACAGAGGGGCACCTGTCTTCTGAAATTCTTATATTTCATATAAATTTCTCATCTCCAATCCATACCTGGAGCTCTCTTTAATGACCCTGTTTCCCTCTGTATTAACGTTATGCCTATTAACACTTTCAACTATACCTTCTTCTGTAAGAGTTTTATGTGTTTTGATTAATTAGAATGATTTTACAGTAATGCTGAGGACAGGTCTTTTTTTTAAAAAAAACTCTAATAGTTGCTATTTACTACATGCCAGCACATGGCTACTTGCTTTCCACACTGCATTGCAAAGTAGGTATGCTTTTCCATTTTATGGATGAGGAAAGAGAAATTAAGCAATTTGGAGTATTCCAGGTTTCATGGTGGCAGACTCAGGACCCTGGCTCCAAGGTGCACACTTCTTCACCAAGCCACCCAGGGTCCTGCAAACCAGCCCTGGAGGGCCTCCCTGAGGAGGCTACACTGGTGGGGAAGTGGGAGCAGGAAGGTGTACGTTCTCTGCAGTTCTCAGCTGCCCAGTGGTGAGCAGAGGGAACAGTGTCAAGTTAGGGCGTTGTGTCTTTTTATCTTAAAACCTGTTTAAGTTGCTAACTTTTTGGTGTGTGTTGTTTGAGGTCCCAATTAATAATAGGACAGGGTTAATAATAATAATAGTAAGTAACTTCCATTTATTTATATCTTACCGTGCACCAGGAATGGTTCTAAGCACTTTACATGAAGTAATTCATTTAGTTCTCACAGTGGTCCTATGAGGTAGGTCTTTTCATTACCCTGCTAGATAAGAAAACGGAGGTAGAGAGGCTAGGTCACTTGCCCAGAGTTGTACGGCCAGGAAGTGATAGGAGCCAGGATTCAAACCTGGCAGAATGACTTCAGAGTTTTTAAACAATACCATGTCCATACTTCATCAAAGAAATAACAGAGTAGAAGAGATATCCAAGGAAACAGATAAATGCAATGTAGTGTGGTGAGGCATACACAAGGCACTGCATAGGTTAGAGGAAAGCTGGACCTAGGGAGAAAACACCATGACTTGCCCAGCAAAGAAGGCAGAGAATAGATTATTAGACAGGAGAGAGTGACTTGTGCAAAGGCGGAGGCAAGAGAGCACGATGCGTATCAGCATCTCCCAATAGTTCCATGTTGCTGGAGATGGGGGTGGCTCTTGGGAGGGCAGGAAAGGAAACTAGCAGGATGGAGGCTGATGTTAAAGGCACTGGGATAGTACGTTGAAGAAGGTGACCCTCCACAGAGAAGCACTGCAAGGGGTTAAGCAGGGAAGTGACACGACTGCATTTGTGTAGAGAGTTTTGTGGAGGGGGCAACACTGGAGGTGCTGAGATGGTTTAGAAGTCAACCACGTTCATCCAAGTGAGAAAAGAAGAAAGCTTCAACAGAAACAATGTCCCTGGGGGTGGAGAGAAGGAGGTGGGCTTGGGAGAGTCTTGGGACTGTAAAGTCAGCAAGACTTGGGAGACCAATTACAGGTGAAGTGAGGGACTAGGAAGAGCCCGGGGTTGACTTTCACTTTCTGGAAAAACTGGTGGATGCTGATGCCATTCACCACGGAGGGAACTGGTTGCAACAGCAACACCGCCAGCCAGGAGATGCTGAACGTGCTGTTCTAAGTATTTTAAGCACTTGATTCGTGTTAACTGATTTATCCCAAGTAGCAGTCCCGTGGTGGAGGCCCTGTATTTTCCACATGTCATAGATGAAGAGAGGGAGGCAGCGGGGGGTTAAGTAATTTGCCCATTTGCAGCTGCTAAGAGGTAGAGTCAGGATTTGAACTTAGGCAGTCTGGAAGCAGATTCTGTGCTGTTGGCCACCGTACTACGCTCCAAGTAAGACAGTGAACTCCATTTTTGGCATCTCAAATTTGAGACGCCTGCAGAGCCATCAAGTGACAATTTCCAGCAGGAAGTTGGGCACATGGGCTCACCTGGAGCTCAGGTGAAGATCTAAATTCTTCTGCCAGCTCAGAATAGATACAGTGCAAAGGGATCTCCTGCGATTGGACAGCCAGGAGTGGGCACTCCCTGTATGGTCATTTTTTGCGCTTATGTGCGCGATATCCCAAATATATTGGAAACATGAACTTTGTGAGTGGATTTTTAACTATATGCTTAATGGTGTGGGCTTGAAACTTTAGTAAACTGCTAGAAACCACTGGGCATCAATTTAAGGGAGATTGTGCTTATAAAAATGACTCATCACCTTAGATTCTTTCTGGAATAAAGAATGGTGTGGGGGGGTGATTGAATAGATAAAATACAGCCCGGACTCTCACTTGTCACATGATTCTGGGTACAATGAAGAGATAAGCCCTGATATGGAAAAAGCCTGACAGAATTAGTGGGCAAAAGCTAGCCTCAAGACGTAGGAAATAACCAAATTAAATGGGCTGCTTGTAGGCACAGGTCTACTGTGGGCTAAATTGTTTCCTGCAAAAAGGAAAAAAAAAAAACCCTCAACTCATTTTTGTCTTCTTAACTTTTAAACAGACACTGCATAATTGCACTTCCCTTGTCTTAAGATTGTTGCTGAAGCAAGGTGGGGATGGAGGGGAGAAAAAGAGAGAGGGGTGGGGGGAGAAAGAGAGAGAGAGAGAGGAAGAGAGAGAAGGGGAGAGAGGGCGGCGGGGAGGAAGAAGAGGAAGTGCTTTGGGCTTCATCTCCATCTCATTGCTTATCAGGGATGCTAATAACATCCCACCTGCCAGTACAACCAGGAGATGGACATGTTTCATCTGAGCATCTTCTCTTTGAAATATCAGTACTTGCTCTTTTTCTGAGGAAAATTTCAACTTCAGTTTCCTTTCATCTCTGACTGCATGAGAAGCTATAGTTTAATGGCACTTAGTGGACCAGTTGATGAAACAGTGACCTCATTTGCTGGCTCAACCCAGACGGGATATAGAGAAAGCATGAAGCCTGTTTTGCCAGGCTACATGCTCATGTTTTCTTCGTCCCTGCAGGACATTTGCTCATCCATCACATATTTGCAAAAGGCTTATTATGTGCCAGGCACTGCATTAGATGACGGGAACAACAGAGAAAAGAGCTCCACAGACGAGGAAAGGTCCACAGACTGAAGCAGTGCCGTGTGGTAAGTACGGCTAGGAGAGAAATGTAGGCATGCCATGGATAGACATATAATGAGCATGAAACCAAGTCTTGGTATCAGGTGTCAGAGCAAGCTTCCTGCAGGCAGCGGGGATAACTGAGCACAGATCTGAAGGCTAAACAGGGGTTAGTCAGTTTGAGAGGGCAAGAGGAAAGGTGCAGGGCTCCAGGCTGTGGGAATAGCATGTGCAATTGTCCCGAGGCCAGAAAAAGAGAAGACACATGGGAACAGGTGTAATCTCTAGCATGACTAGAGAGCATGAGTATGAGGGAAAGAAGAAAGAGGCAGGCTGGTAAAAGAGGAAAGCCTGGAGAGAAGTAAGCAGAAGGGTTTGGGACAGCGAGATCTATTATAAGTCTAAGGAGTTTGGCTCTTACCGTGATTATAATATGAGCCGTTAAAATGTTTTGAACAAGAGAATGACGTGATCAGATTTACAGTGTATAGATGCTGTACTGGCTGAAGTGTGGATAATGACTTAGAGGATGCAGGGTTGGAGAGGAACCATCAGGGTGTTGCTGTAGCAATACAGACGTGAGAAGACGCTAGCCTGAACTAATACAATGGCTTGGTGATAGGCTGGTTTGGGAGGAGTTAGAAACAGGGTGAAACCAGGGGTCAAGAATGGAGCTGTGATACAGTGAGGCCTGAAGAGAGTTCAAGAGGCAACCTGCAGGTCTCACTTCCTTTGTTTGCTCTTTATAGAGTTAACAACTCTTGGAAAAACAAGACCATATAATCTATTTATGTTTCCCATTTCCTCACTCCAGGCAGCCATTAATCCGTTCAGCAAATTCATTATGTATAATCTATGCCCTCGAGGGGCTTGCAGACAATTAAATAAACAATTAGAAAACCATACCAGGTTACATCAGCATGTTAGGGTAAGGGTATGGAAAATTTAAAGGGTTTGCCTGCTTAAAAACCTACTTTGGCTTCCTCTCTCACTCAGAAGGGAAAAACAACCCCTTCCGTGTTCACTGGAATCCATTTACGTATGACAGACTCACAGCAAACACCATGCTGACCTCTCTCAAGAGTTGTACACCCACATTCCCAATTGTTTTCTAAAAACCTCAACATAACGTCCTTTAGAAACATCAAACTTAGCATTTCTAAAAACAACTTAAGAATCCTCCTTCTATGTTCCCTATCTCCGTGAATGGTGTCGCCAGCACTGATCATTCAAGCCAGACACTTCACAGGTCACTATGATTTTTCCTGCCCCCTCATTGCACGTGCCCCTTCCCAATCCAGCTGGTTAGGAAGACTTGTCAAGTCAATATCCAGAATGTATCAGTGTCCCCATTGCCCTGGTTCAGACTGGCATAATTTCTTCCTTGACTAATCCTCAGTCTCATAATAATCTCTTGGATGTCACTCCATTCTTTACATTCTCATCAGAGTACTTCCTCTATAAGCAAGTCAGATTATGTCACAACTTAAAAACCTCTGAGGACTCTCCATACCCGAAGGATAAGATCAAACTCCTTAACAAGGTCCTTCCTGATCAGGTCTCAAATTATATATTTAGCCTTTCTTCCCAAATAGATTATTAGCTCCACGAGGGCAGAAAATGAGGCCTTATTCATCTTTGTAGACTGAATGTCCACTGTAGCACATGACACATGGTATTTGCTCAATAAATGTTTGCTGAAAGATCAGGGCTGTAAATATGACACCCTCCCACCCACCGTATATATCTGCTTCCTTTCAAGCTGAAATAATCCATGTTGCGTCTTGCTGTAGGCAACATGACTGTGGCAGAATGAACTATGGCTTTACTGGCCTTCTGTACCATCCTCCTCCTCTTCCTCCTCCTTCTCTTCCTCTTCGTCCTCCTCCTCCTTCTCATCTTCCTCCTCCTCCTCCTCCTCTTCCTCCTCTTCCTCCTTCTCATTTTCCTCCTCTTCTTCCTCCTCCTCCTCTTCCTCCTCCTCCTCCTCTTCCTCCTCCTCCTCCTCTTCCTCCTCCTTCTCCTCCTCTTCCTCCTCTTCCTCCTCCTCCTCCTCTTCCTCCTCCTCCTCCTCCTCTTCCTCCTCCTCCTCCTCCTCCTCCTCCTCCTCCTCCTCCTCCTCCTCCTCCTCCTCCTCCTCCTCCTCCTCCTCCTCCTCCTCCTCTTCCTCCTCCTCCTCCTCCTCCTCCTCCTCCTCCTCTTCCTCCTCCTCCTCTTCCTCCTCCTCCTCCACCTCCTCCTCTTCGTCTTCCTCCTCCTCCTCTTCCTCCTCCTCCTCCTTCTCTTCCTCCTCCACCTCCTCCTCTTCCTCCTCCTCTTCCTCCTCCTCATCCTTCTCTTCCTCCTCTTCCTCCTCTTCTTCCTCCTCCTCCTCCTCCTCCTCCACCTCCTCCTCTTCCTCCTCCTCCTCCTCCTCTTCCTCCTCCTCCTCCTCCTCCTCTTCCTCCTCCTCCTTATCATCGTCATCATCCTCCTCCTCCTCCTCCTCCTCTTCCTTCTCCTCCTCCTCCTCCTCCTCATCATCATCCCACAATTGTAGCAAACGTCCAGGCATTGAGCTCTTATTGCTGATGATGGGTGATATGTAGAACAGGGAAAAAAATGCACTCACATCCTGGGCAGTTATAAATAAGGCTTGAAAACAAGAATGGGTTTACAAAAATGATTTGTTTTTAGTGTGCAAAGACTGAAGGCTGTATCATTGCTTTGGTGGTAACGGGCTCTAATGGAGTTTTGTTAATTGGCAACTAGGCGAGAAAAGAAAGATTGATATGTCCCTCAAAGGCAGGGACTAGAACTCTCCTACATTAGTGGGATCCTTCCGAACCTCTTTAAAGAAGTACACATAGAGAGAGAATGGTAATGACAGAATTTTGAAGGTTGAAGAAAATTTGTGCTGGAGGAAGGACAGATTTTATATATATGTATATTGTGTGTGAGTGTGTGTGTGTGTGTGTGTGTGTGTGCATGCCTGTGTAAATGGAGAAAGGATCAGTGAAAGAGTACCAAATTTTAGTATCTTTTTTCTCCAATTATAAAAGAGATAGGTGTTCATGTTAGATATCTTGGAAAATAAATTTAAAGAAGAAAAAAAGCAATGGTAATTGCAACATCAGAAATAATAACTTAATATATTGGATTATTAAATTCCAGTTTTTTGTATGTTTATGTAAATAGTATAACATATTGTTAAAGACCACAATCTCTGTCATCATATAGATGTGGTTTCAATCCCAGTTCTGCCACTTACTACCTTCTTGGTCTTGGAAAGTTATTTAAACTGTCTCAGCTTCAATTTTCATTTCCACAAAGCAAGGATAAGAGTAATAATTGTAACCCATAGGTTTGTTTTGAAGATTAAGTGAAATAGCGTACATGAAGTACTTGGCATGGTGCCTAGCACATGTAGTAAATACACAATGAATATTGGATACTGATTTGTTTTCCCCGAACAAAATGGACATTACTTGCTTTACCAAAATAGATTTTATACTGTGTGTATGTGTGTACTTTTGTATCATGCTTTTTCTAACACTTTCTAATTCTTTCAAAATATTCTATCATCTGACTGTATGGGAATTTATTTTGCCATCTTATTCTGGCTAGAAATTTAGTTTGTTTTCAGTTTTTAACTATTATGAATAATACTGCAATGAACATTCTTTAGCTTAATCTCTACCACATCATGATTATTTTCTCAGAGTGAATTACTAGAAGTAGAATTACTGGATCAAAGGGCATGAATATTTGGAGATTCTTGATACCTAGTGCCAAATTGTCCACCAGATAAGCTGAACCAATTTATACTCCCTCTGACCTAGCATGAGGTGTCTCATTTCTCACCCTCACAGATATATACATATATATATATATATATATATATACACACACACACGTACATATACATTTAAATCTTGCCAATTTAGTAGGCCATCCCCCCAAATTTTAATATTTAAATATTACAGTATCATTTGAAGCCAGATATCTGTGGGACATTTAATATTAAGATTGGTGATTCCATGGATGAGAAGTGCCCCTTATATAGTATGCTAAAGAAACCGGTACTGCTCTGCAGGAGATAAGATCAAATGGGGAAACTTCATTGCTCTCTTCAATGATATCAGAGGTCTCTGTGAAAGAACTGTTTCCCATCCTGTGTGTGGTTTAACTAAACAAGAGAGCCTAGGCTTCACTGAAAATGGAAGAGACAGCTCTTGAATGCAAGGAAAGCATAACAACTTTCAGAATGATGAGCTACCGGGGAGGCTCCCGAGAGAGGTGATGGGGCCTGGAAGCTCTTAAGACCAGCATAGTCACCTTTTTCCTTGGGTGCTAAAAGTCCAGAGCCCTGAAGGAAAGGGGCACCCCACCTGATCTCTGTGGTCTCTTCCCATCTGCGATTCTATAGTTATTTTAGTAGGATGTTGATTTTGTGGTATTTTTGGAACTAGAAAGAGATGGTTTTATTCCAATGCATATGTCAGGCGACATTTTTGAACGGACAAATTAAGCTCCATTTAGAATCATCTATCCCTTTACAAGTTCAGACACATGCAGTACAACCCTGCCATCAGCCGTCTTATTTGAAGCAGGTTAATAACTAGCAATGATGACCACAGTCTTTTAAAAATAAAACTTTCTGCATGTGTTCTTTTCATGCTTGGTCAGTGTTTTATGGAAAGGGGTATTTACTGTTAAAAAATCTGTTTAATGGCAATGTACATAATGAAGAAATAAATGAGTGCAAAAATGCTCGTGTTTTTTGTTACTGACCAGTCTACCCCAGCTCTTCCCCCTGGATTCTTTCACACAAAGAACACATTGTTATTGGAGCCATTACAGACCTTCTCTGCTTTGCCAGGCTCTGCGGGGCTCGAGGGAAATGGCTATAGATTTCAGCAGAAAAGTCCATCAGACAGATCACATGTGACCCCACTGTTTCCAGGAAAGAATGTACGAGAACACTTCAGCTGAATAGACAGATTTTCCAAATGTTTTAAATCAGTTTTGAGACAAAAAGAGGAAGATGCTAAGAAATGGATTTGGCCTATACACATTCGACCATGCGGTGCCCATTTCTCTGGAATGCAGACATTAGGGGCTCTCATGTGGATGGAGGACCTTAAGGGGGAAAAAAACCCAGCCTACCACAACAATTAAGCAGCAATTGAAGAAAAGCAAGGCAAGAAAAGATGGCCCTATGTTAGTACAATAGCTCAGGGGCTTTTCATTTTGGGGCATAAAGACAGAACAGAGAATGTTGTTTTCTTTTTAAAGCTCTTTTAAAAATGGTAACTGCATCCTGCTCTTGTAGATGTATTACTTATGACATCCCAGTTTTCATCCGTTCATGATTTTACATTAGAGTTAAATCTCTGCAGCTTGAATCTCACGGCTGAGTTAGCCAGAGCCCATAAAATATTGAAACCTTTAGAGCAGCAGCCAGCCAGGTTGAGAGAAGTTCATGTCCAAAGCTGAGCTTTAGATTCTGAGACATCCCAATTGGAGTGTAGTACAGAAAAAAGCACTGATAAAATTTTCATAAAAATGAGCTAAGGATATTGCTAGCATGCTTCCCAGCATCTATATGAAAACTTAATCTGAGCTAATGGAAAGTATGAAAGCCTTTCTCAATTCAAACACAGTCAATGCATGATTCATAAATTATTGTCAGAGAAGTGATTCAGCTCCCAGATTTATTCTCTTTTGGGTAGAGGCAACCAGAGGAGAACTGGGTCTTTTTGACCTTTAATGCCAGCAAATTTTACAGTAGAGCTGTCAATATAACCAAGTAAACTGGTCATTTCTCCAAACATCTACAAAATACCCTCAATATACCCAGTGCTAGCTAATACTAACTTGGCCCACTAGGTTACTGACAGTACATCCGGAGCAGCAAATACCAAACATCTGAGCTTATCTGACTACACAGGACTGAATGGAATCTATATGTGGCCATGCCCACATTATCCACAGTAGTTTGGGTAAAATGTGGCTTTCAGGTGTCCCCTCACCTTCATACCCTTTGGGTGGTGACAGTGCACTCACATTACCCTGTAAAATGATTATTATGAGCAGCTCAATTTCATAGGCAGAGAAAAGGAGCTCAGGTTTGTGGCTCACTAAAGCAATAGTGTTATATGGAAGTTATAGACGTTGTTCAGATTAGTATGAAATAAGTTTAAGTGGGACAGTAAGATGGAAACTTAAACAGTCGTGCATGTGGAGAAGCCTGTTAGAAATATCCTTTTAATGTTATATTTCTTCATCCATCAGACAGGTTTGAGCCCCTACAAAATGCTAAGCATTGTGGAGAGTATAAAGATGAAAACACAGACCACAAGTTTAATGAGTTAATAACCCTATGCAACAGAGCCATAGAATTTCAAACTTTAAAGGATTCTTAAAGATTATTTAAGAATCCAGTTCTTCTCCCCTTTAGAGCTTGAATCTTTTCTATAATGTCCCCATGGAGTGGTCAATCTGCCTGGATTGTACATGCTTCTTAAGAACCACTTCCCTCAGTGAGCAGTGTCTTCCTCTTAGCCAATCACTCCAGTTAGAAACCTAGAATCAGTTTTGATTCCTTGTCTCTCAAATCCATGCACTCAGGATCGCTATACGCTGCAAGTTCTATCTACCAGTTTTTCTCAGAACAGTTCTGGCGCCTCTGCTGTGTTGCCACAGTTATCTCTTACTAGTAAGTTATCTCTTACTAGTGCTGTTTAAAATTCCAAGTTTCCCTGCCTATTATCTCCTCTTCCTCCAATTTACCCTACATCCTGCCACCATAGTTTCTTTTTAAGACAGAGATGATTCTGTCACCCATGTGTTTTTAAAAGCCTTTTAAGGCTCCTCATTTATTTCAGAATTAATTCCAAACTCATTAGTATTGTTCAAGGCTCTCGCAGTATGACTCTGATACACCTTTTCCAGGCTCGTCTCCATGCAGTCATGCTCTAGTCTAGAGTAGTAGACACACCTGCAGGTGGAGCTTTTAGCAAATAAACTTGTGCCCAACCTGAGATCAACTGACAATTTGGGGCCACAGGACCCAGACATGAGTATGTTTTGTGAAAGGTGAGTCTAGTGCACAGCCACTTCTCCTAGAGCCACTGTGCTAGGAGGATTGGGCCACTTCCTCTTCCTTTAATCCCATGAACTTTGATGCCTGTGTACCTTTGTTCAACCTGTTACCAGGGCCTGAAATCCCAGCACCTCATCTGAGCCTAGAACGAAAACAAACATTTGTTATTTAGAACGGTGTTTTCAGAGTGGTCAGGATGTTAAGGAGAACTCGAGAGGTTTCCCCAGAAGACAGACATTGGGGGAAACCTTCACAAGCATCACACCGTATTCTAGGGACTGTTCTACGGGCTGGGGATAGAGCAAAAATGTTTGGACCATAGAATGTAAGCTCCATGAGAGTAAGACTCTTGTCTGTCTTGTTCCATGTTGTAACTCTAGCCAATAGAACAGTCCCCAGGATAGAGCAGGTACTCAGTAAATGTTTGCTATAAGAATGAATGTGAATTTGAGATGCCTTTGAGATACATGAGCAATGCTGTCCCAGAATTTTTGGCTATACCACCAGCTCAGTCCAGCACTTCAGTCGACTAAGATATTTCTTTAATTCTGAATCTGTTGTCTAAAGTATGAGCATTCTCCCAGTCTTCTGTTACTTGCAACCAGCAGGGCAGAGGTGGTACATATTTTTATTTATGTATGGTGTGTGAAGGCACCTCCATAGCTCCCAGATCCATCAGTCAATTATGAAGTGCATTCTGTGTGCCCAGTGATATGCCAAGTATTATTAAAAGTAAGAATTCAAGATCAGTGTAAGATTCAGTCCTCCTCTCAAAGATCTTATAATCTTGTTGAAGACTAAATCATTTTTGAATAAAATAGTGGGGAGACGGAAGGCAATCTGTCAATAAAAATGTTACATGAGGTACAGCCAGAAATTTAATAATGAAGATGAATATCCCTCTCCTGATATATGAAAAGCCAAGCTATTTTTCATACTTCTCATCGAGTGTGGGTGGTCAAAGGGCAAGCACAATTTAATTCTCGAGGCCAAAAGCTACACTCAGATACTATATTAAAATTCTGTCCCTTCTTCTGTCTCTGACATTGTGGAGCCCCGTAGTGGTCCTGTGTGAGATTCTACTTTAAAAGAGACCTGATGATCATATATTCCAGGGGTTTTTAAGAGATATTTTTGCAGTCAAGTTTTGTGAGTATCATGGAGTCAAGTTTAGAATAGTTGCCATCTGTATCTTCAAATTTAAGATCTATAAAGTAATATTCTAAGACAGGAAGAAAATATAAGTAATTAGGTCAACTTGAAGGCTTCATTGCTGCACCCCCTGCAGCAGCTGATGTAGGATAGCTCGTACTGACCACCTCCCTCCACGGCAGCCCCTTTCCTGAGCCTCTTACAGCGCACCCAGGATGCCTCGAGGGTGGGAATGGCTGGGGGCTATTGCCAGCTTCAGGGATAGTAGCCAAGCTATAGCAGTAAAGCCAGGGCATCATATAAGTCACCTCTGATTCTGAGAGCTGTTTCTCTCCTTAAGGGATTGTCTTACATTCCAAGATGTATAGGATACCTACCGTAGAAGCCAAGGGATGTAGAATAAGAACAGGTGTGTTATTTAAATCATGCATGGGGAAGCAAGAAGGTTCTTCTAATTAGCTTTTAAAATCACTGTGATCACAAGGCTGGAATCAGAAAAATAGGTTGAGGTATCCTTGTATACCTGTGCTCGGAATATTTCAAAACACTTATTGTAATTGTGCAACATCAATAGAGCTGCTATTTCAAGAGCCGGTAGAGAGAAAATTCTACTGTGTGGTTAAATGTTGGTCTTTGTGCTAGAAGATTAAAGAGAACAATCTCTTGTTTATGTCCCTTTTCCATAGGGGGCACATAATTGTATTAGCAGCATTTCCGCACTCCTTAAAAGCTATACCTTATTTCAGTTGATTTTTTTAAAAAACCTGAAATCAGCTTCTCACCTGAAAAAATAAATATCTAAGTAAAAACCCTGGGAAGCAGGGATGTTTTCTTGCTCGTGGATTCCTTCCAATGTTGCAGCATCTGAGGCTATTTGGTCTCAGGGTGTCTGTCACCTATAGACTTAGATTTTACGAGTGCTGACCTCATTTCCTTCCTTTGTTTTTAATTGTCCAAGCAGCAGTGAAAAAGGAGGCGAAGAATACCATTACTGCTTGCCAAGTTAACATACATAAATGGCACTGTTATATGGGGAGGCTGTAATAAGTCATGTGACAGAGAGCAAAGGCAGCCCAGCGTGCAAAGGGAGCAATTTTCTGCCCCGCAAACAGCACTTCAGGTGCTGTCGTTCATCTTTCTGTGGCTTGCTCTGTCAAAGTCTGCCCGGAGCAGAGGTGTTCAGGGACCCAACAGGCCATAAGTGTCCAGCTGAAAAACCTGGGAGATATCCCCAGGCCCTAGGAGTTCCCTTTTTCAGTTGCACTGATTTACTTCACAATGCTCCTTCAGGGAATTTCTGCCTTCCATTGCTTTACTTTCCCATTTCCTTTCCTGTCATCTTTAAAAAGCCATTAAAGATCACGCAGGCAGTTTCTGCAGGCTCAAATTTCTGAGAGTTTCTGTCGCTTAATAAAATGCACCCTTTCAGTAGGCTGTGTTCTCCTTTGTGCTGTTAAGGTCTGGGTGCTATTAAGACTTTTAATTAGAGGTGGTGATCATAGATCAAGAAAGCAAAAGATGGCTGAAATTCTCAGGGAAGGCAACATTTTCCTATCCGGGGATCTAAAATGGCTACTTGGCTCACAGATCCAGGATAGAAACACTAACTATGGATTATGAAAAAGGAAGCAAAATTAAAATATGCTTCCCTCCCTCTTCACCCCACCATTTTCCCCTAATTATTCATTTCAAAGGCCTCCAATTGCCAAGGTTAAGTGTTTATTGTCAACACCCATTGAAGGCTGCTTTAGGAAAACAATTCAGCTTTTAATTTGTTTACAAATCCAATTTCCAAGTGTACTCCTTACCCAGCAAAGTCCAGATAGCTTCTGAAATCTTGCCCGTATTTTCTTTCTTCCCACTGAATCTTCTGTCTACAGCCTTCCATATAATTCCTTTGCTGTGTAATATGCATGCAGCCTTCTCCACAATACAGAAGGTTTGTATTCAAATGCCACCTCGCCGATCATATCGTATTAATTCAGATTTGTCTATCATTTTGTGTGGGTGCTGCTTTGCCTTAGGTATTATAATAACAGTACCTCACCTGTCATATCCCACGAGCTCTTCCTCACCTAGAAAATTGCTCTAATACTGCCTCAGATTTCACAGACCTTTTTTATTTAAAAAATTTTTTGCACAAGCTTACCTATCACAGCACAATAATTGAACTTTTATTGGAAGCCTCCACATATATCTTTATTACACACTTGTTCTAGTCCAGCAGTTGTTCCATGTTGATTCTACAGCAGATTGAATTGTTCGAACCCAGTCTTTTTTCCTCATCTGTAAAAACATCTTGTTCCCTTTTCAGACTACTCTCAATCTCTATTTGGGTCGCTTTAGTAAGTAATATTTCCAGATAGATGACCAGCTATTCAAAGTATTATTTATTGGGGGATTTTACTATTAGGCAATATTATAGGGCTCTATGAAAAGATGTCTGAAAGTCTCAGGTTGAAAATCTGAGCTTAGTGTTTCATTTCTTGTGACAAACATTTAAATGTACGTGTTCAAAAACAAAACACAATTTCTTTGAAACACGGTTTTCAGAAAAATCCAAAATGTGGCAAATGCCAAATAGAGATTTTTTAAAAAAATGATATAGATGACTTTGCATTAATGCAGTGTTTGGTTTGTTTTTTTTTTTAATTGTGAAAGCTGCTTAAGTAATTTTCAAGAATCCACAGCCATGGGTCATTTGGTGTCAGGGCTTACTGAACTCTGGTTGCTTTAACATGGCACACTGAATTAGAAGAAGGCTACCTTTTAAGTGCTCTATAATGAAAACAAATGGTACATTTCGAGCCTGCCACTGCCTTGTAGTGTATGCCATGTTCCAGAGAGAAGAGCAAGCTACTGAGAACAAATACCATCTCATTGGCTAAAAAGCCGTCACCAATGTCTTTTCACATAATTAAACTGGACATATTTTAGAAAACTGAAATGACAAAGATAGACTGTTCAATTGCAAATAGTATTCAGTGGCGTTATCAATGGCAGAGATTCCAAGGTTTGCATGTTAATGGAAGGAAGGTGCTAATTTGAGTACTTTAAGCTTCATTCACAGGCCTGTTTACATGCTTTGTTCCACCTGGACCTGTTTGGAAGTTTGTCAAAAACCTAACAAGCAGAAAAAGATTGCATTTGAAAATACACATGCATGTTTAATTAAGCCAGGGCCACTGAACATTCCTCAATATATTTAGCTGGTGAGGTTTAAGTGCCATCAGAGCATCAGGTATTATCACCTTTTGAAGTATTGCCGAATCTTTAATATTTAAAGCACAAAGCAGGCTGTAATAAATTCTAGCAGACCGTGGAAGATTAAAGATGCTTTATAAATGTGACAGCTCGTAAATTGAACACCAGCATTAAAGGTTCCCCCCGATATTTCCCAGCATGTTTTTCAGGTGTATGCTAAGTTATGAATACAATTAAATAGCTATAATTATTCTCCAGGAATGGACAGCAAATTTAAATGCCTACAAAATTTGCAATTGGCTACAGAATAGGGATTTATACAGAAGAGTGGCCTGAGTGGGCAAGGTAAATCTTCCTAGCAGGTATCAACCAAAGCTTTTTCAAATCCAGTGAAAACTTTACTCACCCCATTTGACATGGGTCCTTTAGGAGCCTGAAGCCGTGACTGTCCTGGATAAGTACACAGCAGCAAACAGATGTGTCGGGAAAGAATGAACTAGGGCTGTGATACCCAGAGGCATGTGTCTTAGGAACCACATTCACCATCACCATTAGACAAAAGGGCTCTGCAATTTATGTGTCTTTGGCACACTGATCTGATCAAACACAAGCAGTGCCTGGCATAGAGTAAGCGCTAAGCAAATACTTGTGGAAGGAATGAATGAGTGAATAATAAATGTAGAATGATATTCCTATTCTAATACCTTCATATTTTTATAAAATGAAATTTCCTGGAAACTAAATTTAGCTTAAGTTCATCAAATCCATGAAAAAGTAGGGAGAATAGTGATGTTTTGCCCTTGGAGCAGAGCGTATATCACAGTGTTTTTTAAATGATCAAATACTTCCTTAGGAGGTGAGATACCATGGGCCTTAAAAGGGGAAGCATTGCTCTGCTACTAATCACCTCTGGGAGCTTGGCCAAGTCACTGGATCATAATCAACTTCAGTTTCCACATCTATAAAATGGGGATAATAATCCCTTTTTGTAAGAATTAAATGAGACAATGGATCACAAGCCCTCTGGTGCAGACACATAGGAATTGCTTCCTAAGTAAAAGCCTTTCACTCAGAAAGGCAGCACGGGTTAGTAGTTAAAAGCAGAGAAGAACGCTGGCCCAGACTACCCGGGTTTGAGTCCTGGCTCTGCCTCTCTACTCACTGACCTTGGGCAGGTTATTTGACCTGCCTGTGCCCCTGTTTTCTATCTATAAAATGGAGATAACAACTGAATCTACTCCATAGCGTTATTATGAAGACTGAATGAGTTAATATTGGTAAAATGGTTGGAGCTGGGCATGGCACATGGTAAGCGAATAAGGTTTTGTGAAATAAAATAAACAGGCATTAACTCTCTGCCTGCCACGGGAGACTTTTCTGAAAGGAGGTGTTGAAGGCTTTGCAACTCTGTGCGGCAAATGAACTGCACTTCAGAAAGGACCCAGGGGAAGCCTCTGTCATTGCTTTTGCAGCCTCTAGGTGTCCTTGATCTAATGCAAAGAACTGCAAGGGCTGAGTTTCTGTCTCAGGCCTCAGGGCCCAGGATGGGTTTTCTAAAGTCCTGAAAAATAATGCAGCTACTGGGAAACTTTTCTCAGTATTGAGGAAAATAGGAGCTCCTCAGCTATTTACCTCAGCAGGAAAAGCTGCTGTCACCTCTCACCTACCCTGCTGAGACCCTGGGACAGTTCCTAGTCCCTGGTTAGATGACTGATGATAGTAGCTCTTGTTATTGAGAACCTACTGGCTGCAAGTGCTCTACAAACATCTTGTTGTTCCTCAAAACAGCTCCATGAGAAAGACATAATTATTATCACCATTTTACAAATGAGGAAACTAAAGCACAGAGCAGTTGCTCAATTTGCCTAAGGTCATAGAGCCAGTAAAGGGTGGAAACAAGGCTCAACCCAGGCAGTCTGACTCTAGAGCTCATATTACTAACCACTAAGCTCTGCTGTCTTTTTGTAGGTTAATGTGTATGATTGCTGAGAAAATTCAATCTGTATTTTACCTGAGTTCTAGTGAGTCCTGGTGTTGAGGTAGGATGACAACTACTACTTATCTTCATGTATATTTAATGAGAGTATGTGGGGTGTGTGTGAGGGGGGGGTATATGTGTGAAACTAATTACTGCAAGGCGTCTGATGAAGCAGAACTTAAAATTCTTATTTTTTTATTTTATTTATTTTTTATACAGCAGGTTCTTATTAGTCATCCATTTTATACACATCAGTGTATACATGTCAATCCCAATCTCCCAATTCATCACACCCCCACCCCCACCCCCCGCTGCTTTCCCCCCTTGATGTCCATACGTTTGTCCTCTACATCTGTTTTCTACGTCTCATCTGTTCTCTACATCTCAATTTCTGTCCTGCGAACTGGTTCATCTGTACCATTTTTCTATGTTCAACATATATGCGTTAATATACGATATTTGTTTTTGTCTTTCTGACTTACTTCACTCTGTATGACAGTCTCTAGGTCCATCCACATCTCTACAAATGACCCAATTTCATTCCTTTTTATGGCTGAGTAATATTCCATTGTATATATGTACCACATCGTCTTTATCCAGTCATCTGTCGATGGGCATTTAGGTTGCTTCCATGGGCTGGCTATTGTAAATAGTGCTGCAGTGAACATTGGGGTGCATGTGTCTTTTTGAATTATGGTTTTCTCAGGGTATATGCCCAGTAGTGGGATTGCTGGGTCGTTTGGCAGTTCTATTTTTAGTTTTTTAAGGAACCTCCATACTGTTCTCCATAGTGGCTCTATCAATTTACATTCCCACCAACAGTGCAAGAGGGTTCCCTTTTCTCCACACCCTCTCCAGCATTTGTAGTTTGTAGATTTTCTGATGATGCCCCTTCTAACTGATGTGAGGTGATACCTCATTGTAGTTTTGATTTGCATTTCTCTAATAATTAGTGATGTTGAGAAGCTTTTCATGTGCTTCTTGGCCATCTGTATATCTTCTTTGGAGAAATGTCTATTTAGGTCTTCTGCCCATTTTTGGATTGGGTTGTTTGTTTTTTTAATATTGAGCTGCATGAGCTGTTTATATATTTTGGAGATTAATCCTTTGTCCATTGAGTCGTTTGCAAATATTTTCTCCCATTCTGAGGGCTGTCTTTTCTTCTTGTTTATGGTTTCCTTTGCTGTGAAAAAGATTTTAAGTTTCATTAGGGCCCATTTGTTTATTTTTGTTTTTATTTCCATTACTCTAGGAAGTGGATCAAAAAAGAACTTGCTGTGATTTATGTCAAAGAGTGTTCTTCCTATGTTTTCCTCTAAGAGTTTTATAGTGCCAGTCTTACATTTAGGTCTCGAATCCATTTTGAGTTTATTTTTGTGTAAGGTGTTAGGGAATGTTCTAATTTCTTTCTTTTACATGTAGCTGTCCAGTTTTCCCAGCACCACTTATTGAAGAGGCTGTCTTTTCTCCATTGTATATCCTTGCCTCCTTTGTCATAGATTAGTTGATCAGAGGTGCGTGGGTTTGTCTCTGGGCTTTCTATCTTGTTCCATTGTTCTATGTTTCTGTTTTTGTGCCAGTACCATATTGTCTGGATTACTGTAGCTTCATAGTATACTCTAAAGTCAGGGAGTCTGATTCCTCCAGCTCCGTTTTTTTCCCTCAAGACTGCTTTGGCTATTTGGGGTCTTTTGTGTCTACCTACAGATTTTAAGATTTTTTTGTTCTAGTTCCGTGAATAGTGCCATTGGTATTTTGATAGGGATTGCATTGAATCTGTAGATTGCTTTGGGTAGTATAGTCATTTTCACAATATTGGTTCTTCCAGTCCAAGAACATGGTATCTCTCTCCATCTGTTGATATCATCTTTAATTTCTTTCATCAGTGTCTTATAGTTTTCTGCATACAGTTCTTTTGTCTCCCTAGGTAGGTTTATTCCTAGGTATTTTATTCTTTGTGTTGCAGTTGTAACTGGGAGTGTTTCCTTAATTTCTCTTTCAGATTTTTTGTCATTAGTATATAGGAATGCCAGAGATTTCTGTGCATTAATATTGTATCCTGAAATTTTACCAGATTCATTGATTAGCTCTAGTAGTTTTCTGGTGGCATCTTTAGGATTCTCCATGTATAGTATCATGTCATCTGCAAACAGTGACAGTTTTACTTCTTCTTTTCCAATTTGTATTCCTTTTATTTCTTTTTCTTCTCTGATTGCCATGGCTAAGACTTCCAAAACTATGTTGAATAATAGTGGCAAGAGTGGACATCCTTGTCTTGTTCCTGATCTTAGAGGAAATGCTTTCAGTTTTTCACCATTGAGAATGATGTTTGCTGTGGGTTTGTTGTATATGGCCTTCGTTACGTTGAGGTCGGGTCCATCTATGCCCACTTTCTGGAGAGTTTTTATCATAGATGGGTGTTGAATTTTGTCAAAAGCTTTTCCTGCATCTATTGAGATGATCATATGGTTTTTATTCTTCAATTTGTTAATATGGTGTATCACATTGATTGATTTGCATATATTGAAGAATCCTTACATCCCTGGGATAAATCCCACTTGATCATGGTATATGATCCTTTTAATGTGTTGTTGAATTCTGTTTGCTAGTATTTTGTTGAGGATTTTTGCATCTATATTCATCAGTGATATTGGTCTGTAATTTTCTTTTTTTGTAGTATCTTTGTCTGGTTTTGGTATCAGGGTGATGGTGACCTCATAGAATGTGTTTGGAAGTGTTCCTTCCTCTGCAATTTTTTGGAAGAGTTTGAGAAGGATAGGTGTTATCTCTTCTCTAAATGTTTGATAGAATTCACCTGTGAAGTCATCTGGTCCTGGAGTTTTGTTTGTTGGAAGATTTTTAATCACAGTTCCAATTTCATTACCTGTGATTGGTCTGTTCATATTTTCTATTTCTTCCTGGTTCAGTCCTGGAAGGTTATACCTTTCTAAGAATTTGTCCATTTCTTCCAGGTTGTCCATTTTATTGGCATAGAGTTGCTTGTGGTAGTCTCTTAGGATGCTTTGTATTTCTGCAGTGTTTGTTGTAACTTCTCCTTTTTAATTTCTAATTTTATTGGTTTGAGTGCTCTCCCTCTTTTTCTTGATGTGTCTGGCTAATGATTTATCAATTTTGTTTATCTTCTCAAAGAACCAGCTATTAGTTTTCTTGATCTTTGCTACTGTTTTCTTTGATTCTATTTCATTTATTTCTGCTCTGACCTTATGATTTCTTTCCTTCTGCTAACTTTGGGTTTTGTTTGTTCTTCTTTCTCTAGTTCCTTTAGGTGTAAGGTTAGATTATTTTTTTTGATATTTTTCTTGTTTCTTGAGGTAGGCTTGTATAGCTATAAACTTCCCTCTTAGAACTGCTTTTGCTGCATTCCATAGGTTTTGGATCATTGTGTTTTCATTGTCATTTGTCTCTAGATATTTTTTGATTTCCTCTTTGATTTCTTCAGTGATCTCTTGGTTATTTAGTAACATATTGTTTAGCCTCCCGGTGTTTGTGTTTTTTACATTTCTTTCCCTGTAATCCATTTCTAATCTCATAGCGTTGCAGTCAGAAAAGATGCTTGATATGATTTTGATTTTCTTAAATTTACTGAGTCTTGATTTATGACCCAAGATGTGATCTATCCTAGAAAATGTTCCGTGCACACTTGGGAAGAAAGTGTAATCTGCTGTTTTTGGATGGAATGTCCTATAAATATCAATTAAATCTTTCTGCTCTATTATGTCATTTAAAGCTTCTGATTCCTTATTTATTTTCATTTTGGATGATCTCTCCATCGGTGTAAGTGAGGTGTTAAAGTCCCCCACTATTATTGTGTTACTGTTGATTTCCTCTTTTATAGCTGTTAGCAGTTGCCTTATGTATTGAGATGCTCCTATGTTGGGTGCATATACATTTATAATTGTTATATCTTCTTCTTGGATTGATCCCCTGATCATTATGTAGAGTCCTTCCTTGTCTCTTATAATATTCTTTATTTTAAAGTCGATTTTATCTGACGTGAGTATTGCTACTCCAACTTTCTTTTGATTTCCATTTGAATGGAATATCTTTTTCCATCCCCTCACTTTCAGTCTGAATGTGTCCCTAGGTCTGAAGTGGGTCTCTTGTAGAGAGCATATACATGGGTCTTGTTTTTGTATCCATTCAGCGAGCCTGTGTCTTTTGGTTGGAGCATTTAATCCATTCACATTTAAGGTAATTATCGATATGTATGTTCCTATGACCATTTTCTTAATTGTTTTGGGTTTGTTTTTGTAGGTCCTTTTCTTCTCTTGTGTTTCCCACTTAGAGAAGTTCCTTTAGCATTTGTTGTAGAGCTGGTTTGGTGGTGCTGAGTTCTCTTAGCTTTTGCTTGTCTGTAAAGCCTTTGATTTCTCCTCGAATCTGAATGAGATCCTTGCCGGGTAGAGTAATCTTGGTTGTAGGTTCTTCCCTTTCATCACTTTAAGTATATCATGCCATTCCCTTCTGGCTTGTAGACTTTCTGCTGAGAAATCAGCTGTTAACCTTATGGGAGTTCCCTTGTATGTTATTTGTCGTTTTTCCCTTGCTCCTTTTAATAATTTTTCTTTGTCTTTGATTTTTGCCAATTTGATTACTATGTGTCTCAGCATGTTTCTCTTTGGGTTTATCCTGTCTGGGACTCTCTGCACTTCCTGGCCTTGGGTGACTGTTTCCTTTCCCATTTTAGGGAAGTTTTCGACTATAGTTTCTTCAAATATTTTCTCAGGTCCTTTCTCTCTCTCTTTTTTTTCTGGGACCCCTATAATGCGAATGTTGTTGCATTTAATGTTGTCCCAGAGACCTCTTAAGCTGTCTTCATTTCTTTTCATTCTTTTTTTATTCTGTTCCACGCAGTGAATTGCACAATTCTGTCTTCCAGGTCACTTATCCGTTCTTCTGCCTCAGTTATTCTGCTATTGATTCCTTCTAGTGTAGTTTTCATTTCAGTTATTGTATTGTTCACCTCTTTTTGTTTGTTCTTTAATTATTCTAGGTCTTTGTTAAACATTTCTTGTATCTTCTCGATCTTTGCCTCCATTCCTTTTCCAAGGTCCTGGATCATCTTCACTATCATTATTCTGAATTCTTTTTCTGGAAGGTTGCCTATCTCCACTTCATTTACTTGTTTTTCTGGGGTTTTATCTTGTTCCTTCATCTGGTACATAGTCCTCTGCCTTTTCATTTTGTCTTCTTTCTGTCATTTTTGTTCCACAGGCTGCAGGATTGTAGTGCTTTCTTGCTTCTGCTGTCTGCCCTCTGGTGGATGAGACTATCTAAGAGGCTTGTGCAGGCTTCTTGATGGGAGGGGCTGGTGGTGGGTAGAGCTGGCTGTTGTTCTTGAGGGCAGAGCTCTGTAAAACTTTAATCTGCTTGTCTGCTGATGGGTGGGGCTGAGTTCCCTCCCTGTTTGTTGTTTGCCCTGAGGCGACCCAGCACTGGAGGTTACAGGTTCTTTGGTGGGGCTAATGACGGACTCTGGGAGGGCTCAGGACAAGGAGTACTTCCCAGAACTTCTGCTGCCAGTGTCCTTGTCCCAGCAGTTAGCCACAGCCACCCCCTGCCTCTGCAGTAGACCCTCCAACAATAGCAGCTAGGTCTGGTTCAGTCTCCAATGGGGTCACTGCTCCTTCCCCCGGGTCCTGACGTGCACACTACTTTGTGTGTGCGCTTCAAGAGTGGAGTCTCTGTTTCCCCCAGTCCTGTTGAAGTCCTGCAGTCAAATCCCAGTAGCCTTCAAAGTCTGATTCTCTGGGAATTCCCCCTCTCATTGCCGGACCCCCAGGTTGGGAAGCCTGACGTGGGGTTCAGAACCTTCACTCCAGTGGGTGGACTTCTGTTGTATAATTGCTCTCCAGTTTGTGAGTCAACCACCCAGCAGTTATGGGATTTGATTTTATTGTGATTGCACCCCTCCTACCATCTCATTGAGGCTTTTCCTTTGTCTTTGGTTGTGAGGTATGTTTTTTGGTGAGTTCCAGTGTGTTCCTTTTGATGATTGTTCAGCAGTTAGTTGTGATTTCAGTGCTCTTGCAAGAGGGAGTGAGCACATGTCCTTCTACTCTGCCATCTTGAACCAATCTCCCGTAAGTATGCCTTATTGTATTTTAATGCTCTCTTGTTAGGTACATACACATTAAGGATTGTTATGTCTTCTGGAATATTGACACTTTTATCATTATGTAATTTCCCTCTTTATCCCTGATAACTTTGCCATGAAGTCTGCTCTGTTTGAAATTAATATAGCTAATTCTGCTTTCCTTTGATTAGTGATTAGTGTTAGCATGGTGCATTTTTCTATATCTCCTTACTTTTAATCTATATGTATGTTTATAATTAAAGTGTTTATTTGGTAGACAACATATATTTGGGTATTATTTTTTGATCCACTCTGACAATCTCTGTATTTTAATTGGTGAATTTAGACCATTGACATGGATTTATATCTACCATGGATCCATGGATTTGTATCTACCATATTTATTACTGTTTTCTATTTGTTGCCCTTGTTCTTTGTTCCTAGTTTTGTCTTCCACTTTTTCTGCCTTTTGTGGTTCTAATTAAGCATTGTTTATTATTCCATTTCCTCCCCTTTAAAAAATATCAATTATACTATTAAAAAATATTTTTCTAGCAGTTGCCTTAGAGTTTGCAATGTACATTTATAACTAAAATAAGTCCACTCTCAAATAACACTATACCACTTCACCGATGGTGTGAGTACCTTATAATAACAAATTATTCCTAATTCCTCCCTCCTGTCCTTTGTATCATTGATGTCATTCATTTCACTTATGCATAAATATATACATAAGTATGTATACATACAGAAACATACATAGGAAGTACATCGCTAGTATTATTATTTTGAATTGCTGTTATCAGTTCGATTAATAAGAAAAATAAGTTTTAATTTTTACATTCATATTCATTTCTGATGCTCTTCCTTTCTTTATATAGATCTAAGTTTCTGACCTGTATCATTTTCCTTCTCTCCAAAGAATTTCTTTTAACATTTCTTGCAAGGCAAGTCTATTGGCAACAAATCCCTTAATTTTTGTTTGTCTGACAAGATCTTTATTTCTTTTTCACTTTTGAAGTATGGTTTTACAGCACACAGAAATTCAGGTTTTAAATTTTAAATATTTTACTCCACTCTCTTCTTGCTTGAGTGGTTTCTAAGGAAAATTTGGATGTAATACTTATGTTTATCTATTCCTCTATAGATAAGATGGTTATTTTCCCCTCTGGCTTCTTTCAAGATTTTATTTTTAATCTTTGATTTTGTGAAGTTTGAATATGATATGCTTAGGTGTAGATTGTTTGGGCATTTACCCTGTGTGGTGTTCTCTGAGCTTCCTGGATCTATAGTTTGGTGTCTGACATTAATTTGGGAAAATTCTCAAATATTGCTTCTGTTCCTTTCTTTCATTTTTTTTTCCTTCTGGTATTCCCATTGCTCATAGGATAACAACTTTTGTGGTTGTCTCACAGTTCTTGAGTATTCTGTTCTCTCTCTTTCTTTTTTTCCAATCTTTTTTGTTTCTCTTCTTTTCAGTTTTGGAAGTTTCTATTGTCATATCCTCAAGCTCAGAAATTCATTCCTCAGCGTGTCCAGTCTACTAATAAGCCCATCAAAGACATTCTTTATTTCTGTTACAGTGTTTTTCATCTCCTCTAGCATTTGTTTTTGGTTCTTTCTTAGAATTTCCATTTCTCTGCTTAGATAACTATCTCTTCTTTCATGCTATCTATTGTTTTCTGTTAAAGCCCTTAGTATATTAATTATAGTTTTTTTAAAAAAAATTCCTTGTCTGATAATACCAATGTGGTATTATCTGACTGTTGTTCTGACACTTGTTCAGTCTCTTAAGAATGTGTTTTTTGCCTCTTGATATGCCTTGTAATTTTTTATTGAAAAGTAGACATGATGTACTGGGTAAAAGGAATGGCAATAAATAGACCTTTAGTAATTTAGTGGTAAGCTATGGGGGGAGGGGAAGCTCTCCACTATAATATATGATTAAGCCTCAGTCTTTTAATGAGGCTGTGTTCCTGGACTGTGAACTTCACCAATGCTTCTCAGTTCCCTCCTTACCCCTCTGGTAGGACATAATGGCTAAAGGGGGCTGGAGTTGTGTATTTCCCTTCCCTCACTTGGAAGCGAGATGGAGCTAGAGTTGGGTATTTTCTTTCCCCCACATGGAATACCAGAGCTGGCTGAAGGTTAGGCTCCGACAAAACCCCAGCAGGTTAGGCTGTGGTAAAATAATTTCTTCTGAGCGGGAGCAGTGATTTGCTCTGTGACTTCGCTTCTCTGACAGATCTAAATAGAGTTGTTGATTTTTCTTTTTGTTTACCCTTTTACTTATTAGGAAAGAATGGTGATTTCTAAGCTCCTTACATGCCAAGCCAGAAACCAAAAGTCTAACCTTTGCCCATTTTTCAATCAGATTATTTGTTTTTTCATTGTTGCGTGGAAAAAAGTTCTTTATATATTCTAGACATTAATCCCTTATCAGATGTAAGATTTGCAAATATTTTCTCCCATTCTATAGGTTGCTTGTTTACTCTATAGACTGTATCTTTTGATGCACTGAGGTTTTAAATTTTGATGTAGTCCAATTTATCTATTTTCTTTTGGTGTCAAATCCATGAAATCATTGCCAAATTCAGTGTCATGAAGCTTTCCCCCTATGTTTTCTTCTAAAAGTTTTATGGTTTTTATGGTTTTATCTCTTATGTTTACATCTTTGATCCATTTTGAGTTAATTTTTGTATATGGTGTAAGGTAGGGATCCAACTTCACTCTTTTGCATGTGGATATCCAGTTTTTTCAACACCGGATGTTGGAAAGGCTGTCCTTTTCCCAATGAATGGCCTTGGCTCCCTTGTTGAAAATCAATTGACTATATATACAGAGGTTTATTTCTGGGCTCTCCATTCTATTCCATTGTTCTATATGTCTGCCTTTATGCCAGTTAATGCTTTTTTTATTGGTTTATTGATGGAGATATCAGGTCTTTTTTTTTAAATAGACTTTCTTTTTTTTTTTTTTTTTTACATCTTTATTGGAGTATAATTGCTTTACACTCTTGTGTTAGCTTCTGCTGTATAACAAAGTGAATCAGCTATATTGTATACGTGCATCCCCATATCTCCTCCCTCTTGTGTCTCCCTCCCACCTTCCCTATCCCACCCTCCCTATCCCACCCCTCTAGGTGGTCATAAAGCACCTAGCTAATCTCCCTGTGCTATGTGCTGCTTCCCACTAGCTATCTACAAAATAGACTTTCTTTTTTAGAGCAGTTTTAGGTTCACAGCAAAATTGAATGGAAGGTACAGAGATTTCCCATATACCACCTCCTATATACCTGCCTCTACACAGGGACAGCCTCCCCATTATCAATATCCCTCACAAGAGTGGTACATTTGTTACAACTGACGAACCTACATTGAACATTTTTATCACCCAAAGTTCATAGTTTATACTAGAGTTCACTCTTGGTGTTGTATATTCTATGGGTTTTAACAAAGTTATGATGACATGTATCTACCACTGTAGTATCATACAGAGTGTTCTGACTGCCCTGAAATCCTCTGTGCTATGCCTCTTGATCCCTCTCTTCCTCTTAACCCCTGGCAACCACGGATCTTTTTACTGTCTCCAGTTTTGCCAGGATATCGGTTTTTAAATTATTAGAATAAAGTGATTACAAAAGTTCATCACCTCTTCCTTTCAGCTCTTCTAGGATTGAAGACATACATTAATAAGATGAGGTTGGGGGTCTGTGGCCCTGAAAAAGAGATAGTAAAATTTCACTGGTCAGCAGAGACATCTTCTCAGCCTCACTAACAATCCGTTCTAGCTGAGAGATTTCACAATTGAGAGACCATCGTAATCTCCTAGAGAAAATTTTGAATATACACTTTCCTGGTACCAACTTCTAAAGATTCAGTAGGTCCAGAGGATGGCTTAGGAATGTTTTTTTTTTTTCCTTAAACCGTTCGTGCAAATAATTTGGAAACCTCTCTTTGAGCAAACTGAGCTAAGTATTAATTTTGGTTTTGAACCAGTGGAGACATCTGCAAATCTGAGACCTAAGTTTTCCCTGGGGAAACACCCAACAGAGTCACTCCTTTTCTAACTTCCTAAAAGGACTCAAAAACTTTTGGAATGGTAGAAACACTGGCAGTTACTCAGGAACTGCTCAGAGAAATGCTGAAATCAGCTGCTTGTTGAGTGACTCTATAGAAATATTTATGAAAAAATCCACCCTGTTAGTCCACAACACATGTCATTGTTGGTGGATGTATTTCTGACCATGATATCATCGATCTTAGATGAAAAGACTGTTGGCTCTTCCTCTAGAATTAGTTTGGGATTATAACAGCTTTGCCACTTTATCCTCACTCCTTAGCTCCAGGCTTCTTTGGGTCACTTTGGACATGACAATTAGGTAATTTGCTTCACCAAAGTACTGTAGCCAAATCAACAAATATAATATGAACATGGTGAAGTACAAGGAGCAAGAGCATCAGATTGAATATCTGGAGACCTGAGTTTTCTAGTCCCAGTTTTGTCACTTATCACTTCTGTAAACTATCTCTAAGCTTCAGTTTCCTCATTGATGGAATGGACAGTATTTTGCTTGACCTACTTACCAGAGTCATGGTAAGATGCAAAGGGAATAATGCACTCCAGAATGTTTGCAGTTTCTCCAAGGAGTCATGTTTTCTCTCTCCCCCAGATTTTGTAAATGTTGCTTCTTCACCTGGGTAACTCCATCTCCGTATTTTGGTCTCAGCACCACTTCCTCCAGCATGTCTTTTGTGATCCCCTCAGTTAATTAACCCTGCCCATGTACTTGCACAGTATTTCATGTTGGACTCCATTGCATTGTTCACACTACAATGAAATTGCTTACTGCTCTGTCTCCCTCCGTAGATCAAAAACTCCATGAGGTAAGAGCTTGTGTTGTTTAATCACTCTTCCATCCTGGGTTCATGCCATATGGTGCATACTTAATAAATATTTATAAAGGGGATTACTGAAGCACCATACAAAATTAAGTAACATTAGCAGACGTACAATGTGACCTTCCCTGCATTGTCCTGGAGACTCATTAGCCATTGTTTTATAAATAAACCATTGGTGGTAGTTACTTGGCAGCATGGCCATATATATATGCCCATGTAAAAATCACCTCCATCACAAATTAAGCCTTCTATTTGAAATATCTTCCCTTTGACTTTTGATTTGGATACTGTGATTACTCTCTGACCATGACATCTTAATTTGTATGACATGTGCCTTAGGGTTGGGAGGTGCCCCTGCCTTCCGTTGTACCTCAGTTCCCCTGTTCTGGCTCCCCAAACAGAACTTTAAGCATATGCCACATAGTCAATATTTTAAATAAGGTCATTCTGTGTTGTTGAAATTCTATGCAGTCATTTTTACTGCATGGAACTTGTACCTGGTAATGGTAAGTCTAGATTCTGCTAGTCCTGGCTCATCACTTTTTGTTCTGTTTCTTCTGTTGGAGGTGAGGCAATATCTATGTTCTAAAAAACTGCCCTTTGTTCCTCTTGATGACACAACAGGGAGAGTAAAGCACATTGGTAACTGAATGGCTTTAAATAGAGATAGATCCTGATCCTGAGAATGCCATGCATGTGAGCCAGGAAACTGGCATTTATAGGGCCCAGGCCATGCATTTATAGTATGAAGACTTAGGCCTGGAGGTATTTTCACTATAAATTCATTCAACTTTAATCTACCTAGTAGAGAACAACATTAGAAGTATGAAATTAAATTCAGAAAAGGTTGTTGGCAGGAACTCTTTATGCCGTGCAAAAGAGCTCTTCAAGGGCTTTGAACCCTTATCATTGTTATCTTTGTTCCTCCATATATGTATCTTTTTTCTTTGGTTGTTTTTAAGGTTTTCTCTTTATCATTTGTTTTCAACAGTTTGATTATCATGTGCTGTCATATGGTTTCTTTATGTATCTTGTGCCTGGGATTCATTGAGCTTCTTAGAACTGTGGGTTTATAGGTTTTATTAAATTTGGAAGATTTTGGGTCATTTTTCATCAATTTCTTCAATTTCAATACCTTGTCTCTCTCTTTTCTTTTAGAGATGCAAGTAAAATGGGGCTGTACCACAGTTCACTGATGCTCTGTTTATTTATTCTAGTCTCTTTTCTCTCTGTTTCCTTTTGGACAGCTTCTATTACTATACATTCAAGTTCCTTAATTTTATGCAATGTCTAATCCATTTTTAATCCCAACCAGTATATTTTTCATGTCAGACATGGTATTGTTTTTAATCATTGGAAGTTTGATATGAAATGTTTTTGTATTTTCCACATCTGTACTTACTCTGTTCAATCATTCCTCTAGTTTCTTGAACATATGGAATACTGATATAGTAATCATTTTAATTTTCATATATACCAATTTTTTCATTTGTGTCATTTCTGGGTCAGTTTTAATTCATTGCTTTTTCTTATTGTGGGTCTTATTTTCCTGCTTTTTCAATACCTGCTAATTTTGATTGGATATCAGACATTGTGAATTTTATCTTGTCGGGTGCTGGATATTTTGCATTCCTATAAATCTTCTTGAAATTTTTGTAGGATGTGGTTAAGTCACTTGGAGACATTTTGATCCTTTCCTGTCTCACTTTTAAATGCAGTTAGGTGGGACCTGCCTAGGGTTAATTTTTTTTTTCCCACTACTGAAGCAAAACTCTTCTAATAATTCTATCCAGTGCCCCAAATTATGAGGTTTTCCTTCCTGGTTGTTCGTGACAGGCACTATTCCTGCTCCTGTGTTAACTACAGATAGCATTCCTTCTAATATTTTCAGTTGGCTTTTTCTCAGTAGTTTCCTGACGTACATGCATTGGTCATTACTCATCTGAAGACTCAAGAGAGAATGTCTAAAGATCTCCTGGGCTTTCTTTCTACACAGCTCTCTTCTCTTTGGTACATTGCTCTGCAAGCAGCAGGTGCTTTAGTCTCCCTGGACTTCCAGCTTTGTATCTTCATCTCAAGGAGACCGTCAAGTTCCACCTGAGATATACCCCTCTCCATGCACTGTAGCCTGGAAATCCTTCCATTCTAATCTGGGTCAATCATAGGGCTCACCTCACTTGTTTCCTCCCTTTCAACTATCACTCACCGTCATTGCTTCATGTCCAACATTTCATTGTCTTATTTACTTTTCTTGTTATTTTTAGTTGTGTTAGGCAGGAGTGAAAACCTAGATCCTGTTACTCCTCTGGCTATTGAAGAATATATTACTGGTCTGTCAGAGTCTCTTTATATGCAAGACACATGGGCACACACTGGGCACAGACTATCAATTAGGTTTAAAAAAAAACCCTTCAACCTATAGATTTTGTTTCCTTCGTTTTCTAGGAAAGTCTTATAAGATAAATAATGATTAGCCTTTGCCTTTATCCTGGGAACATTCAAGCCCACCCTGGTTTGATGCTGACTTATTTCCCTGTGACACATCAAAGTAAATTTTAGCCCTGAAACATGGGCAAAACCAATTTTCCTGAGCTGGGTAATGTTTTGCCTCTGCATTTCCCTAAATTTTCTAGGTCTTGTTTTCCTGCTACACAAAAACAGATCTCTGTAGGTGAGCGTAGAATAAGGATTCTTAGTCTTTCGCTGTGCTAAAGCAAACATACAAAACATACTGGATTGGAGCAGATGCCTATGGGACATGTAAAATAGCTTGGTTCCCCCTGCTGTATAAAGCCACAAGTTAAAAAACAATTTAAATTTGGGGGAACTAAGATGTTTGGCCACTTTTAGCTTTAGTCATATCTAACTTTTGTTTTAAAATTTTTCTTTTAATTTAAATATGTCCTAGAGATATGTCCAAATCATTCTGCATTTTCTTTTCTCTCTTTCCTCAGCCTGTACCCATAGTATGTTTCCTAGATAAGCATATGCTTAGATTCCTCAAGCATAGTGATAATTTCTCCTGACCAGTGGAGCTCGTCATTATTTATTATACTTTACTCTCACTCCTTCTCACTCTCCTAGTGGGAACATTGCAATGGCTGCTGGCTGGAAAATTAGCCCAGGGAGCTCCTTCTGCTGGTCTCTTTCCTCATTATGCTAGTAAAAAAATTTAGCTGTGACATTCTCTATCCCTGCCTATGTGTGTATATCTGTGTGTGTGTGTGTGTGTGTGTGTGTGTGTGTGTGTGTGTGTGTGTGTATAAAATCTTCATCCAGATAGGTTGGAAGCACACTGTAGGGGCTAATGGTGAGTAACTTAACTGTGGCTTTCTCACACATTTCACTCGCTTTCTTTCTCTGCAGTGGCTGCAGAAGTACGGCGTGCTCATGTATTGTTGCTTCATGTTATAAGCCGAGTTTGTGGGTTTATGTGTCATCTCACTGTTTCTGCCGGGTTGTTTCCTGGCTGGATGTGATATCGTTTCATCCACTGTCAGGGGGCTGCCCCAGACACCTGGGATGCTCAAGAGAGGTGACACTCGCTTGCCACGTGATAGCAGTGGCTTCTGTTTATTTCTGTGGATGCTCCTCCTGCAACCCTCTGTGGGATCCTTGAATATCCAAGCTGATGGGGAAGCTGAAAACCACACAGCCACAGTGAGGCTTTCAGGATTTTTGCTTATGGGTATTTTTAAGTAAGCACCAGGCGACCATGAGCTACAATTTGCAAGAACTTCTTTCCTTTTTTTTTAAGTGTCCTTGTTATTTGAAGTCTCTTTTGGGTCACAGTTCTGCAGTTTCATGAGCTTCTAACTAATAGTCTTGTTAGTACTATACAGCTTAATTCTGGAAGGGTGACTAATAGTCACTGGAATGGACTGAAAGCAGGGACCATGCTTCATACCTACCCTGGATCTTCAGCAGCATCTAGCTTGGCACCAGCCACCGTGAAAGTAGTTACTGACTGAGTAATTGCTCTAAGACAAAGTTGCCTGTTTTCTTAGTTTAGAGTTTTTGATCCAGACCAAAGACATGAGCCTTTTTATTTTGTACTGCTCTGCCTGCTTGCAGAGTTAAGAGATTTTAGGTGGGGATGATGGAAAAACTGTTAATCCAAAAGGACCTGTTCATTTCTACAAATGCTACAATCTCACTATCGGTTTCAATTAAAAAGACAACTCACTATCTATCCAGTGTTGGGAGAGAAAAGGGAAAATAATGATGGGAGAAATATAGAAAAATAACGTTTCGATGGATTTTTTGTGTGTTTTATTCTGGAGAAAACTATTCTCTACCATTAGATCTGAAGAGGCACAAACTGGTTTTTGGAAGAGGTGTCGTCAATAGTGACCAAAGCATAAGTATGTGGGATTCATCCAACTTTGGGAAAAAACCTATTACATTTTCCATTGTGTCTTAAAGTAATCTATTTAATTGACTATCTGACTAGTTGGTTTCTAAGGTTTTCAAGTAGTTTTAACAAGACTCTCTATAATTAGGTCCAAGTGGTATGAGACAGTAACCAGTAGAGAAGCTACAGTTATTTTATATTTGTATCTCATTACTGAGCCTTCAGATTAACATCACCAACTCATTTATGGGGAGATGTCACTATTGGCAGGAAAATTCTTGTTTCCAGCTCCTCAGGCAAAGCATGTATAACCCTTAACTTAACCTAAAGCAGTGTCTTCCATTGGAGACATGTGTGAATATCAGTCCTGTCTTCAGCTGTCCCTCTGCCGACAAGTGAGAAGTAAACCTTTGTCTGACCAGTTCCAGGGCGTGTGATGGGACATCTCAAGGAGTAGGGAACATGTAGCTAATCAAATGAGCATTTTCTGACTGTATCTCCCATATTCCAGCTACTCCGGGGGAAGTCATGTCACCCCGTGATGTGTGATGCTGCTTCAAATTATTTGCAAGAAATCATCTAAATGTCAGGTTGTGGGTATCATGGGACACTGCACATGTTTAGACAAACCAGAGCATGAGGAAACTTAAAGTGAAGTTGGTTTTGAAGGTTGTGCAAAGAGAAACCCCAGTTCATCAGGCACCTAGGAAATGCAAAGAACCAAAAGAAACTTTGTCTCAATTCTTTCACAATCCAATCCATAAACAGTAGAGTCGTTACTCTAGGTGTTTATATATTTCTTCAAAACAATTCAGTGTATTCATTTGATGAGCATTTACTGAGCATCTCCTGTGTTCCAGACACTGTTCTAGACATTAGGGATGGAGCAGTGAACGGAACAGAGCTCCTGATCCAAGGGAGCCCATCTTCTCAAGGGGAACAACAGCACACAAACCAAAGAGTGTGTCTCCCCTCAGGTGGTGATAGGTGCTATGTAGAAAAACAAAACAGAGGAGGGGGCCAAGAGCGAGGGAGGCAGGCGCTATTTTATATAGGAGGTCAGGGAAGGTTTCTGAAAAGGTGACATCGAAGAGCATAATATTCTTTTGAATACCAATTCCCATTCCTTCCTGACCATGACAGCCTTTATCTGAAGCATCACACTTGTCTTTGCCGGCACAACTAAAACGGTGACAATTTGGACATTTCTGTCAAATTCATAATGGATTATATGACCAAGGATAGTTCAGTCAAAATTCTCATGAATCGAATTGAAAGTTAAAAGAAGTCCTCTCCTCTCCCTTTTGCTTTCCAGGCAATAAAGCACAAGCTATAGTTTACTCCAATGAACTAGAAACCAAAGAAGGAAAGGAAATCTAGTGTGTTGGAGGGACATTATGGGAAGTAAGTTTTAGTGAAAGAAGACCCCTAGAAAGAGCACAGGAGCCAGACTTAGATCTTAACCCTGGCTTCTCTACTTACCAGATGGGTGATTTTGAACACACTTCTTAACTTCCTTACGTGTCAGTTTTCTCATCTGCAGAGGATGATAATACCTCAGGGGGATCTGCTAAGAATTAAGTGAGATCTTTATGTAAAGCTCTTAGCATGGTGTCTAGGACATGATATGCACTCAGTGTTTAAAATTATTGGCACCATCATTGTCGTTAGCACTATCATTTATTGGCACAGCTATCTTCCTGTATTGCCAAACACTCTAAGTATGTGTAAATAATTTCTGGCCAGCATTACGCTTTACTCTATTTCATTAAATCATTCATTGAGCAATTCATTCATTCAAGACCTAGCCATTCCATGATTGGCCTGCTGCTGAGCTCCATGCTAGATTCTGTGGGGGAGTAAAGGATATACATGTTTTTTGACTCATTGTAGAGAGGGCTGAAGCATGGAAAAGGACTTGTTCCAGGTGACCTTTAGATTCGCTTGCAAGTTGGATTTTAAGGCACTTACCACCCGACGGACAAAGCAGTAGGGGCTCTGGAAGTGCTGATATCTGTACATGGCCCCAAGGACCCCACACAGGCCAGCAAATGCCTCCTGGTGGCTAGCCAAGGGCAGGTCTAGAAACTGCATTATAGGAACCTCCATTCCCTTCCAAGCCCTCATTTACTGAAAACATGATAAGAGTCCCTTATATTTGCATACTGCTTTAGAATTTGTCAGGCATTGTCACACACACCATCTCAAACTTTTCTTTTATTGCAACTGGATAGGACAAGTGTCCTTATCCTTATTTTACAATGAGGAAACTGGGGCTCAGACACTAAATGAATCCTCCAAGATCCCATAGTAGCAGAGCCAGAATTCCTACGAATAAAGCCTAAGAGCTAGGTTAGGAGTCCAGGTTTCTAGGAGACAAAGTGCTTCTGGATGTCAGAGTGTCCCTCCTTGACTAGGAAAGTCCTCCTCTTACACCCAGTCTTCCTTTTCAGGGGAGGCAGTAGCTGGTGAGAGTAAGGAAGGGGCACTCAGCTGCCCCTCACTCGAACCAAACCACCACCGGTGATCCAGGGTAAAGAGAAAACCAGGTCCTCTATATCAGGTTCCATACTCTTTGCCCCCCATACCATGCTGCCCACAAGAATATGGGATTTTCTTTCAGGGCCGTCAGGGCGCAGATGCCCCAGAGACCGTGCTGCCGCGCTCCCTTCTCCCTGCCCAGCTCAAATCCCCGGACCTGTGCGAGTAGCTGGCACATAGGCTGTAACTGTGTGTGATTGCCTGGGTAACAGTGCACACCTACCTACCCAGATGTCAGGCACTGCCGTTGCCCCAAGGGAAGGAGGATGAGTAAACCAAGCCCCTGCCCTCCTCCATCTGGGGATGCGTCTCTGTCAGTTGCAGTGACAGCGCTCTGAGCTAGGAACGGAGCTGGCTGTCTCTAACAGCTCATAGGCGTGCTCCCCTCCTTTTCTGATGACTACTGGGGTAATTCAAAGAGAAAGAGTAAAAACTCACCCCCAGGTATGGAAAGTGAGGGCGTTTCATACCGCGAGAGGTCTGTGTATTTTCTGCAGTGTGACAAACTTTGTGTCTCTACCTCACTCACGTGACCCCGGGAGGACCAGGCCCTCCTTCCTGAAGGGGCTTTGCCTGGGAGCTCACACAGCCTCTTCTTTTATCATGTCACAAGAAGGCACACCGCAGCGTGTCCCACTGTATCTTGCAAGAAGCTGATATTCCAATGATGTGATTAAAAAGTGGCACCTTTCGCCACACTGCGAGAGAATCTTTCCGCTGGGGTGAGGTGACTGTGATACCTATTCCCCAAGGAACTCACTTCAGCCACAGCATCTGATGCACGATGACATGTCCCCCTCACCCTGATACACACACGCACACACAGACACACACACCCCACAGATGCATTTCCTAGCTGAGATGGATAAGGAAGTTAAGGGACTTGTTCAAGGTCACGCAGACGGACAGGAAGGTCAAGTCATTTACACGGGGCATAAAGCATTCGGCCCAGTGCTTTGTCTCTTGGTCCTTCTCCCTGACCTCTGATCATCTACCACCTCGCCTCCTTTTCAGCTCAGTAAATGTGTAATGCACACTAGAAATGCCATTGCAATTCAGTGTATCACTTATGAACAGCGGCTTTTAGCTAACAAGAATGCTGTTAACTTGTACTCCCTATGGGGATTTCCCAATTCGGGGTGGTGTGTTTTTATTTTTGTTCCCTTGGAACTCAAATCCATGCCCAGCTCAACATAATATCTAGGTCTGCGTGCCGAGGAAATACCTGTCTGAAGGAACAGGAGTTCTCATCCAAGGGCAGCTCCCCTCCTGGCCGGCCCCCTGGCCTCAGGGTCATTGCTCAGCCTCTCTGAGGCCCAGCACGTGCAAAGTAGAATGGAAATGGTAAGACCTTACCTGCCAACTTCACAAGGATATTATGAGAAACAGATAAGATTATGAATTTTTAAAGTTTTGAAATTCCTGGAAGAAAATGGGACTTTTTCTGTCTAGAGGGATCATGAAATAGTGTCAAGCTGGTGGGCTGGGAGTCAGGCACTGCTGGGTTCAAATCCCATTCCAGTTGTGTGCCCTTGGGAATGTCCTTTACTTTCTGAGTGTGTGTGAAATGGGAGTTGTGGGGAGAATGAAATGGGAGTCTGCTGAATGCTCCTAGCGGAGCCCCTGGCCTGAGGAAGGTGGCTATGGGTTGCTGGTTCCTTGCTCTTCTGCACCCCCTGCCCATGCTTGCAGCACAGAGACTCTGGGAATCTTCCAGGGAGTTTCATGTCTTACTCATTCTTGAATACCCAGTATCTATAACTGGGTCTTCCACATTACAGGAATATTTATAAATATAAATAAATAAATATCTGTGGCTATGAATGAATATATAGATTAGGGAATGGAAACTTTAAAACACTTTGTTTAGTTTCAAGAATTCACGGTAATATTTGATACTGTTGAGATGGATAACAGTATCCATCTCAATAATTGGGAACATGGGTATGAATTAGTCAGTTGTATTCAGATTGGAACAATTAGGTGGTAATTTGTGCGTTTAACTCACAGACTGGTTTAGGATGATCCAAATCTAGCAGCAATTTTCTTCACATAAAACAAATCTGACATTATCTGGCCCAACTCAACTAGTTTCACAGCAGGAATTCACATAGACAAGTAAACACTTGGGAGAAATTCCCTTGTGAAGTAACCACATGCCTAGTCAGAACTGTCTCATAATTTAACAGCCAATTTTTAAAATAACTGTCAAATTAAGATGGCTAATTGTTCTGGTCTCCATCTAGTTCATCACAGGAGGGGAGGAGGGGACTGATCTCAAAGGTAAAAGGAAGACATGGGCAAAAGAGACCCAACAGTGCCCTGAATGGAATTATATTGGCAACATGGATGACAGTGTGGTTTTACAAAGTTCATTTTTATATTGCCTTTCCTGGCATTTTTAGAAAGTGGTTCTGGATGGATTTGTTTTTCAGGGTATTTGATTATATGTGCATCACTATTTTTACTATTACTCATAGAGTTGTCAAACATAATTCTTTCCATTAGCTTTACCCCTAAATTAGCTTAAAATAATCTTGAATTTTTTTAAAAATAAAACCATTGTACTAGGTAAGACTGGAGCCAAAGGGTTAGATACAGAATATAAGAGAAAGCAAAGGAGGAGATATCCTAAAACTTTGAGAACTATGCTTGAATATCTTCTTTCTCCTGCTCCCTGAGAAATTAATGAACAGACAACCCTGAAACTTCAAAGCCATAATACACTGCTTTGGGAATTGCAGTCTCCATCTTGGTTGTTTAATAATGAGCATACATGGAAATGATGTATCAGCGTATCTTTTCAAGTGTGTTTTCTTTTTTTCTGCTGAAAATTAATCAAAAACCCTCCAGTTATTTATGGCTTAGTAAATGTATAAGAAAAAAATAAACCTCTCTTTTAAAAAATCCCCAAAATGTTTAATCACAGTGGTGAAACATGGTCATGAACAAAAATTATAACTGGACGGAGATGACAAGCCTGCCTCCACAATCCCCACTCGGTACTACTTTGCAAAGATGAGAGTTTTTTGGTTTTCCTTCCTGAAAATGTCTGTGGCTGTGTAAGGTTACTATTACATAGCCTTTCTACCCCCTAACATTTAGGGGGTATAGTGAAATGTGAGTGCCCGGGTCTGACTTGCCTCTCTTCAACGTTTTGAATACCAGATGGGCCATGAGTGTGATGGTTACATGATCAGATGTTGAAGCCAGATTGCCCAAGCTTATAAACTGTGTGACCCTGGGTATATTACCAAACTTAGGTCGCCTGTAAAGTGGAGTGACAATACACCTACCTTGTATGCTAGCTGTGAGGATTAAGTGAGCTAATACAGCAAAGTATCCAAACAATGCCTTGTTCAGAGGAATCCCTCAACAAATGGTAGCCGTTGGGCTTCCCTGGTGGCGCAGTGGTTGAGAGTCCACCTGCTGATTCAGGGGACACGGGTTCGTGCCCTGGTCCGGGAAGATCCCACATGCCGCGGAGCGGCTAGGCCCGTGAGCCATGGCCGCGGAGCCTGCGCGTCCAGAGCCTGTGCTCCACAACAGGAGAGGCCACAACAGTGAGAGGCCCGCATACCACACAAAAAAAAACCAAAAACAAAATGGTAGCTGTGGTCATAGTCAGATCTGCTTGCTCCAAAGCTCCAAAATTTTGCCTTCATGCTGATCACATATATTCTCAGTTCTACGTCTTCTCCAGCTCAGCATACATATATGTTTTAATGTGCCATTAAGAGTAAGGTTATACATTTTCTCCCTAGCTGCTCTATCCTCCAAAGCACCAGTACTTCAAAAAGTACTTCCTGAAAGCTTTCAGAACTTGGAGGGAACTTGATCACTTTCTCACCTGTTCTCTCTAACGTGCTCCAGATGTATATGGCCTATTTCCAACAGATGGGCTTGTATCTGAGCTACACTGCAGTGTAGGAACCTTCCAGCATGAAAAGACTTGGCTTCAGAAGGGATCGTGACTGGCCAGTTGATCTGTTAAGTAATATGCCAAATACTGAGGAAATAACGAGGAGGAGAAAATTACATTCACGCTTCTTTATTGGTGCCATTAACAGTGTTTTGTCATCCAGCTGATGAAGCGATGCCATCTCCCCAGAAGCATCACACAACGCAAGGCTACCTGGAGCCTCGTCCAACCCTTCACCCCATGTCCCACAGCCCCTGGGCCTCCCAGGTGGAGGGAGGCAAGGGGGGACCAGAGGTGGCCGCGTGAAGACGCGCCAATTTAGAGGAAGCCCAAGGACTGGGCTATTTTCCATAAGACTCTGCTTACGCAGAAAAGCCATTTCCATCCTGGTGTCATGAGAGCAGTGGTGAGCCCCCCTTCTCCCATCCACTGCTCCAGAGGTCAGGGGACCCCTCTTTGAGCCAGGCTGTTGCTCAGCCCACTCAATCGCCTGTCTTTCATTGCTCGGCTGCTGACACCTTAATAAGAACAGCCCTCACCTCCCTTCTGTCTTCTCCCCAAACTGGACAGGGGACAGTCTCTTCTCCCATCCCTCACCCCTCTCCCAATTCTCTCTCCTGGTCTGAAACTCATTCCTCTCTCTCTCCCCGCCCTCTACCCCCTCCTTCCATCCTTCCTTTCCCAGGATCTCTCTAGGATTTCATTTTGTTTCAATGGTGGACAGTTGTCCAGATGGAGAATATCTTACTCCCCAGAATATGATAGGAGACTTCTATAAAATATAAGTTGATCTAAATTACTCCCCTGTTTAAAACGCATCATATTCAGGGTTAAGATCCAAAGTCTTCCCGCACCTTTCAAGGCCCTAGCGGATGCGACCACCCTCAGCCTTATTTCTTTTACTCTTCATCAGGCTCACCACATCCCAGCCACTGGGGTCTCCTTTCCATTAACAGCAAGTATCGTGAGCCAAGCACACTCAATCCTCACAGCAACCCAATGAGGTCAGAACTGTTATCCCTGTTTTACACATGAGGAAACTGAGACACAGAGAGGTAAGTAAGATACGGTTGGTAAGGGATTGCCCTAGGATTTAAATCCAGGATGTCCAGCCCCAAGTCCTTCACCCTTGACCCACATGGTACTGCCTCTCTCCATCATTCCAAGCATGCTGAGCTCCTCCCTGCCTCAGGACTTTGGCACATGCTGTTCTTCTACTATACTTTTCTCCCATCCTTCTACTGAATAACCTCCACTTCATCTTGTGGGTTTGAGCTGAGATGTTACTTCAGAGAAACCTTTCCAGAGCTGCCAACATCACCACTGTCCAAGTCACTCCCCATTGTTATTCTCCATCACAGCCCTCTGTTCTTTCTTTACCCCATAGATTTTCTTATTTATTAACATAAATTTGGGGGGTAACTTTTGGTATATATTTATATTACTTGTTCGAAACTGTTTGCTGTCCTTTCTACCAGGCCCCTCTCTGTTGGAAGGATTAAACTTCCCCGCCCCATCAACATCAAGTTTGGCCATGTGACTTGCTTTGGGCAGGAAATATGCTCGGAGAAAAAAATGCTGGAGCTGTTGTGTGGCTCGGCCATCACGCTTCTCCTCTCTGACAAGGGGGCATATCTCAGACAGAAGCTGCTCTTTTAGCCTTGGTCCAAAACGGAGACGGTGGGATGTAGAGCTGCAGTGGACCTAACGTGAGCAAGAAATAAACGTTTGTTGTAGTAAATCACTAGGATTTGGATGTTATTTGTTACCATAGCACAAGTTAGCTTAGGTTGCCCAATCTGTGTGCTTACTTGACGTTTTTCTCCTCAATACACTGTCCATTTCATGAAATCAGAGACTGCATCTGTTTCATTTTATGCCCTTGCTCAGCATCTAGCAAAGGGCCTGGCACATTTCAGGACTCAACAAATAGTTGTTGAATGAAATGTATATATGTATATATGTATACGTGTATTATAAATGTATAATGAATAGACACATGAACCAGCATCTGAAGGCTACCTTTTGGTCTGTGTTGTTTATCACACAGAGCAAGTAGCTTTTCATAAAGCTACCCGACTCTGACTTTGCACTCCGTTGTACACCACCCCTGGACACCCTCCACAGCTCTTCCCTTACTCTACCTTCTAGCAGACACATCATTCTGACACCGCTTTTAATATGCATGCAGTTTCTAGGTAAGGTTTAATATCTAGGAGAAAAGTCCAGTTATAACTATCTAGTTTCCACAGAAAAAGACAAAGAATTCTCTTAAATATCTTTTTTCCAATAAAGAATAGCTTGTCCCCAAATAGTTAAGGGGCTTAAAAGGTCCTATCACAGCTTTGGATCTGTTTGTTCTTCACTCAGTCAAGCTGAAATAAAATACATATATTGTAGGAAGATAATACTGAGCATATTTTGAAAATATAAGGAAATGCACCCAGAAGCAGAAGATTTTTTTTTCCTGTGTTTAAATGATCCCTAACTTCTGCAGGTGGATACATGGGCACTTTTTTTCCCCCCTACAAAGGATTTTGCTAAAGATCCCAAGTAGTAGAGGACATATGGACAGAAGAAAGATGTTCTCTCCTGAAAATAGTCCAGGCAGTCTGTCCCTTTTCTCCACATATCATGGAAGCCAGTTGTACTGGAGGCTTCTGGGGTAACCCTTGTCTCTACAGATGAGAGTAGGGGCTACCTATGATTTATGTTTCTTTCTCTAGCACTAGACTAGTGCCTGGCACGAAATAGAGGATCAGTGAATGTTTGTTCAGAGCGTGAATGGTTTTGTTGAAATAAATGAGACTGGAGATACTAGGAAGACTTGGGGTCCCTCCTCATTGACATGTCTTCCAGAGAATTTGGAATCCAGTGTCAGGTACTGAACCAACATACAACCCACCAGCCCTGCCCAGAACCCTCCTTGTGGTCAAGGCCTGGCTTCCAATTTCCAATTGGTGCTACTCTGTCCAATTATTTGGATGCAGTCAGTCAAACACAGTGTGGATATCAGCCACCAAAGAGTGGGCTGAGAGACAGGAGGGAACTACATTCTAGCGCTGCTCTGCCACTGACCTTCTGTGAGCTTGGACCTCATTTGCAAAATGAGTCTGTGGCCCAAATGATCTCTAAGGTCTCTTCCAGTCCTGACATTCTGTGCCTTTTGAAACACCCCAGACTTGGAAGGACTCCATCTTTCACCATTGTTTCTAACTACCGAGTCTTCAGAGCTATCCGAGCACTAGACCAATTAGCTGGGTAATTGTTCCCGAGTACCAGCTTATTCCTAATTAGGTAGTGCCTGGGTTCACACTCTAGCGATTAACCCCCAAATAGAATAATTGCTCTAGAAAGAACACAGTATAATTATTCTGAAGCTCGTCCTTCCTTCTCACCAACTCCCCTCGGGCTATAATAGGAAAGGAGCTATCTACTGTGGGTTGGCCACTTTCTCCTTAACCTCTGCGTGGTCCTTGCCATGTGGCCGTCCATTCATCTTCACGACTGGCTCCTAGATGCCTGGAGGTCATCGTGGCCTGCTGTCTGGTCACTCCTCTGACCTATGACATTACAGTTCCTGTGGATTCAGTGACAGTCTCCCAGCTGCAGGTACAGGTCTCCCATAGGTCACTCAGGGTCAAAACCCACAAACCAAAATACCACCCCAAAAACATGTAGAAAAGAGAACCAGGAAATGAGTTGGTTTATTTTCACTCTTCACAAGATAGCAGCGTTTGGGTGCACAAACTTAACTGCTTTTGTTTAGTTGCAGAACTTATGAATATATGGGTAAGAGAGAGAAAGGACTGCTAACGTAATACACAGTTAGTCAACCACACGTTTCTCAAACAAGCTGCATTCAATACAGCACAAACAGAGCAAGCAGTGAGAATTTTTTGTTACTAAGTTTGTTACAGTGATTTGTAGGTATTTAAACTTGAGTAGGCTTTTACAGTTTGAGGTAATTGGCCTATTTTAAATAACTAGCAACACACATGCACTGTACACTTTTCCCCTCCTTTCCCCCTGCTAAATGTTTCCGGGCATGCTGACCGCCCAGCCACACTCAGCATCAGGATAGTATACAGTGGGTGGTATACAATAGACCAGAGGTAACATGACCAGAGATTTACCACTTGGCATAGAAAATCTGGGCTAGCAGATCTGGGAAGAGGACCCAAGACTGTGTTTTTGACTTGGCACCCAATTAAGGGATGGATGAAAGGTTTGTCATCCTGTGAGGGAGGCACTGGCAGTAGAGCAGAGTGACTGAAAGATCCATCGCAGAGGCAGACCCATTGCATGAAAACTCCTGCTCAGTAGCTGTGTGCCTCATTTTAAGTCTCAGTTTCTTCAGCTGTAAAATGGGGATATCCCTATCTCACATTCTGTGGAATAAATGCAATAAAATACATAAAGTGTCTCACATAGTCCCTGACACATAGTAAGCAAACAGTGAATGTCGGTAATTATAAGGAGTAAAATTATTAACAGCCTTGATTATGAGTATGTTGAGTCCTGCCACCAGCTAAATGTGCACATTTTTAAAATGTGCTTCCTGCTCAAAACAATTTACTTACATTAAAAATAATCATGATAAACATACAAATCTGTGACAATTAACCTTAGTGGCTTAATTAGAGTTGGATAGTGCACAACTCACTGAAGCAGCAACCTCGAATAGATTTTTAGCAATGATTGGCCCTATGGTTCTATTATATTATGCTTGTTAGATGTTATCCTAGACCATCGTCTCCTGTAGAAGATGTAGAGGAATTGCTGCTTGCTCTGGACTGAAGTACATCCCCTCCAAATTCATATGTTGAAGCCCTAACCCTCACTGTGATGGTAATTGGAGATGGGGCCTTTGGGAAGTAATCAGGGTTAGATGAGTTCATGAGGCTGTGGCCTTATAAGAAAAGGATTAGTGACCTTATAGGAAGAGACACCAGAGAGCATGCTCTCTCTCTCTCTCTCTACCATGTGAGGACACAGCGAGAAGGTAGCTGCAGCCATCTGCAAGCCAGGAAGAGAGGCTTCACCAAGAAATGAATTTGGCCAGCACCTTAATCTTGGACTTACCAGCCTCCAGCACTCTTAGAAAATAAATTTCTGTTGTTTAAGCTACCTAGTCTATGCTATCTGTTATGGCAACCCAAGCAGAATAAGCCCCTTTGCAAGCTTCTACAGTGCTTACACTGGTCTAACACAGCAACAATTACATTGAATTTGAATTGTATGCTTATGTGTTAATGTTCTCCAGCAGCCTGTGAGCCACTTAAGGGGCAAGGACTACATATTTTCTCTCTGAACACTCCCACATTTATCTAAGTAAATAAATGTTCCATAGACATTTGTTGGGTGAAGAATGAATTCTGCCTCTTTCTTTTAGCCTAACTAGATGCTACTCAGTAAGGGGTTGGTGAGGTATTGCACAACCCAGAGTGAGACATCTGTGCTCCTTGAGTTCTTAAGGAGAGGGGATGCTACTTGGTGACCTTGGAAACACGAGGACATTGAAATCACCTTCATATCCCGCTGGGTAAGGGATGAGAATGTGAACTGAATGGGAAAGGAAATTTGGCATTAAGCAGAGTCTATGTGTGATTAACAAGAGAATTGTGCTGTGGTTGATTAGAATGTTAGAGTAATTCCTAATTTTCTGCTATAATAGAGAACTTTTCTGTGGGGACAATGGAATAGTAAAAATATTATCTGAGGGCAATATTCTGGCCTGAAAAAATACATTCAGGAGAAAATACTATGTTGATACATTTGGGTATCTATCATCTACTTGGTCCCAACTTAAAACTGTAATAATATTTTATATTACCATATTCTCCAAGTATTTCACATGTATTATTTTGCAATGAACTTCAAAAGTAGATAGGCAAGAATAAGTGTGGTAGACACCAATTATACTGTCTGCCCAGCACTCCTTGCCTATTTTGTGAAAAGTTTCTCTGTTATATTATAGAACATTCCTTGCATGCAATGTTAAGGTTCTAGGGGGGTTTCTAACCTCAGAGCCCCATTTCCCTGGCCACAGAAGGACACATGACCCAAGATAGGCCAATCAGAGCTCTCCTCCAGGATTGTTCCCATGGGAACTAAGGAAAGAGAGCAACTTTCTATCTGGTGGCAGAGTTTTAGTAAACTAGGTAGGTAGGAGTTGCCTGTGGCCATGGGGCTCATCTCATAGGGAACTCCACTTGGAGAGAAGAAAGCCAATATGTTGAGAGACACAAAGGCAAGCAATGTCTTGAACAATCAGCTCTTCTTTGGTTGTAAGTGACAGAAACTCAACTTGAAACAGCTTAGGAAAATAAGGGGATTCATTGACTTATTTTTCCAAATTGTGGAAAGAATTTTGGTATAATTGAGTCTGAGAAATGACCCAAACTATTAGGACTCAGATGTAACTACTGAGGCCCAAAGAAGCTAAATAATTTATGCAAATTAGAAAAGATAAAATGAAAGTGACATTTAATGAGCACTTACCATATGCCAGGCAGTGTATTTTATGCTTTATTAAAAGGTGTCATTTTCCCCATTTTACAGGTAGAAATGAAGGTCACATAGCTAATATTGGCAAAGCTTGGATTTGAACCCAAGCCTGTCTTGTTCCAAAGCCTATGGTCTATCCCTATATTAAAAAGCCTGAAGGCACCCAGTTACTAAGTAACAAAGCCAGATAGCCCAAGTATTGGGCAAGTTCTCTTTCCACTGCATGATGCTGCCTGTCCCTAAATCTTTGAAGCAAAAGTATAGACAGACCTTTATAATTTACATATGTGTTAAAATATATTATCCAGCCTTCATCAATTTTTAGTGCAAAAATACACTTTTGTAATTAGTACTCACCTGTTTAAATACTTTCCTGATTAACATAACAGTTTATACTCCTGGGTAAGGGGTTGGCTGCATAATGTATTCATTCTGAAGTAGAAACCTAATTCATCATTCCCGTGTCCTGCCAAATATGATAAAAATGTAACATCACATAAAGCTCCATTTGGTACTTTGGCCAAGCCTTCAGTAGAGTTGCTGTGAGACCATGTGTTTCCTTCCAGTGAGAACAAACCAGCTAGAAAGGAAGGAGGGAGAAGGAAATAGAACTCCAAGGGAAAAGACAGAAAAACATCGAGAGTAGAATGAACAGTGTGAGGAGGAATGGCCAAAAGAGGCCATGATCCAAGCAAAACGGCAAGAAGTGAAGTAAACAGAGGAGATGCATGTGAAGAGCAGACATCTGGAACAAAGGAGGAGCTGGACAAAAAAGCAAGGAGCGCTCTAAAGAAGGAGAAAACTGCTGAGCAGACGAAAGGGTCCAAAAATAGTGAAATATGGAGTCAGTCACTGGTACTCACCAAAAGAGAAGGAAGTCCTAAAGGGAAGACAATGACCAAATCATTTGTATACTGCTTTGAAATGCAGTTTTCCTTTGGGGAAAAAATTCCAGGAAAGCTAATAGACTCACCAAATGTGCTTAATTGCTCTGTTGCATTTCCCAGGACATGCCAGCGGGTGGACACACTACAAAGAATTCCTTGTAATTGCATTCCAGTGACTACACTAAGTTGATATAGAATCTGCAGAACACTTACCACTTGAATTATATAAAGAAGGTCAATACTGTAAGTTGTGAGTAAATAAAAATGGCAGAAAAAAATGGATAATAATATCTAAGAAAATAAAGTTGGAACCATGAGAGAAAAGTAAAAGGAAACATGGAGAATCATTTATCAATTGAAGGTGAATTTTTCAAACTGAAAATTGAAACCAAAGTGTTTTTAGGGTATGGGGACATAAGAAGCCCATGGACTGGATCTGGGGCCAGAAAATAGGAGCAGACCATGCAGGATCCCAAAGGCAGTATTAAGGATTTTAATGTGTATCCTAAGATCAGTTGGAAGCTACTGCTGATCTTGGGGGAAGGTGAGGATAGTGGGACAGAGGAGTGACATGGTCAGATTTACATTTTTGGAAAGATTGCTTTAGGTGGAGCGTGAGGAATGAATTAGACTAGGACTAGGACTAGATTTGATGCCAGGAGACCAGAGAGAAAGTTACCCCAAATAGTCTACATAAGAGATGCTGGCTGCTTGGACTAAGGTGATGATAGGTGAAGGAGAGAAGGATTTGAGAAATAGTTAAAAGATAAAATAGATGAGACTTCCTGACTCCTTGGATATGGAGAGTGGGAGAGAAGGTGGGGAGGGTGAAGGATTAACAGGACATTATTAGAATAGTTTTGTCACCCTGTATTCTCAGCACTCTTTAGGTTGCAAATGACACAAATTCTAATTCAAAGTGGCTTAGCCGATAAAGGAAAAGTATTTACTTCTTTAATTGAAAAGTCCAGAGATACATCTAAATCCAGGTGCTGCTTTATCAGGGGGCTGAAATGATGTTATAGGATTCTACCTTTTCCCAGTTCTTGCTTCTGCTTTTCTCCACGGTGGCTTTATTCTCAGAACTCCCACATAGTGTTGAGATGACGGTCTAGTTCCATATCAACAAATCCAAAGACAAAGAGAAAGGTTCTTTCCGCAGGAGATACCACACAGCCTTGGATCCATTCTCAGTACAACAACATGAAAAGAGATGGAGGGGGAGGGGGTGAAGGTTTTTCCCCAAAGGAAATTCAGGATACCACTATCAAAGCAAGGAAAAGGAGATGCTGGTGGCCAAAAAACAGTGGCCATTCATTACACATTTTCACATCAGTGTAGACAGATGCTTCCTTCTTTGAAATCAAAATTTAATTTATAAACATACATACATTCAGTTGAATAAAAGTGAGTGAAGTGTATAGCCAGACCATTTACCTCCCACAATATGAGGCTATTTAAGGTTTTCAAAATTTTCTGACACTTTGAAATTATTTATGGATTTAATCACTTGCCCAGAACCAAATTATAATTTTATGCTCTCTTTGTTACTCTAAGTGAAATCTTTGAAATTATTTTGAGGCATTATTTTATTCTTGACAAGGAATAATTGTTATGTGAATAAAACAATTACAATGTATGTATGATACTTAAAATATTGGGTAGTTATGGTGTGTATCCAACTATGTAGGCAAAGAAGCGGAGAACAAAGTAAGCGTGTTGTAAATCAGTGGACCTGGCTTAGGTCACAATGTTGTTGATTACTTACAGATTACAGATTGTTGATTCTAGATAACAGGTTACAGCTGTTCGTTATATACAACACGTGCCTCCAGCGCATAGTGGTGTACACTTCCTAGGCTCACATCTTGCCTCTGCCAATTACTAGCTGTGTGACCTGAAGCAAGTTATTCAACCTCTCTGTGCTTCGTGTTTCTTATCTGCAAAACAGGAATAACAACAGTACTGCTTTACACAGTATTACAAGGATTAAATGAATTAATATTTGTGCCTGGACATAATAAGTGCTACATAGGTATTTATTTAACACACTTGTGAATTTCATTTAACTTTCTGAGACTCAGTTTACTTATCTGCAAAATAAACATGATAGTATCTGTAATTTCTCAGGGTGTTAAATGAGATTATTTGTAGAGCTTCAAGCACAGAGCTTTGCATAAAGCAGGTATCCAGTAAATGTAGTTCTCTTTTCTCCCTTAAAGACTGGAAAACTATTCCTGTTAATAAGTATTGGAATAGATCCAAATGCAGTTCCCATCCAGTTATTTTCTATTTCTGCATCCTTCAATATATCTCTATGGCCTTTATCATCATTAGACCATAAATCCCACCACTGAACACCCAGCAGCATGCACACCCATTATACACACCAATTGGCACACAGCAGATGCACAATAAATAGTGGCTAAACAAATAAATGATTATTCAACCCTTCACTTCAATGCACTTGTCCACCCAGTAGTGTCTTTAGATATTTTGAGACAGATTCAGCAAAATGGACAACTTGTGATGCAGACAATTTTTCTCTTTCTGTGTAAAAATTCCATTTATATAAAAATAACTGAGCAGGGCTGCAACCAGCTGTCACTTCATGTAGACATGTGCAAGCACAAAGCCCTGCGTGATGGGCATCATTCTTGAGTTGTGCCGTGTTACACGCTGTCAAATGGAATATGTTAGGAAAAGAAGTGTCAGCCCACAACTTTAAAGTTACAAGTAGGTGTTTTGCAGATAGAAAAATAAGAAAAAATGAGAGATATGTACTTAAAAAAACCTCTTTGCTTTCAACGTTTTAACTTCAGATAGGACTGATCTTAGTCTAAGCCACTGTAACAGAAGAAACTTCAGGATGTTTCTCATCATCTGAATCCTCTTCCATTATTTCTATTGTCCTGGGCAATAAATTTCAGTATTTGATCAAATCATGGCAGATTCCATGCTATCCCATTCAGGTATCCCCAGTTTATCTATAATGATTTTCCTCTTGTCAGCTCATTTCTTAAACCTTTGCTGAATCTGGTTTCAGTGGTACTATAAACAATCATCATTGCATTGTAAAACTGGAAACTCTCCGCTAAAATAGTGTTTTGATCTGGGTTGCCATAGTAATAAGTGTATGCTCCCCTCTTTGGAGGCCTTGTTATATGAAGTATCTGTGATTTGCTCAGAATGGCCCCAGTTCATCTGTCAAAATGGGTTTTTCCTTTTTTAAAATAATGATCTAGAAAATCCCACAGCAACTACTAATATTTTACAACCATAACGAGGAGCACTGGAGTAGTCAAGCTTTATAAATCTATGCCATTATTACATTAGAATAAATCATGTTTCTTAGGTATATTACATAGGCCTGTGTAAGCCTAATTTTAGGTCTGCTATTCAACAAGGGTGCGGTTGTTTATAATGAAAAGAGAATTATTAAGTGTGACTTCAAAAATGCATCATATGTCAGTTCATGTTGAGAGACCTGGAGCAAAAAAATGGAAATTACTTCTTATTTCTATGAAAATACTGCAAATAGCTATTCAGGTTCAAACTTAGTTACAATTAGAATGTGATGAGCAATGATTTTTTATAACAGCATGAAATTGTACATTCCATTCACGTTTGGGTTGAAATTATTCATTGGTAGGAGGGGAAAAATGAGAAATCCTGCAAATTTATCAGTGTCACCATGAAAAAAAATATGATGGTACATTATTTGAAATAAAAATGTTCCAGTCAGTTACAGTAATTTGATACAAGAACTATGACTTTTTTCCTGCAGGAACGAGGGTAAACAAACACTATATCAACAAACCAGCAATAGAATCCACAAAAAGGAGTAACATCATTTTTCATCTAAGACAAATGGTTAAGTTGGTTACTTTCTGTAAGTCACTACCAGCTACAGAGTTATGTAATTCACTGCTGGCTACTGCCTCATAATATCTGATGTGGGAATATTACAAACATCAGTGGGTGAAAGAACAGGAAGAATCCATCTGTATTCAATGAATTCTAATTAAAAAGTAATTACGGCACAATGAAGTAGCTGCCAACTTTATTCCCTTTCCCCAGCCACAAACCAGAGACACAGAGTATGAGTCCTCTGCTATTTGTATCCGGCTAAACAAGCAGAAAGCCGGGCAGGAACCAGACACACATTTCCTTGCATGTTTCAGGTGGCTTAGTTTTAAACAACTGCAGCCCCAGAAGACGTTCAGGGGCAGAGGTGGTACACATCTTCTGTTATAATTGACCTGAGCTTTGAGATTTCTCTGTCATGATGTATCCCAGAACGTTGCATGATGGGAAGACCCTTGTTATTCCTCCACCAGCCGAGCCAAACGGACAAGATCAAGTAGGTCTGGGACTTGGGAAAAAAGGGAAGAAATATTGACAGATAAGTAACCACTCCAGGAAATGACAGACAGCTGGAGCAGTGTCGGGACTCTCAGGATTCAGATGTAATCCTTTAACCTCATGCTCAAACTCTGTAATCTCTCAATGAGATGGAAGAGAGGAAGGAAAAAAGCAAATTGCTTAATCAAAGCCCTTAATGTGTGACCAGGATTAGTAAGTAAGTCAGAATGACAATCTGCAGGTATAAAAAAGCCTTCATAACATAGCCTCAGTACTAATGAAGTCGCATCTGCAGGATTGAAAATAAGGAAAAGGTAACCTGGCATTTCAGCTGGCATAGAAACCTTTCTCTTCAAGAAAACAGGCATTCAAAACTATATTCCTGACCACCAGCAATTTTTCTTCAGCTGCCAAGAAGAAGGGCTACAGCCTGTATTCCTTCTTCATCTAATACAAAACATAACAGGTGTCAGTAGGGTTTCCATCTAAAGAAGAAGAATAGGCTCTGGCATAAGTCATTTGCTGCTGAGGGCACTAAAAGATGTCGGGGTTCTTCTTTAGAAAGGAAGTGCTAACAGGCTAAAGTGGCCCTTGTCAATTCACATTAAAAATGGAAAATAATAGCACACTGGATTTATACAGCATCCTCGGAGGCAGCCATCCATGTTACACTATGAGGTTTTGTATTAACCTTCAGAAATGGTGGGAAGTGTGCATTAGTTACTCTGTCATACAACAGGGCATCCTGAGGTCCTGATAAACAATGTTGCTCCCATGATCATTGTTACGGAGCGGGCACATTCTTATTGAAAGCAATCTATTTCAGCCATGTTGCTTTCCTTCTCCCTAATGCGTTACTGATTTTCCATGAAATAAGCATCTACAAATTCTTCATACCACTGTAATGGGCGGGCCTGGCCGAACTCATGCGAGATGTATGGGGTCTACAATTGACCCCTCACTGCCTGTCCTCTAGTTTTCTATCAGTTATGTATCACTGTATAACAAATTTAGCCCAAAGATAGCAGCTTAAAACAATAAAAATGGGGCTTCCCTGGGGGCACAGTGGTTGAGAGTCCGCCTGCCGATGCAGGGGACACGGGTTCATGCCCCGGTCCAGGAAGATCCCACATGCCGCGGAGCGGCTGGGCCCGTGAGCCATGGCCGCTGGGCCTGCGCGTCTGGAGCCTGTGCTCCACAACGGGAGAGGCCACGACAGTGAGAGGCCCACGTACCGCAAAGAAAAAAAAAAAAAAAGTAAAAATGTATTATCTCACACTTCCTGAGAATCAGAGGGGCTTAATGGGCTGGTTCTGGTTCAGGACCTCTCATGACAATCAGGCTGTCAGCCAGGGCTGCATCACCTGAAGGTTTGGGGCTGGGGGATCTGCTTCCAAAAAGGCTCACTCACATGGCTGTTGACTACAGTCCTCAGTTCCTCACTGGCTGTTGACCAGAAGCCTTATGGCTTCCTATCCTTCTCAAACTCGTTCAAAATACGGTAGTGGGAGGAACACTCCCAAACTCATTCTACGAAGCCACCATCACCCTAATACCAAAACCAGACAAAGATGTCACAAAAATGAAAACTACAGGCCAATATCACTGATGAACATAGATACAAAAATTCTCAACAAAATACTAGCAAACAGAATCCAACAGCACATTAAAAAGATCATAAACCATGATCAAGTGGGGTTTATCCCGGGAATGCAAGGATTCTTCAATATATGCAAATCAATCAATGTGATACACCATATTAACAAATTGAAGGATAAAAACCATATGATCATCTCAGTAGATGCAGTAAAAGCTTTCAACAAAATTCAATACCCATTTATGATAACAACTCTCCAGAAAGTGGGCATAGAGGAAACCTACCTCAAAATAATAAAGGCCATATATGACAAACCCACAGCCAACATCCTTCTCAATGGTGAACAACTGAAACCATTTCCTCTAAGATCAGGAACAAGACAGGTTTACCCACTCTCACTGCTATGATTCAACTTAGCTTTGGAAGTTTTAGCCACAGCAATTAGAGAAGAAAAAGAAATAAAAGGAACCCAAATCTGAAGAGAAGAAGTAAAACTGTCACTATTTGCAGATGACCTGATTCTATACATGGAGAATCCTAAAGAGGCTACAGAGTTATTTTATGTAATTCACTGCTGGCTACTGCCTCATAATATCTGATGTGGGAATATTAAACAGAGCCTATCAGTGAACTTGGTAAAGTAGCAGGATACAAAATTGATGCATGGAAATCTCTTGCATTCCTATACACTAATGATGAAAAATCTGAAAGAGAAATTAAGGAAACACTTCCATTTACCATTGCAATAAAAAGAATAAAATACCTAGGCATAAACCTACCTAAGGAGACAAAAGACCTGTATGCAGAAAACTATAAGACACTGATGGAAGAAATTAAAGATGATACAAACAGTTGGAGAGATATACAATGTTCTTGGATTGGAAGAATCAACATTGTGAAAATGACGATACTACCCAAAGCAATCTACAGATTCAATTCAATCCCTATCAAAATACCAATGGCAGTTTTCACAGAACTAGAACAAAAAATTTTACAGCTTGTACGGAAACACAAAAGTCCCGAATAGCCAAAGCAACCTTGAGAAAGAAAAACGGAGCTGGAGGAATCAAGCTCCCTGACTTCAGACTATACTACAAAGCTACAGTAATCAAGACAATATGGTACAGACACAAAAACTGAAATATAGATTAATGGAACAAGATAGAAAGCCCAGGGATAAACCCACGCACCTATGGTCACCTTATCTTTGACAAAGGAGGTAAGAATATACAATGGAGAAAAGACAGTCTCTTCAATACGTGGTGCTGGGAAAACTGGGCAGCTACATGTAAAAGTATGAAATTAGAACACTCCCTAACACCATACACAAAAAAAATCTCAAAATGGATTAAAGACCTAAATGTAAGGCCAGACACTATAAAACTCTTAGAGGAAAACATAGGGAGAACACTCTATGACATAAATCACAGCGAGATCCTTTGTGACCCACCTCCTAGAGAAATGGAAATAAAAGGAAAAATAAACAAATGGGACCTAATGAAACTTAAAAGCTTTTGCACAGCAAAAGAAACCATAAACAAGACAAAAAGACAACCCTCAGCATAGGAGAAAATATTTTCAAATGAAGCAACTGACAAAGGATTAATTTCCAAAATATACAAGCAGCTCATGCAGCTCAATATCAAAATAAACAAACAACCCAATCCAAAAATGAGCAGAATACCTAAATAGACATTTCTCCAAAGAAGATATACACATTGCCAACAAACACATGAAAGGATGCTCAACATCACTAATCATTAGAGAAATGCAAATCAAAACCACAATAAGGTATCATCTCACACCGGTCTGAATGGCCATCAACAAAAAATCTACAAACAATAAATGCTGGAGAGGCTGTGGAGAAAAGGATACCCTCTTGCACTGTTGGTGGGAATGTAAATTGATACAGCCACTATGGAGAACAGTATGGAGGTCCCTTAAAAAACTAAAAATAGAACTACCATATGACCCAGCAATCCCACTACTGGGCATATACCCTGAGAAAACCATAATTCAAAAAGAGACATGTACCACAATGTTCATTGCAGCACTATTTACAATAGCCAGGACATGGAAACAATTTAAGTGTCCATCAACAGATGAATGGATAAAGAAGATGTGGCAAATATATACAATGGAATATTACTCGGCCATAAAAAGAAATGAAATTGAGTTATTTGTAGTGAGGTAGATGGACCTAGAGTTTGTCACACAGAGTGAAGTAAGTCAGAAAGAGAAAAACAAATACCACATGCTAACACATATATACGGAATCTAAAAAAAACAAAAAAAATGGTTCTCATGCACCTAGGGGCAGGACAGGAATAAAGATGCAAATGTAGAGAATGGACTTGAGGACACAGGGAGGGGGAAAGGTAAGGTGGGATGAAGTGAAGGAGTAGCATTGACATATATACACTACCAAATGTAAAATAGATAGCTATTGGGAAGCAGTTGCATAGCACAGGGAGATTAGCTCGGTGCTTTGTGACCACCTAAAGGGGTGGGATAGGGAGGGTGGGAGGCAGGCACAAGAGGGAAGGGTTATGGGGATATATGTATACATATAACTGATTCACTTTGTCGTACAGCAGATACTAGCACAACATCGTAAAGCATTTATACTCCGATACAGATGTTAAAAAAAAAAAAACCTAGTGTAACATCTAGCATATGGAAGGCCTTTAGTAAATGTCTAAATTAAATTGAATTATTGCTCTCTTCCTGACTTGTCACAAACCTCCTTCAAAGCCAAAGTACAGTCTTAACTTTGAGGACATTCTTACTAATGCCCTAACTACAGACTGGCAAAGAGCCATTCGCTTCTCAGTTATTCAATTTGAACACCTGGTATACGCCAGACAGTGCATAGATGCTGGCTTTGCAGTGATGAACAAACCCACTGGACCTTTGGCCCCATGAAATTTAGAGTCTAGTTTATCTAATAGCTATGTAGTAAATGTAAGTAGATGATAAAATGATATATGATAGTTGCCTTCAAATATATAAAGAACTATCTCACAGGAGAGAGGCTAAACATACTTAGAGGACAGAACTGGGCCCCATGAGTGGCAGTTACCATGGCACAGATTTAAATAAGGACATTTTAGTACAGGGGTTTTGAACCCTGGGAAGGAATCACTTTGGGAAGTAAGGAGTTTCCCAGCACTAAAAGTCTGATGATGATCTGTCAGGGAATACTGTATGAATAATAATAACAACAATAATAATGGTGGCTAACATTTATAAGTTTCTACCACAAACCAGGTACTGTACAACACTCTATGAAGAGGGTATTACTATCATTGTCATTTTGTAGGTGAGGAAACTGAGACCCAAGTGAGTCTTGAAGTCAAATCTAGGCAGTCCAGCTCTGGATCCTGTGTGCTGGACTCCTTACTCCTCTGCGTCTCTGTTGAGAGATTCTGCTGTGAGTGGAAGGTGAGCAACGTCTTTCTTTCTAACGCTGAGATTTTCTGATTCTATAGTTCTCTTTATTGGCACCTATACCCAAAGACGGCAATTGATCCAGAACCAGAAGCTGGGACCCAGGATGTGTAGTTTCATTGTGTAATTAGGGTGATGTTAAGAAAGCCCTCCTGCAACAGCAGTCCCCACCCCCAGCCCACCACCTCCCAGGACCAGCATCACCCATTTCTGCAATCCTCCTACATGGGACCGTGGTGTTTTAACTTAAGGCTAAAATCTTTGTTTAAACACAAAGCGTTGAGAGGAGTCAGGCTTTAAGGTGATGAAAGGTCAAGAAATCATATCACAGAAGGAACTGTTGAAAGAATTGGATCTGCTCTGGTTTAAAAAAGAAGAAGAGAGAAAGAAAAAGAACAAAGAGAGATATGTCTTAAAATATTTGAAGAATTATTACTTAGGAGCTGAGGTTCACTTGCTTTTGTTTCTGCTAAAGGCACAATGGGAACCAATAGTGAAAATTATCTGGGGGCAGTTTTCTCTTCCACATTAAGAAAGAACTTCCTAACAATTGGCACTGCCAACCGTGGAATGGAGACATCCTGGGGATGTTGTAGATACCCCTTTATTAGAGGATTTCAGCAGGGATACTGGAGAAGAGATTCCTCCCTGGTTAAGTGTTCTTCCAATCCTAAATTCTATGGTTCTTTGGTTAGTGGTCTGTAACTTTGTGCAGGTGTTAATAGCTGTGTTTGCGTGATTAAGAAAAATTTATTTAAAAATATTAAAAAACACAGATAAATAAAAAATCACCCATAATGCCACCACTTAAAGATTAATCAAGGAAAGAGGCAGAGGGCTTGGCCCCTCTAATTCTGCCCTCCATCGTTCATAGCTTGGTTAAATTCATCAAAAGGTAAAGGAAGGCAATTGATAATGTTAATGAGAGTTAATAATTAAAAGGACTAGATGACATGGTATTGGTTGTTATAGGTGTGTGTGTGTATGTTCTTTTCTGTCATAAATATATACATTTACATATACATACACATGTACAGTTTTAGAGCTGACTGATTCAAATCATGCCTTGAACTACATCTGAGCCAAATTAAGAATGAAAATTGGCTTTTAAAAATAAAACTTCATTTTATGGTTTTTAAAAATTTCTTCTTTCACCTAAAGGCTAAATACAGCTGAAGTCAATGTCTTCGGTTTCATTTTGGCTTAGAGGTAAAATGAGGCAGAGTGTACACAGGAGCGAGCGTGCACCTGTAGAGAGGTGGCGACAGTGCACTGACCCATAGGGGACACGGGGATCTACAAGAGAGCTCACAGAGCACGCCCTTGATTTTTTCTCCATAAAACCTGTTTCTCCTCTTGTCTTCCTCATCTCAGGAAAAGGCAGCTTCTGTGCAGTTGTTCAGACAAGAACAGAAGAGTCGTCCTTACTTTATCTCTTTCCTGCAGTTTCCATGTGCAACCAACCCATCAGCAAGTCCCCGGGACCCAGCCTCCAAATAGATCCCAAATCCAACCACCTCTTCCACCACCATTATCTTTATCCAGGTGACCAGCATCTCTCTATACTGGAATAGTCTCTCTGCTTCCTGTCTTGTTTGCTATAATCCTCTGTACATAGCACCCAGAGGGACTTTCTTATTAAATATAAATTCAATCATGGCAGTCCTCTGCCTAAACCCCCATCCCCCAATTGCTTCCCATCACATTTAGCAAACATTCCAAACTCCTTTCTCTGGCTATAAAGCCCTCGATTACTTGACCCTGACTACCTCTTCTACACCCTCTTCTAGGCTTTCCCCAGCCATTCTGGCCTCTGGTCTGGTCATCTCCGTCACCATTGGTGCCCACCTGGGAGCCTCTAAGTTAGTGGTACCCTCTGCCTGGAATGTCAGTCACACTCAACTCTGCATGTCCATGTCCTTCTTTTGATTCAGCACTTGGCTAAGACATCACCTCACAGAGAGTCCTTACTGTATCATGTGAAGGAGTTACTCTCCATCCCATCACCTTATGTTAATTCTCTATGTAGCTCTTGTATGCTCTGATTTCTCTCTTGTTTCTTTCGCTTCCCTCTCTCTTGGTTTCTTGTCTGTCTCCCCTACCAGAACGCAAGACCCCCTTGTTAAGTGCTTAATCCTCAGATCCTAAAACAAAGCCTGATACGTAGTAAGTGTCCAATAAACATTTGCTGGAGAAATGAAAGTGTGAATGATTAGTGGCCCCAGACAGTGAACATCCACTGCACTGACTTTTGCTTGTACCCAAACTCTCCTGGTCCTCACTGGATAATGTCAGTCTTTTCATGTTGTGGTAATGAGCCCAGCTCTGAGGTCTTGTAAACTACCGAATAAAAAGCCTAACTCTCAGGGCAGATTTGTGAACATGTGTGAAATCAAGCATGAAAAAGAAACCAAGACTTTCTTACATGGGTCTAATTTGTGGAGATAACTGCTAAGAAACTAGAATAGGCTGGAAGGAAACATCAGGATCAGGCAGTTCCCCATTTGCTCTCAACATCATCAGCTCTCAGTCTGTTAAAATGCCGTCACTGATAGAGGCAGCCCAAACCAGGAAACATGGGCGGCTCAACTTTATGAATGAATCCTCTGAGTGCCTGGTGTTCCTGTGGTGGTTGTGAGTTGTACTGGAATTGGCCAAATTTAACGGCACCAGGTGAGAGGGATGAATTGATCCTTTATTCCTAAAGTCACTGTCCTGAATAAAACTCCAAAATGATTCCTACTGAATCAAATCTTTTAGTCAACAGTTTATTAGGTACTTACCACATTACAGCCATTTTCCTAGGTATTTTTACAAAAATATCATTTAATTCTCATTCTATCTCTATGAGTTTCTCCCTTTTATAGGTGAATAGACTTGGTTCCAGAGAGGTGAAATTATTTCTCAAGGTCGCACAGCTAGGCATAGATGGAGTTGAAATTTGAACCCTGACTTTTTTTTACAGAATAATTTTTTATTATTGAAGTATAGTTGTTAGTTTCAGGTGTACAGCACACTGATTCAGTTATATAAATATATATTCTTTTTCAGATTATTTTCCCTTATAGGTTTTTACAGAATATTGAGTACAGTTCCCTGCGCTATACAGGTTATCTATTTTATATATAGTAGTATGTATATGTTAATCCCAAACTCCTAATTCATCCCTCCCCCGCACTTTCCCCTTTGATAACCATAGGTTTGCTTTCTATGTCGATGTGAACCCTGACTTCTTAGCTATTAAGCTGTCACTTCCCTTGCTTGTCCCAGCCTTCCAGTCATAATTTGGCATGCTGTGTACACCCACAAGTAGGGTTACAATTCTCAAAGTAAACTACTCATTTTGCACTCTGACGTGGACAGCAACTTCTGGAGTGTCTGGTCAGTGGGGAGCAGCCCCAAGAGACCAGTCATCTCTAGGGATAATGATGCCTCAGAATTTCTGGACCCACAAAGCTGATGACAGCACCTTATGACCATGCCCCAGCCCCACCCAGGTGCCCTGCTCTAGTGGCCCTCAGCCTCCCGAGGTGACAGTATTTCTGTACCTGCACTGCAGATCAGGTTTCATTGGTAATCCGCCCAAACCATCTCCCCAGCAGTCAGTGAATGTCTGCTTTTAGGGAGAAACCTTTGCTCATCTTTCCTTCTTAAACCAACTTACAGTTAAAAACTTATGAAAGGGGCTTCCCTGGTGGCACAGTGGTTGAGAGTCCGCCTGCCGATGCAGGGGACACGGGTTCGTGCCCGAGTCCGGGAAGATCCCACATGCCATGGAGCGGCTGGGCCCGTGAGCCATGGCCGCTGAGCCTGCGCGTCTGGAGCCTGTGCTCTGCAACGGGAGAGGCCACAACAGTGAGAGGCCCGCGTACCGCAAAAAAAAAAAAAAAAAAAAAACTTATGAAGGAGCTTAGTCAGTGTCCTAAACAGATAAAGCTTTCAAAATGTTGTGTTTTTTTCTAGCATCTCTCTCTTTTGAGACTGAAGTAGTACCACATATCAGACAGGTGAGGGGCCGGGGAGGAGAGCAAGCCCTGTGACTCAGGCAGCTGGCACTGTGATAAGGGACACCAGACAAGGGCCTAAGAGCCGTGAACCACTGATCAGGCCCCACCTTCCCCGGGCCAGCAGCATCCACAAACGCTCCTGGGCAGCACAGTGGATAGACACTAGTTACAGAAGCAAAAGCAGATTTGAGCGTTAAGCCTTTTTAATGCTGTTAGTTTTACTCTGTATCAACTCATGTTCCACCTGGACCTCTGACAATTGGCTAAAACTGCTTGTTAAAAAGTACACATTCTCCACAACTGAAGAAGGAAACATGTTAAAACAAAGGCCCATCGGCTTGCAGACAATAGAGAAAATAATCTATTTGTAATTGTGGAAATATCAGTGCTCTCAAAGGTAATTTTATGGTTCATTCAAACACTGAAGATAAATCATACTTTTTAAAAATAGTGACCATGTAGAGCAGATTTTAACCACACGAAATGTCATTAAATGAGTGGATTTTAGTTGAGCAATGCAAAATGATTTTTTAAGATGTTTTTAGGTGAGTCATCAAGCACTGTATTCACTAAACTCTTTTAATAGCAAAAAGTCATCTTTTACTCCTTTACTAAAGTTTTGTTCTTTTATCACCTAAAATAAAGTGGCCAAGTTCTATATAGAATTGATTTAAAAGGTAATTCAGTTCAACTAAAGTGTGTTATAGTTACTATGAGGCACTTAGATACAGTCTTTGATAATAATAGCATTTTTTTTAAGTTAAGAATTTAACTGGCTCCAATTTCTATTTTTAAAATTAGTTTTGGAGTAGAAATCAGGCCTGTGGATTCCGGTGGCCTCAAAAAGGGATGGAATCACTTTCAAGTTGATCACTGACTTCCATTAAACCCATCTGCTGCCCCCAACATTCCCAGAGCATCCCAGAAACACCGAGGCAGTACCCAGGAAAATGAACTCTGTTACTAATGTCCTTGCTCTTTGTTGGGCTTCAAGGCTGGGGTCCTTTGGGTGTTCTGCAAGGCAATTACAAAATCAAAGAATTGTTTAAAATGAAGCGAGGCAGAAAGAAGACAGAAGAAAGTTACTGATGGAATGGAATGGAAATTAACATTGCAAAATGTTTTTTTAAACTAGAGGGGGAAATAAGCCTTAAACGGGGTGTTTCTGTTGCAGACAAACTTGCTTAAAAGTGTTAGCATTTAAATGGTCACACCTCAGGCTTTGAACTTAACACTCCATTAAGGGGCTGAGGGAGCTCACACCTCTGTCTGTGATGCCTTTCACTCTTGTTGAAGCCCAGGGAAGAGAAGGGGAGGAGAGAAGAGGAGGAAGGGGAGGAGCGTCCACAAAGGGAGCAATGGAAAGGTTATTCAGAGAAGGTGACAGTGCTGGTTGTGCCCGCTGTCCTTGTGCAATTCCTAGCAGCATCTGCTTTCAATCCCGAAGTGTCCTGATTTGGATAGTTAATTTTGTGGTCACCAAATAGGGTATAGAATGTCTAAAACGATAGTGGCAAAGTTATAGTCATTAATGTCTGTAAATAACCATGGAAATAACATTTGTTTTTGGACAGTAAGCTTTGGTTCAGATATTTATTTCTGTGTCATTTCACATGCTAAGACTAAGTGTTCCTGAGCAGATTCAAAGAGTTAAAGTATCCTGGAAAGGGATCCTGGAGGCTATATGGTTGTCATTTCACAAATGAGAAACTGAGGCTCAAAGAGGTTGACTTGCCTAAGGCCACACAGCTAGTTAAAAGAATTGCTGGGAATAGGACTTAGGTCTCCTACGTGTAAATTATACATTTTCAGTGTGTCAGATATTTTCAGGGAAGTAAATAATGTTCTCAAGATGGAGGCATAAAATATAAAAGTTGTGATAAAGTACCTTTCTTTAAGTCAGAGGGCTGAGAGATCAGTAGAAGGGGTTGGGGAACACAGAGAACAAGCACTGGCTCCTAGGATGAAGTTTCTGATGCCCCCTGATGACTTCAGCTGAGAAGGAGACCAATAATTCTCTTGGAATGAGCAGAAGCCAGGAATCAAATTGGTTTTTGGCTTAGCAATTTAATAGCTGATTTATTCTGGTCAAAGTTCCTGAATGTCTTTAAAACTCCCATTTCCTTATCTATAAAGTGGGTATAAAGTTAATATTCATCTCAGATGACTGTTTTGAAGATTAAATAAAACAGTCTATAAAGCACTTAGCCCAGTGCCTGGCACATGGTTATACCTTCAGAAATCCTTAGCTATCATTATCATCATCACCATCATCTCCATCATCACAACCACCAGCAGCAGCAGCTTTTTTCCTTCTCCTCTTCCAGCCTGAGTGCTCTGACAACTGATTTAACCATACACTCATCCCTTTCTCTTATATAATGCTCTACCTTAATCTCATTTAGTTCCACACATTCACAGAGATCGATATTATTGTTCTTTTTTAGCAGATCAGGAAACAGTCACAGAAAGATTAAATAATTTGTTCAAGACCACACAACCAGTAAGTGATGGAAGCAGAATTGAAACCTAACTTTCCTTATCTTTTCGATCTGTCTGTCCCTGGTAAGAAATTTTAGGGTGGAGTGCTGAGATGAGAGTGAGGAGGGGGGGAAAAGGCAGCTGGGAGTTGACCTTGCCTAGACGGTAGATGTGTTGGAAAAGTGACATTAGGCAGATCACTCTTTATCACACTGTTCTGCAGGTGTTGCCCACATACAATTAAGATTTCTTTGTCTATGTAGTCAGTCAAAGAATGCAAACTTAAAACCTTGAGATAGCGTGGACTCAGCCTTCAGAAAGAGAAGAGATGTTATTTGTCTCCTTAACAGAAAACACCCTAATAAGACCCAGAAAAGAAAGTCAAGCTGGAACAGTAGTCCCAGTGTCCTTGACGTCAGTACCTCTATTGAGACATGACCCAGCCAAGTAAGGAGACCTGGGCTCTGAGGAGTTCCTGGGGCACTCTGCTCTTTTCATACCCTTCACTTGGGTAGAAACCAGGTCAGGTACCCAACTTCTTTGTGGTTCATGTTTCTTTGTCATTTTTTTGGAATAGGTGGGATTAATTTGGTTGCCATTAGGACCTTCTCATGAAAAGATCCTTTGTATCATCACAATTAGTTGATTTGGAGTTATTTCTAATCATACAGTTAGGACTTCCAGTGAAGGGCAGAATAATTCTACTAATAAAAGCTAATTAGTAAAATCACAAGCTAAATAGAGGCCAAAACAAAGTGACAGGAATCCTTCTCTATTCACATACCTCAGAACACTCACAATGAATAGACCAAGGGTCCTCACATTCCCCGAGACCCCCCCAAGAGTTCTCTGTTTTGGTTCCATATGACTGTCTGTAACTTCCAATAATTCAGTAATTATGAGTGCATGTTTTGGAGTCAAAGAAACTTGAGTATGAATCTTATCCCTATCCTTTCCACCTTGGGACAACAGACAGGTGATTCAAACTCTCTAAGCTGTCATTTCCACAAGTTAAAATAGTTGTGATAATACTAACCTCATAATGTATGCCATGTACTTAGTTCTGTCCTGGCACATAGTAAATGCCCAGTAAGTGGTAGCCATCCTAGTCTGCTTGCATCCTTGCTGAAAGGTATTTGAGCTGTGGTAGAAGAGTATACCTCCCCACAATTCTCCCACCCTTCCAGTCACCTCCGTCTTTGGGGTAGATCTACCGGATTAGCTTAGGCTACCGGCTGCTTTAGCATTAGGTAAGCAAGTAAGGGAACATTCTCTCTCTTCCTTCTACCTTGAAGGTCCTTTCCTTCACTGTACCCTGATTATTGTATCAATTAACTCATAAAAACTGTTCATCAAATCTGCAAATTATACCAAGCCAAGAGAAATGGCTAACACATTCAAAGAAAGAATATGAACCAAAAAAATTCCAAAAGTTTTCAAAATGAATAGAATCTAACATGATAGAATGTAATAGGGACAAGTACAAGGTTCTTCATGTGAGTCCAAACAAACCCCAGATGCATGAGGATCAGACTATAATAATAATAATTTAAAAAAACCCTTAAACTTTCATTTTGAAACTAAACTCAATTTAGTTAATATTGTGATATTTCTACCAAAAAAGGGATATAACTTTGCCTACTATGTAGACACATGGTCTGGGAGCCTAGAATGAGGGGCATCGTCCATTCAGGGTTGCTGGATCAGGCAGACCACCAGACCTGGTACAAGGGGGCAGATTTTAACTTTTTATCCTTATTTCAAGAATCAAGGGAGTTAGTGAATTTGGTAACATTAGGGTTGTTCAAACATCAGCTAAACGAAGATTTTGTTGGGGCATTCATTGTTAAGGAGATTCAGGTATCAGATAGACGTTTGGACCAGAAGTTATTACGGTCTCTTTCAACCAGAGAGCATACTTATGGTAATTTACCATCTCATAGGGTCACTAATCTTCTTATCGAAACGTATATTTGATCTCTTTATAATTTCCAAGGAAGTGAGCAAATAGATAGAAGAGTCCAAGGTCACAGGTGTAGGTTTCTTCATTATTTTGAACAAAAAGCTTCCCTGAGTCTGATTACTCTGATTACCCCATTTGGTTCTTTCTCAAAGAAAATTGCTTTCCAAAAGTAGGTATGACCTGGCTTCTCTTGACCCTGCAGCATCTTAGTCATTTCCTCCTTTGGGCTTGTGTTCAGCTACCCCTGCCCTTTTGATTGTCCCAATATCCTCACTCTTCTAATCCATCACCTCCTTCAAATTCTGGCTTCATGCTGGCCTTCTCTAAGAGAACTTCCTGGTTTCATATATTCTTCTAAGCTCCTCAGGGGCTCCCTGTTGTACACCCACACTTGCTTACATGTTGCCCGTGAATCATTCTCCAGTTGTTTCATGTTTCTGTGACTCTCCAAAAAAATTCTAAACTCCTAAAGGGCAGTGAACCTCTGTCAATGGAGATAAAAAAGAAGAAGGGCTCTGGATTTTCCTAATGATCACAAAACACTGGGCACAAAGCAATCTCTGGGAGCCTAAGACCCATCAAACAACAGTGAAATTCCACTAGGATTAAGGTTAGATGGGGCAACCCAAGTTTCGGAAGATCAGAGACATTTATATTCTGTTCTGAGTAGTTCAACAGTCCTTCCAAATCACCAGGACTGCAGACATAAAAGTTTCATCTAGCCACTAGCTCTAGCTGAACATATCACAGGTTACTTAAAGTGCAATTTATTTTTAATAGAAAAATTGATTCTAGAATGAAACATGAAGTAGTCTTTTTTTTTTTTTTTTTTTGGTAGTAGACTAACCTTTTAAAGAATAGCATTCTTGCCCTAGAGAGGGGCATAAAAGTTTAAAAGGTTATTTTCCACATTACACATAACCCGCATGCTCACCTTTCCTATCTCTTTGCCGGATCAGCCTGTGGCGCTAACTCACTGAAAATATCGGCTCCATTAATGCATGATTTACTTCTCTTTACTTGGCAAAGTACAGACCCCATCTTTCAAAGCAAATTCAAGCTTTTATAATTCACTACCTCCTCTGTGAGATGTGATGGTATGGAGTTTTCTCTTCAAAACATGAATGAGCAAAGGAACTGTGTTGCTGAAGTGAGGTCTTCCCTGACCCACCCAGAGGAGTTGGTTGCTCCCTGATATGAGTTCCTGTGGCACTTTTAACTTCCTGCTCTTCTTAAACTTACCATGGCTGATCATAATTATTTGCTTACACATATTTGTTACACTCATCTCTGTCACCTACTACAACTGCCAACTCAACGAGAGCAGAAATTCTGTCCTGTCCATCTGTTTGTAACCTCATGGTACAGGTGCCATGGTGTGCAATCCAGATCCCTCACAGGACAAGGCTTCAAGTCCCCAGCTGCTGGGATTGCTGCCTGCTGTCAGGTCACAGCCGAGTCTCTTTTCTGGAATTTCACACTGCTGAATAAAGCTGCCCTACCCAAGAATTCACCCACATCCAACAACTGGTCAATGTGAGCATACAAAGGTCTGGCCTCATTGCCTCAATTCAGGATAGCTCTGAAGGATCCCCTCACCTCCAATCTCTGTGCTATCAGCCAATCCTCAATTGCAAACTGCATCACAGCTCAACTTCTCTTTGTAGGGCCAAGCCCGGCTTCCCCCATTTCCTCATAGCTGTTGTTCCTGAGAGCCTTCTGCAACAAATCTCCTGCACACAAGTCTCCATCTCTAAGTCTGTTTCCCAGGGAACCAAACTTAAGACACCCCAGACCCTAGCACAGTATCTAGTGCACAATAGGCTTTCCATTACTATTTGGTAAAAGAATGAGTGAATGAAGTACACAGGAAATTAACAAATAATAACAATTTTACATTCTAACATTTCACTCCCACTATTCTCCCTGCTCCATCCAGCCAGGTTATGATCCTTGGCAGCCAATGTAGACAATTATTAACTGAGCTTTTAAAAAAGCAAACATTATAATACAGCTATATTGTAAATGGGGCGAGAGGTAAAGGGACATAGAGAGATAAACTTTCTATACTTTACTTGAACTGGTAAAATAGTGACACCAATGTGTTGTATAAGTTATGTATACATAACGTAATACCTAGAGAAACTACTAAGGGGGTTATATAAAGAGTTAAATTTAAAACCACTACAGATGAATCAAAATGGAATTCTAAAATAAGTTCAAAAAACTCACCAGAAGGTAGGAAAAAGAAAACAGGAAAACAAAAAGAAATAAAATGCCAGATTTAAGCCCTAACACATCAATAATTATTAAAAAAATGTAAATGGTGTAAATATACCAATTAAAGGACAAAGGTTGACAGAGTGGGTTAAAAACCATGACTCAACTATATGCTGTCAACAAGTAACACACATCAAGTATAACAGTATAAGCAGGTTGAAGGTCAAAGTATATCATGCAAAGATATATCATGCAAATATTAATCAAAGGAAAGCAGGAGTAGGTACAGTAATACCAAATAAAGTAGACTTTAAAGCAAAGAAAATTACCAGAAACAGAGAGGAGCATTATATCATGAAAAAAGGGTCAATCTACTAAGAAGACATATACATCCTAAATGTTTATGTACAGAGCTGTAAAATAAGTAAAGAAAAAAACTGTTAGAACTGAAAGGATATATAAGCAAATCTACAAGTATAGCTGGAGACTTCAAAACTCCTCTCCCAACAATTGATAGAACAACTAGACAGAGAATAAGCAAGGATATAGAAGAAAACACCATCATCAACCAATAGGATTCAATTTACACTTGTAGAACACTTCACCCAAAAAACAGCAGAATAAATGTCCTTTTCAAATGCCCATGGAACATATACTAAGATAATATGGTGAGCCTTAAAAAAATACTTAACAAATTTAATAGAATAGAAATTATACCCAGAGTGTTCTCCAACACAATTCTATAAACTACAAATTAATAATAGAGAGATAATAGGAAAATTTTTAAACATTTTAAAATGAAACAACACATTCCTAAATAATCAATAGGCCAAAGGTGAAGCTCTCAAGAAAATAAATATACATTGAACTGAATTATATGAAAAGACAACATATTAATATTTTGGGGACACAGGTAAAACAGTGGTGAGAGGGAAATTTATAACATTAAAAGGAATACAGAAGAAAAGAGGAAAAGCCTCAAATCAGTAATCTAAGATCTCACCTGAAGGGGACTAGTGCACCACAGCTAGCCAGGAGGGAGTCCAGGAAAAAGTGTGGACCTGCCGGGGAGGCAAGAGACCTTTCTTTCAGGGTGTGCAAGGAGAGAGAATTCCTTCCCATTGTGCCCACAGAAAGCAGAGCACTCCCTAAGCAAGCTCCAGAGATGGGCACAAGCCGCGACTATCCACTCGGACCCCAGAGACGGGCATGAACCGCTTCTGTTGTGGCCACTGCCACCAAGAATCCTGTGTGCCAGCGCAGGTCACTATCCACACACCCCCACGAGCCTGTGCAGCCCACCACTGCCAGGGTCCCGTGATTTAAGGACAACTTCCCCTGGAGAACACATGGCGCGCCTCAGGCTGGTGCAACGTCACGCCAGCCTCTGCCGCCACACGGTCGCTCCGCATTCCATTTGTGACTACTGTACCCCTCCCGCCCCCTGGCCTGAGTGAGCAAAAGAGCCCTGATCAGCTGCTGCTTTAACCCCTCCTGTCTCAGCAGGGAACAGACTCCTGAGGGCGCCCTACACGCAGAGGTGGGGCCGGAACCAAAGCTAAAGCCCAGGAGCTGTGCGAACAAAGAAGAGAAAGGGAAATTTCCCTGTTCAGCCGCAGGAGCAGCGGATTAAGTCCCCACAATCAACTTGATAAACCCTGCATCTGAAGAATAGCTGAACAGACAATGAATGTTTGTTTCCAAAATTGAGGCAGTGGATTTTGGGAGCAACTATAGACTTGGGCTTTCCTTTCTGTATCTAATTTGTTTCTCGTTTTATGTGTATCTTAGTTTAGTATTTAGAGATTATTATCATTGGTGGATTTGATTATTGATTTGGTTGCTCTCTTCCTTTTTTTAATATATATAATTTTTTTTCCTTTTTCTTTTTTTGTAAGTGTGTATGTGTATGCTTCTTTGTGTGATTTTCTCTGTATAGGTTTGTTTTTACCATTTGTCCTACGGTCCTGTCCGTCCTTTTTAAATCTTTCTTCCTTTTCTTCTGAGCCTTGTAGCTGGCAGGGTCTTGGTGCTCTGGCCAGGTGTCAGGTCTAAGCTTCTGAGGTGGGAGGGCCGAGTCCCAGACATTGGACCACCAGAGACCTCCTGGTTCCATGTAATATCAATCACCGAGAGCTCTCCCAGAGATCTTCATCTCAACACTAAGACCCAGCTCCACCCAGTGACCAGCAAGCTCCAGTGCTGGACGCCCCACACCAAACAACTAACAGGTCAGGAACACAACCCCACCCATTAGCAGAGAGGCTGCCTAAAGTCATACTAAGTTCACAGACACTCCAAAACACACCACCAGACACAGCCCTGCTCACCAGAAGGACAAGATATAGCCTCACCCACCAGAACACAGTCACCACTCCCCTCCACCAGGAAGCCTACACAAGCCACTGAACCAACCTCACCCACTGGGGAGAGACACCAAAAATAATGGGAACTACGAACCTGCAGCCTGTGAAAAGGAGACCCCAAACATAGTAAGTTAAACAAAATGAGAAAGCAGAGAAATATGCAGCAGATGAAGGAGCAAGGTAAAAACCCACCAGACCAAAATATGAAGAGGAAATAGGCAGTCTACCTGAAAAAGAACTCAGAGTAATAATAGGAAAGATGATCCAAAATCTCGGAAATAAAATGGAGAAAATAAAACAAGAAACATTTAACAAGGACCTAGAAGAACTAAAGAGCAAACAAACAATGATGAACAACACAATAAATGAAATTAAAAATTATTTAGAAGGAATCAATAGCAGGAAAACAGAGGCAGAAGAACGGATAAGTGACCTGGAAGATAAAATAGTGGAAATAGCTGCCGCAGAGCAGAATAACGACAAAAGAACTGAGGACAGTCTCAGAGACCTCTGGGACAACATTAAACACACCAACATTTGAATTATAGGGATCCCAGAAGAAGAAGAGAAAATGAAACGGACTGAGAAAATATTTGAAGAGATAATAGTTGAAAACTTCCCTAATATGGGAAAGGAAATAGTCAATCAAGTCCAGGAGCACAGAGAGTCCCATACAGGATAAATCAAAGGAGAAACATGCCAAGATGCATAGTAATCAAATTATCAAAAATTAAATTCAAAGACAAAATATTAAAAGAAGCAAGGGAAAAGCAACAAATAACATAAAAGCGAAACCCCATAAGATTAACAGCTGATCTTTCAGCAGAAACTCTGCAAGCCAGAAGGGGGTGGCAGGACATATTTAAAGTGATAAAAGGAGAAACACTACAACTAAGATTACTCTACTTAGAAAGGATCTCATTCAGATTCGACGTAGAAATTAAAACCTTTACAGAGAAGCAAAAGTTAAGAGAATTCAGCACCACCAAACCAGCTTTATAAAAAATGCAAAGGAACTTCTCTAGGCAGGAAACACGAGAAAAGGGAAGATCTACAATAACAAACCCAAAACAATTAAGAAAATGGTAATAAGAATATATGTATCAATAATCGCCTTGCATGTAAATGGATTAAATGCTCCAACCAAAAGACACAGGCTCGCTGAATGGATACAGAAACAAGACCCATATATATGCAGTCTACAAGAGACCCACTTCAGACCTAGGGACACATACAGACTGAAAGTGAGGGGATGGAAAAAGATATTCCACGCAAGTGGAAATCAAAAGAAAGCTGGAGTAGCAATATGCATATCAGACAAAATAGACGTTAAAATAAAGACTATTACAAGAGACAAAGAAGGACAGTACATAATGACCAAGGGATCAATCCAAGGAGAAGATATAACAATTGTAAATATTTGTGCATCCAGGATAGGAGCACCTCAATACATAAGGTAAATGCTAACAACCATAAAAGGGGAAATTGACAGTAACACAAAAAAGGTAGGGGACTTTAACACCCCACTTTCACCAATGGACAGATCATCCAAAATTAAAATAAATAAGGAAACACAAGCTTTAAATGATACATTAAACAAGATGGACTTAATTGATATTTATAGGACATTCCATCCAAAATCAACAGAATACACTTTCTTGTCAAGTGCTCATGGATCATTCTCCAGGATAGATCATATCTTGGGTCACAAATCAAGCCTTGGTTTTTTTTAAGAAAATTGAAATCATATCAAGTATCTTTTCTGACCACAGTGCTATGAGACTAGATATCAATTACAGGAAAAAAACAGTAAAATATACCAACACATGGAGGCAAAACAACACACTACTAAATAAAGAGATCATTGAGGAAATCAAAGAGGAAATCAATAAATACCTAGACACAAATGACAATGAAAACACGATGACCCAAAACCTATGGGATGCAGCAGAAGCAGTTCTGCAAAGGAAGTTTACAGCAATACAATCCTACCTCAAGAAAGAAGAAAAACCTCAAACAACCTAATCTTACACCAAAGGAATTAGAGAAAGAAAAACAAAAGAACCCCAAAGTTAGCAGAAGGAAAGAAATTATAAAGATCATATCAGAAATAAATGAAAAAGAAATGAAAGAAACAATAGCAAAGATCAATAAAACTAAGAGCTTGTTCTTTGAGAAGATAAACAAAATTGATAAACCATTAGCCACATTCATCAAGAAAAAAAGGGAGAAGACTCAAATCTATAGAATTAGAAATGAAAAAGGAGAAGTAACAACTGACACTGCAGAAAGACAAATGATCATGAGCGATTACTACAAGCAACTATATGCAAATAAAATGGACAACCTGGAAGAGATGGACAAATTCTTAGAAATGCACAACCTTCTGAGACAGAACCAGGAAGAAATAGAATATGAACAGGCCAATCCCAAGCACTGAAATTGAAGCTGTGATTAAAAATCATCCAACAAACAAAAGCCAGGACCAGATGGCTTCACAGGTGAATTCTATCAAACATTTAGAGAAGAGCTAACACTATCCTTCTCAAACTCTTCCAAAATATAGAAGAGGGAAGAACACTCCCAACCTCATTCTACGACTCCACCATCACCCTGATACCACAACCAGACAAAGATGTCACAAAAGAAGAAAACTACAGGCCAATATCACTGATGAACATAGCTGCAAAAATCCTCAACAAAATACTAGCAAACAGAACCCAACAGCACATTAAAAGGATCATACACCATGATCAAGTGGGGTTTATCCCAGGAATACAAGGATTCTTCAATATATGCGAATCAATCAATGTGATACACCATATTAACAAACTGAAGGAGAAAAACCACATGATCAGCTCAATAGATGCAGAAAAAGCTTTTGACAAAATGCAACACCCATTTAAGATAAAAACCCTCCAGAAAGTAGGCATAGAGGGAACTTACCTCATTATAGTAGAGGCCATATATGACAAACCCACAGCCAACATCCTTCTCAATGGTGAAAAACTGAAACCATTTCCACTAAGATCAGAACAAGACAAGGTTTCCCATTCTCACCACTGTTATTCAACATAGTTTTAGAAGTTTTAGGCACAGCAATTAGAAAAGAAAAAGAAATAAAAGGAATCCAAATTGGAAAAGAAGAAGTAAAGCTGTCACTGTTTGCAGATGACATGATACTATACGTAGAGAATCCTAAATATGCTACCAGAAAACTACTAGAGCTAATCAATGAATTTGGTAAAGTAGCAGGATACAAAATTAATGCACAGAAATCTCTTGCATTCCTATACACTAATGATGGAAAATCTGAAAGAGAAATTAAGGAAACACTTTCATTTACCATTGCAACAAAAAGAACAAAATACCTAGGAATAAACCTACCTAAGGAGACAAAAAGCCTGTATGCAGGAAACTATAAGACACTGATGAAAGAAATTAAACATGATACAGACAGATGGAGAGATATACCATGTTCTTGGAGTGGAAGAATTAACATTGTGAAAATTGCTATACTACCCAAAGCAATCTACAGATTCAATGCAATCCCTATCAAACTACCACTGGCATTTTTCACAGAACTAGAACAAAAGCTTTCACAATTTGTATGGAAACACAAATATCCCAAACAACCAAAGCAATCTTGAGGAAGAAAAACGGAGCTGGAGGAATCAGGCTCCCTGACTTCAGACTATACTACAAAGCTACAGTAATCAAGACAGTATGGTACTGGCACTGAAACAGAAATATAGATCTATGGAACAGGATAGAAAACTCAGAGATAAACCCACACACATATGGTCACCTTATCTGTGATAAAGGAGGCAAGAATATACAGTGGAGAAAGACAACCTCTTCAATAAGTGGTGCTGGGAAAATGACAGCTACATGTAAAAGAATGAAATTAGAACTCTCCCTAACATAATACACAAAAATAAACTCAAAATGGATTAAGGACCTAAATGTAAGGCCAGACACTATAAAACTCTTAGAGCAAAACACAGGCAGTACACTCTATGACATAAATCACAGCAAGATCCTTTTTGACCCACCTCCTAGGGAAATGGAAATAAAAACAAAAATAAACAAATATGAATTAATGAAACTTCAAAGCTTTTGCACAGCAAAGGAAACCATAAACAAGATTAAAAGACAGCCCTCAGAATGGGAGAAAATATTTGCAAACAACTGACAAAGGATTAATCTCCAAAATATACAAGCAGCTCATGCAGCTCAATATTCAAAAAACAAGCAACCCAATCCAAAAATGGGCGGAAGGCCTAAATAGACATTTCCCCAAAACAGATATACAGATTACCAAGAAACACATGAAAGGATGCTCAACATCACTAATCATTAGAGAAATTCAAATCAAAACCACAATGAGTTATCACCTCACACCGGTCAGAATGGCCATCATCAAAATAATCTACAAACAATAACTGCTGGAGAGGGTGTAGAGAAAAGGGAATCCTCTTGCAGTGTTGGTGGGAATGTAAAGTGATACAACCACTATGGAGAACAGAATGGAGGTTCCTTAAAAAACTAAAAATAGAACTACCATGTGACACAGCCACCTCCTGAGAAAACCATAATTTAAAAAGTGTCATGTAACACATTGTTCATTGCAGCAATATTTACAATGGCCAGGACATGGAAGCAACCTAAGTGTCTGTCAACAGATGAATGGATAAGAAGATGTGGCACATATACACAATGGAATATTACTCAGCCATAAAAAGAATGAAATTGAGTTATTTGTAGTGAGGTGGATGGACCTAGAGCCTGTCATACAGAGTGAAGTAAGTCAGAAAGAGAAAAACAAATACCATATGCTAACACATATATATATGGAATCTAAGAAAAAAAAAAGGTTCTGATGAACCTAGGGGTAGGGCAGGAATAATGATGCAGATATAGAGAATGCACTTGAGGACCTGGGGAGGGGGAAGGGTAAGCTGGGACGAAATAAGAGAGTGGCATGGACATATATACACTACCAAATTTAAAATACATAGCTAGTGGGAAGCAGTCACATAGCACAGGGAGGTCACCTTGGTGCTTTGTGACCACCTAGAGGGGTGGGATAGGGAGGGTAGGAGGGAGACACAAGAAGGAGGGGATTGGGCATATAGTTTTATGTATAGCTGATTTGCTTTGTTATACAGCAGAAACTAACACAACATTGTAAAGCATTTATACTCTAATAAGCATGTTTAAAAAAATGTAAAAATAAATAACAAGAAAATAAATAAATGAACCTAAAAAAATCAAAACACAATGACACACTACACATGAGATGAAAACATTTGCAAACCACATATCCAACAAAAGACTCATATCTAGCATATATAAAGTACTCTCAAAATTTAGAAGCAAAAAAGAAAATCTAAATAGGAAATGGACAAAACATGCACAGACATTTCACTGAAGATCATATATAGATGGCAAATGAGCACATAAAAAGAGGCTAAGCATCATTGGTCATTTGAAAAATGCAAGCTCAAATTACAATGAGATATCACTACACACCTATCTGAATGGCTGTAAGAAAAATTGTGAAAAAATTTTCACAAATTGGTGGTGAAAATCTAGTACGGAGAGAAACTGTATTATTCATCAATTGTTGGTAGGAACATAAACTGGTACCGCCCTCTGGAAAAGTGGCAATTTCTAAAAAAGTTAAACATACAACTAGCATATGCCTCAGCAGTTATGCTCCTTGTCATTTATCACAGAGAAACAAAAGCTATGTTCACACAAATCTGCCCATGAATGTTTATAGCAGCCATATTCATCATAGCCCCAAGCTGGAAATCACTTGATGTCCTTCAGTGGGTGACTGGTTAAATAAACTCTGGCCCATCTATACCAAGGAATACTATTCAGCAATAAAAAGGAACAGGCCAATGATACATGCAACAGCCTGGATAGATCTTCAGAGAATCATGCTGAGTGAAAATAAGTCAAACCCAAAAGTTATACATGGTATGATTCCATTTATATAATTTCTTGAAAGGACAAAATTATAGAAATGGAGAAGAAATTAGTGTTTCCAGGGGTTAAGGAGGGGTGAGTGGGAAGGAAGTAGTTGTGTCAGTAAAAAGGCACCAGAAGAGATCTTTATGGTGGTGGAAATGCTCTATATCTTTACTGTATCAATATCAATATCCTGGTTGTGTATTGTACTATAGTTTTGTAAGATGTTATCACTGAAAGAAAACACCTGATTTTTCTGTACTATATCTTACAACTGCATGTGGCCCTACAATTACCTCTGAATGAAAAGTTCCATTATAAAGGGGGACAACATTGGATTTGTCAATGATATCTTGGATATGACACTGAAGGTACAGGTAACAAAAGAAAAAATAGACAAATTGAAGTTCATGAAAATTTAAAACTTTTGTACATCAAAAACACTGTAAAAAAGAAACACAAAAAATGGCGTCAAATATTTCAAATCATGACTCTGATAAAGGATTAATATCCAGAACATATGGGGAACTCCTAAAACTCAACAACAAAAAACCCAATTCGAAAATGGGTAAAAGACTTGAACAGACATTTCTCCAGTGAAGACATACAAATGGCCAACAAGCAGGTGAAAAGATGCTCATTACCACTAATCATTAAGGAAATCCAAATCAAAACTACAATGAAATACCACCTCACACCCATTAGGATGACTACTATTTTTTGAAAAATGGAAAATAACTGGTGTTGGTAAGGATATGGAGAAACTGAAACTTTTGTGTATTGGTGGAAATGTAAAATAGCATAGCTGTTATGGTGGTTCCTCAAAAAATTTAAAATATAATTACCATATGACCCAGCAATTCCACTTCTGGGTATGTACCCAAAAAGAATTGAAAGCAGGGTCTCAAAGAGATATTTGTACACCCATGTTCATAGTAGCATTATTCATAATAGCCAAAAGGTGAAAGCAACCCAAGTAGTCATCAATGGAGGAATGGGTAAGCAAAATGTGGTACAGTTGACCCTTGAGCAATGCAGGAGTTAGGGGCATCCACCCCGCCTCGAAGCCTAAAAGCCATGTATAATTTTACAGTTGGCCCTCCATATCCATGGTTCTGCATCTGTAGACTCAGCTAACTATAGATTGTGTGGTACTGTAGTATGTATTTATTGAAAAAAATCCAAGTATAAGTGGATGCATGCAGTTCAAACCCATGTTGTTCAAGAGTCAACTGTACATATATACAATGGAATATTATTCAGCTGTAAAAAGGAAGGAAATTCTGACAAATGCTGCACATGGATGAAACTTGAGGACATTATGCTAAGTGAAGTAAGCCAATTACAAAAAGACAAATATTGTATGGTACCTAGAGTAGTGAAATTCATAGAGACAGAAAGAAAATAGTGATTTCCAGGGGTGGGAGTGAGGGAGGAATGGGAAATTATTGTTTAATGACAAGAGTTTCAGTTTTGCAAGATGAACAGTTCTGGAGATGGATGGTGGTAATTGTTCCACAACAGTATGACTGTGCTTAACATTACTGAACTGTACATGTAAAAATGGTTAAGATGGTAAATTTTATGTTATATGTATTTTGCCACACACAAAAAAAATGAAAAAAAGAAAGACGTCACAGACTTTATTTGTGTTTACTCATATCTATCCAGACATGGAGGAAAAAAATGTACTTGAATGCATTTGATTAAAACTGGGATAGGTTATCAGGCTTTCCCAGAGCCTTGGTGAATTGCCTGTCAAAACCATCCCACTCCCCCTGCTCTCAATCTTTGCTCACCACATGGCTTTCTTTTTTTTTTTCTTTTATGTCTTTTTTAATTTTTTTAAAATAAAAATTGTATGTATTTAAGGTGTAACACATGATGATTTGATATACTTAATGAAAAGATTACAACAGTCAAGCTAATTAACATATCATCTCCCCGCACAGTTACCATTTTTTTCATGTGCTGAGAGTACGTGAAATCTATTCTATCAAATTTCCAGTATTCAATAGGGTATTATTAACTACAGTCACCGTGCTGTACATTAGATCACTGGACTTTTTCATTCTACATAACTCCAACTTTGTACCCTTAATTAACGTTTCCCCTATTTCCCCCACCTCCCCTCCCCTGGTAACCACTGTTCTACTCTCTGCTTCTATGTATTTGACTTTGTTAGATACCACATGTAAGTAGATCAGTTTTTTTCTTTCTGTGTCTGGCTTACTTCACTCAGCATAATATCCACGTTGTCACAAATGGCAAGATCTTGTTTTCTAAGGCTGAATAATATTCCATTGTATACACAATTTCTTTGTTCATTCATCCAGATGGACACTTAAGTGGTTTTCATATCTTGGCTGTTGTGAATAATGCTGTAATGAACATGGGAGTGCAGCAGTATCTTGGAGATACTGATTTCATTTTCTTTGGGTATATGCTCAGATGAGGGATTGCTGGATCATATGGTAGTTCTATTTTTAATTTTTTGAGGAACCTCCATACTGTTTTCCATAGTGGCTGCACCACTTTCCATTCCCACCAACGGTGCACAAGGGTTCTCTTTTCTCCACAACCTCACCCACACTTGTTACCTTTTATTTTGTTGTTATAGCTATCCTAACAGGTGTGAGGTGATGTTGCATTTGGGTTTTGATTTTCATTCTTCCAGTGATTAGTGACGTTGAGCGCTTTTTCACGTACCTGTTGTATGCATTCCATTTGTATGTCTTCTTTGGAAAAATGTCTATTCGGGTCCTTTGCTCATATTTCAATCACGTTATATCTCTTTTTTGCTATTGAGTTGTATGAGTTCCTTATATATTTTGGATATTAACCCCTTGTGAGATATATGGTTTGCAAATATTTTTTCTCAGTCTGTAGGTTGCCTTTTCGTTTTGTTGATTGTTTCCTTTGCTGTGCAGAAGCTTTTTAGTTGCTGTCCACTTGTTTCCTTTCACATGCAGCTTTCTGATTTTAGTGGCCCCTTAGGTGAGTTTCCCACAGGGAAGAGAATCTGCCTTCAGACCTAAGTGGTCCAGGCCCCTTGGCAGTTAACGAATCTCGCTGTAAATGAACATACTGGCACATTAATCATGTAGCAGTCTCTTGGGAGTAAAGCTTGGGTCCCCATTGTGCCCACTCACTTCTGAGTGCTCTGAAGGGAAAGGGTCTGGGGCTGCGAGCTGAAGGCCAGGGCTTGGGCTGCAGCACCTTCCCCACCCCCTCCCCCCACCCCCTCCCCGCTGCTGCTCTCCTGTTCTTCCTGGGCAGCCAGTCACCCTTGCTCCTTGCCTTTCTGTCCTAGCTTTTGGGCTTTAACTGAGACATTAATGTAGAACGTTGGCTTTGAGGGAGCACTGCAGCCTACATCTTTTATCCTAAAAACAGAGAAATCTGCCTTTGAGACAGCAACTCACAGTCTATGGCTGGCTTATTCACGTTTTGTGAATTCTATACCATGGTTATAATTCTTTTCTATTCTGAGTTGCCTAGCAGCCGACATTATGTCTTAACATAGACACGTGCATATATCATATATGACAATATAATACATTTCCTTATTTCTGTGTCTTTTTCTGTATTCACCTATGTCCTGACACATAGAGACTTGGAATCTGATTCTGATTCTCTTCTCAGACGGGGCCAATTGAGACTCTTACCATATAATTCTTACCTTTCCAGGTCTATATATACGTTTTACTTTAAGTTCACATCTGGAAACTCTCCTCCTTGACACCTACTAATCTGTAAGTGGGTCATACAAGGACCAGTGAGAAAGGTGGTTCTCCTAGGGGCACAGGCCATTTCAACCTACCCTACCCAGTAACATGTTCTAAGCAGGTACTCCCATGCCTGGGGACTGACTCACTGATTGAGGCCTTCTGGGGCTTTAGATTTTTCTTACCCAGAAAATAGGATCAACACCACTGCCATCATGAATTATTCAACGCCTGCCTGGGCTACTCCCTAGTGAACAATAAAATAATGGAAACTGACAAAATTGATTTGTGGTGAATTTTTAGTGAAGCCAAGTTCATGACAAGTGAGCGAGGGCAGGCAGGGCTCAGAGGAACCTGACCACAAGAATGGTGAGCCCACAATTCCCCTGGGAACAACACCACCTGTCCAATAGCACAGCCAGGCCAGAGGCCCTGCAGAAGGCTCCTTTTCCTTCCAGGGTTAGGGGGAGATGAATGCTCTCTCCCACTGAAAAAGCACAGCCAGTTGGGCTCACCAAGCCAGTTCCCCAACCAGAAGGATGGGCAAGGCTCGAAGCATTTCATGAAGCATTTGAATTGCTGGATAATTAGAAACTCAGTAACAAAATCTCTGAACATAATTTCAGCTGTTTAGCAGAGTGCTTAGAAAGAAAAGCTTCAATTCAGCATATTTTGAATTCTACATTAAGGCTTCACTAATTAAAAGGGAAAAAGTATTTGTACCGTGTCTAATCCTTTCATTAATCTCCCTCGACATATATTATGCTGCCTGTTATTGTATAATCATTAAATGTAAAATATTAAACTGGACATTTGACTTTACTGATCTCATTATGGACTAAGGATATAGCAAGTAATTATCCGCCAAGACAGATTCACTGATCGGTCTGTCACTGAGAGAGTTGAAATTGACACATTGTTGATTATTATTTTAGTATACAGTTTTCATCAATTATTTTGTCTCATTCTGTTTCTCATCAAGTATTCTGTGTAGATAGTTAGTTTCTATTTAAAAACTCAAGGGGCTTCCCTGGTGGCGCAGTGGTTGAGAGTCCGCCTGCCGATGCAGGGGACGCAGGTTCATGCCCCGGTCTGGGAAGATCCCACATGCCACGGAGTGGCTAGGCCCGTGAGCCATGGCCACTGAGCCTGCGCGTCCAGAGCCTGTGCTCCGCAACGGGAGACGCCACAACAGTGAGAGACCCACGCACAGCAAAAAAATCAAAATAAACAAACAAAAACTTAAAAAGCAGACTTGTTACCCTAAAATCAGATGGGTGGTTTTCTGTGTAGATTAGAATCACTGCAGTCTAAGTGTGGAGACTTAGTTTCGTAGACTTGAGCATTTTATCTGTTCTAATACCAGGCAATTTGGGACTATTGTTATATCTCCCTAAACCTCAGTTTCTCTATTTGAAAAATAATATTATCTCTTCTGGACTTTTTCCTCCCTTACTCTGCTTGTTTCTTCAGCGTTTACAATTCTGTTCAGTTTGCTAAAGGGTGTGGAGCCTTCCCAAATTCCAGGTACTGTGTAAGATGCTGGGGATAACAAGATGGGTAAGACAGAGTACCTGCCCTCAGGGGAGCTAACAGCCTAGTGAAGGACACCTACCTGGACCCAAATAAAGTGTGTGGAAGAGGATTGAGGCTGTAGAGGCTGAGTGTGTGCAATAATTGGAACTAAGCAGCCTCCTGGTTCATTCTGATGCAGGGTAGCCTGTTTTAAAATCCTGTGCTAACAACAGGGTTAAAGTTGCCTACCATATTCTGGGTATGGAGAACAAGGTAGAGGGAAGGATTCTTTTTAAATGCCATCCTGGGACACACAAGAAGGCTGTTCTTAGAGTTCACCTCTTTCAGAATGTAGCAACTGACTTCATGGATGATTTCCAACACAGACCAGAGTTCCATGGAGTTCCTTTCTTGGCATTGATTTGTAGAGAAGTCCCAATGTGTTGTTTGATCTAACCCCAATGTGGTTAGGCCATGGATATATGGTTGTGTAATGTATCTTCCTACATATAGTTCTTTCCATAGTTAATTTTATACTCCATATGGGCAGAGGCTATGACTTGCATGGTTTTTTTTTTTAACTCTTTCTTCCCATTCTCTTTAACTCTTTCTTCCCATTCTCTTTAACTCTTTCTTCTCATTCTGAATGCAGAATGTGTTTCTGCATTTAGTAGGTAATCAATTAATGATATTAGAAGCCTCTTTGAGGTAGAGGGTAGTGGCCCACTTGAACAAACCAGGTTCCATAAAGCCGAGTTCTAAATTTCAATTAGAATAGTTTTGACACATGGTAGATGGGCATTAAACATTTTTCAGTTTTTCTCTGACAAAGGAGGTCAAGTCATCTTCAATAATGAGGGCTTGATGGCTGATTGCACGAATGAATGAGGCTGAAATCCATTTCACTTAAACATCTTTCCAATGGTGGTGTCATGGAAACAGCATTGTACACAGGTTAGGAAACCTGGGTTTTGGTCTCAGTGGCCCTAGGAAGTGACCCAACCCTTTTAAATAAAGTGGTTGGGACAGATACTCAGGAAAGGCAAGTCTCACTCAAATTCTACCATTCTATTTTGTCTTGAGTTAGGTAGACCAGTTGTTAGCATTCACAACAGCAATTAAAAGATAAAGCAGTGGAGGCATCCTTGGTGGCACAGTGGTTGAGAGTCTGCCTGCCCATGTAGGGGACACGGGTTCATGCCCCGGTCCGGGAAGATCCCACATACTGCGGAGTGGCTGGGCCTGTGAGCCATGGCTGCTGAGCCTGCGCGTCCGGAGCCTGTGCTCGCAACGGGAGAGGCCACAACAGTGAGAGGCCCGTGTACCGCAAAAAAAAAAAAAAAAAAAAAAAAAGATAAGGCAGTGGAAGCAAGCTGTATTATCCAAGGTCATAATTCCAGGAATTCACAGATTACACAAGAGCCTACATCTCTTCACTCCTACGCAGCCCAACTCAATAGCTTTTTTCTCACTTCATGTATTTGGCTAAAGGAAAGAAAACATGAATATACTTCATGAACTCTGCTAAAGAAATTTGCTGTTAACTTGTCATGACTTAGGTTTTGGAAAATACTTGTGAATGAGAAACAATTACTTGGAATTTCCAAGTAAATCTGGAGTATATATTTCTGTACCATTACAGAACTGTGGAGACAGTCTTTTAGACTAAAACTCCACAAATCTTAAGGCAGAGCATCTCAATCTTTTTCTAAATATCTGATTGAAACTGTGAGCTCTTTCCCAGAACAGTGATGGCTCTCATAAATACAACATTTTGCTATAATTTCAGGGTAGTGGGAGGGAGCTAGGGGGCTGTTCCCAGGTTAGGAATCACCCTCTAGCCCTATTTTAGGGCCAAGTTTTGATCTGACGCCAATACTTTTGTACTTTTACTCTCTCAGCTCTGCCACCTGCTAGCTCTGTGACCACAAACAAGTTACTTCACCTTTCTGACCCTCCTTGGAAACAAAGGGATAATAACATCTACTTGCAGTTGGTTGGGAGCATAAGTACAGGTGCTATTGACTAGTACAGGTCAAGCACCTAGCACCGGGCCTGTCATACAGCAACAGGCACTGACTTACTGAATGTTTCTTTTCTTCCCCTTTCTCATTGTCTTCCTCAATCTCAGCCAATTTTGCTTAACTATATGCTTTCCTTTGCAGTTTGGAATCCTAATTATTTTTTGTGCTGTCCACAATCCTCTTCACTACCACCCCTCAACATTCTGCTCTAACTCACTATTTGTATTGTTCAACCTTATATACTACACTTGAATTTCTTCCTTTTTGTTAAAAACATTTTGACTATTTAGAAACAGCGCCCGCCACTGTGCTTTTTTGCCAAAATGGGTTCATTTTTAATTCTCCAGATTCACTACTTCTAAGGTAAAGCCTTAGTCACGTTAGCATGGCCTGGAATTTCCCATTTAAATCTTTCCTGGGGCTGAAAATTAATCTTTCCTTAGGCAGTACCTAAAGGGTATATGTATTGAGTGATCTAAAGATCAATTAAACACTGACTGAGCTTCAGTAAAGAAACAATTTCTCTAAACCAAAGAGGCCATGGTAATGTAGGTAGAATCCAGGAACATAAAGTTAAGTTTGCCTAGGCACCTTAAGGAACTCTAAGATAACTAGGGAAGCTGCTGGGACCCAAGCCGAGTGGGTGACCTTGGGCCTCCAGAGTATAGGAGATAGAGAACTGACATTTATTTGTTTATTTTTTTAACATCTTTATTGGAATATAATTGCTTTACAATGATGTGTTAGTTTCTGCTTTATAACAAAGTGAATCAGCTATACATATACATATATCCCCATATCTCCTCCCTCTTGCATCTCCCTCCCACCCTCCCCATCCCACCCTTCTAGGTGGTCACAAAGCACGGAGCTGATCTCCCTGTGCTATGCGGCTGCTTCCCACTAGCTATCTATTTTACATTTGGTAGCGTATATAAGTCCATACCACTCTCTCACTTCCTCCCAGCTTACCCTTCCCTCTCCCCTCATCCTCAAGTCCATCCTCTACATCTGTGGAGAACTGACATTTATTGAATAATAATTATGTGCCTGGTGGAAGTCAGAGGTTGCAATATGGAAGCCTACAGCCCAAATGTGACCCACAAATGTGGGGTTTTCTCTGTGTTCTAATAAATCACAAATCTACATTTAGGGGTAGAAGTATTTCATATACATCACACACACACACAAGGATCTTGTGGTTTCTCCTGAAAAATTAGAATATTCAGCAACACCGAGCTCAAATTCTCACATGGCAACAATAAGAGGAAAGCAGGAGACACTGTCGTTAGTGGGGTACAAGCTTTCAATTCACCACAATTATTACCATTCACTTAAGTTATATGTGCGTACATACTGCACCTGGTCCCCTCACTTCTCATTTTCCTCACTGTGTTAAACTTTTGAAAATATGCCTCTCTATCAATCTCTCTCTCTCTCTCCCTGTATATATACGTACATCTGTATATATGAATATATACACATATATATTTGTGTGTATGTATATATATGTGTGTATATTACGTGATGTAAATGTATATATGGATGTGTGTGTATATATATATATATTACATATGTAATCTGAATTTAACTTATTTGATGCAGATGTTGTTGGCTCTATTACAAATGAGAAAATGCACAATTGAAAGGAGACAGTAAGGAGTGTTACCTGAACTTGCCTATCTAATGTAGCCCTAAAGGAATCATTCTCAACCATGGACAATTTTGCTCCCTGGAGGACATTTCCCACTATCTGGGGACATTTTTGGTTATCACACATGGAAGGCATCTAGTGGATGGAGACCAAAGATACTGCTAAACATCTTAAAACGTATAGGACAGCCCACCATAACAAACAATTATTTGGCCAAAATGTAAAAATCAATAGTGCCAACGTTGAGAAACCCTGTCCTAGAGGGCTTTGACCAAGCCTACGAAAGCATCTCTCTCTAGAGAAGCTTGTCACTGCCTTGGGAACAAGGGGCTCCTGTCACCAGCCATCTGCAGCAGCAATGGAGAAACTGAGCTGTCAAGCGTCCCACTCTCTCCTGCCCCAGGGAATTCCATTAACGTTTTAGGAGGTGGGAGACAAGCAAGAACTGAAAGAGTGTACAACCAACAGATTCTCACCATAGGAATTCTCAAAGGCTGTACTTGTGGAAGAAGAAAAATGATTCCAGAAGGAAAGTCTGGAATGAAAGAAGAAATGGTGGGAACATTTAAAAGGTTAACAATATATAAACAATAATGTCTAAAAGGAACAACTTCTAGGCAATGGTAGCATATACATGGAGAATGGAAGGAATCAAAAATAGAGGAAGCATTATCTAAAGCATTTACTTACAGAGCTGTTATCCAGTAACCCAATTTGACAGATGTATCACAAAGAGAGAATGTTGGTGGGAAAAAGTGATAAAGACATTCATTGGGAATTAAGCCTCCCCTACAGTTTTCTTTCTCTCACTTTTCTGGGTCTTGAAAATTACTCATTGGCTCAGGATTGAAAGCAAGGACCAGAATATTCTTTATGGTCAATGGAGAGGCCCTTCCTTAGAAATGTGGCTGGTATTCCAGATGGATGGATAACCTGCTTTGGCTTGAACCATGTTTAATCACTCTGTGTCTTAGCCAATGACACACTGTCACTGATGTGTGTGCCTATGTCTGCGTGTGAGAGGGATGGCTGTAGATTTAAAAGTTTTTAATTTCACCATCTGAGAGGTGCAGTCATCATATTTCTGAATAAGAGCTGTGTTTAAGCATCTCGGTGGTGAAAAAAGAATTAAACATTGGTTCATTTTAAATCCACTGCCTTTACAGTATTGAGTTAATTTACAACTCTTCTATGAGATTCACTTATGAAATTCAAACCCATGCTCTCATTTAATGACAAGCTCAAATGAACTGTCAGAGACAGAATGGTTTCTTGGTGAAATAGATTTGATAATGAAAGAATTTTTTACAGTACTAAATTAATTATTAATTTATTGACTATTCCAAGCTGTGGAAGGAAAGAAAATCTATCTGTAACCAAGAAATGTTTCTCTACTTAGATTTTATTTGCCATGATACATCAAATGATCAATATAAAGTAAACATCTTTAACATATTTGTATTATGTTCCTTGTATATTATTTGTTATACATCAAAAATAAATGCTTGAGGAAATAAGACATATCATAAAGACATATTATATGTTTACAACTGACCATAGGTGTAAAATTTTCCTTTAATTGGTGATTTTTTTTCTTATTAAAACATTCATAAACCCAGGGGAGCGTCAATATTTCCTACATTCCTAACCCCAAATCTATGAGTATGTTCCTGGTATTGGATTAGAATTTGCATTTATACTACTTTGAAAAGGATTTGCTATGTTGTTTTACAGTATAAATAGATTACTAGGTCATAAGTTAATATGTTCTTAGAAAGCCCATGTAATGGATGATGGCACTAATTATATTTAGATGAATAATTAATATGGTTATTATAAATAAGTCTCATCAATTTATGAAAACAGAAAGCAGAATTTACATCAATTCATTCATTTTCATCCAGTCATTCATTCTTTCACTCATTTATTCAGCAGAAAGGATCAGAAACAAGCCCAGGTACAAACTGACAATTGTGCCAAAACTTAATTGTCAGCTTAGATCATAAAACCTTTTTTCTCATAAGTATTTTCATGGCACCTGACCTAATGTTAAGTCAAGATCAGTGTTTCCACAATGGGCTGTGGATCTCCTGAAACAGAATCCTTTGAGATTCCTGGGCTACCTCCAGCTCTCTCTACTAATTAGGATAGGTCTGTGTGTGGTCCACAGAAGTTTATAGTTTAATGGATTCTCCAGATGATTCTTAAAGATCTCAGGTTTGTGCCTCATCATTCTAGATATCTTCTTCTTCAGGCCATCCATTCCAACCCTCTTTGCTACGTATACATATATAACCAAAATTGAACTTCAAAAGATGAAAACTACAATGTCTGTGGTGAAAAGTACACTAGCTGAAATTAACAAATTAGACATTATTTTTTAAAATTAGCAACCTTGAAGACATGCCAATAATTACTAGCCAAAGTGAAACATTCAAAGAAAAAAAGGTTAAAACAAATCAGTAAGCTGTAGGACAATTTCAAGCAGCCTAATATATATATATATATATATATATAGTTGGAATTCCCAAAGGGAAGAATACAACAAGAAAAGCATGATCCATAAAAGAGCAAATTGATAAATAGGAAGTTAAAATTACTACAAGCTTCTGCTCTTCAAAAGATCTTGTTAAAAGAATGAAGAAAACAAGCCACAGACTCAGAGAAAATGTCTGCAAATCATATATTTGATAAAAAGACTTACATCTAGAATATACAAATAACTCTTAATGCAATAAGAAAACACAAATAGCAAAAGGTTTGAACAGACAACTTCACTTCTCCAAAGATATATGGTTTGCAAATGAGCACATGAAAAGATGCTGAGTATCATTGGTCACTAGGGAAGTGCAACTTAAAACCACAATGAGATACTACCACACATCTATTAGGATGACTGAAAATAAAAAGACTAACCTTACAAAGTGTTGGCGAGGAATGTGGAGGAACTGAAATCTTCATACATTGATGGTGGGAATGTAAAATAGTACAACTACTTTGGAAAACAGCTTGGCAGTTTCTTAAAAGTTAAGCATACATCTATCATATGATCCATCCATTATGCTCCTAGATATGTACCCAAGAGAAATAAAATCGTATGTCTACACAAACACTCATATGCAAATATATATGGCAGCTTCATTTGCAATAGCCAGAAAACATCCCAAATGTCTATCAACAGGTGAATGGATAAAATGATAAAATGATATTATATCCCTGTATTAGTATGCTACCCAGTGGTAAAGAGGAATGAACTATTGATATACACAATCTATATGAATCTCTACGTAATTATACTGAGTGAAAGAATCCAGATAAAAAAGAATATGTTCTGTATGATTCCATATATATAAAATTCTAGAAAATACCAACTAATCTACAGAGACAGAAAGCAGGTCAGTGGTTGCTTGGGGGATCAGGGTAAGGTGAAGAGGACCAGGAGGGCGGAATTAGAAAGGAAAACAAGTAAACATTTGGGGGTGTTGAACGTGTTCACTATCTTGATGCTGGTGATGGTTTCACAGGTGTATACATATGTCAAAACATCAAATTATATACTTTATGTGAAATTTACTGTACTGAATATCAATAAACTCAATAAAGCTGTTAAAAATAATTTAAATGGTGGGAAGAGAATAGTGATGAATCAGGCTAAATGATTACTATTAACAACCCTGTGACCTGAAGCAAAAGTTGAGGAGGGAATCACTTTGTTGCTCATGCCAAGTGGTGCTGTTTTCATCTTAACATTTTTAAAAAATAGTAGTAAAGGACCGGGGCTGAAATACATTTGTCCACTGTTTAATCCCATGGCTATCCAAATATTGGGCATCTGATAGTTTGTAATACTAAAACGTTTTAAAGGCTCTCTACTTTTGTTGTGCTAAAGAAATAAATAACTAGAGGCCTTCACCTCTCTCTCGGTCTGGGTATGCTCCAGCCATGTACATGTTATGAAAGTATGTGAAACTGTCTTAACTATCTTGACTTGGGAAGCTCAAGGAAAGCTAGGCATAATAGTCTCAAGCATCTTCAGAGCCTTTAAGTCTGGTCAAGCTCTAAAAATAACCAAGGTTGTGATGTCATATGAAAACAAATTATTCCAGGGAATTTGCTGGTGGTCCAGTGGTTAGGACTCTGAGCTTCCACTGCAAGGGGCACGGGTTCGATCACTGGTTGGGGAACTAAGATCCCGAAAGCCTCGTGGCTTGGCAAAAAAAAAAAAAAAAGCAAAGCAACAAAAACCAAGCTATTCTATTTTACACTTGACAACACCCGCGGATTACTCTTGACTTCTGCCCTCATGAACATGCTCTAAGTGGGGGCCGGAAACCTCTCTAAGTATGAGCTCCCACTCTTCATGGCTCTTTCTGCCTCCTTAAAGGGACCTCCCACTTGAAGTCAATTTAAAAAGGACTCAATTGTCCCCCTACCTACCTATATTCGCCATTGCCCAGATCTGATTCTCAAAACTGAATTACATCGTAACGATGATTGCGTGTACAAATCACTTATTCATTCAACAAATATTTATTGAACACTTACTATGTTTGCACATGTTGCCTGAAACTTACAAAATCTCTGCCATCATGGCTATTGGGGGCAGGGAAGAGAGTGAAAATAAACAAATGTAGAATGAAAAAATATTCACAGAATTGAAAACATTACATTGAATAGGCGGGACTCAATAAGATCAAAGCAGAAAGCCACTTTATCCCTCTAGTTTCTTTAAACATATGTAGTGGGTTGGTTGGCCACAGAGCAGTCCACTGTAACCCCAAACACCAGGGACACACTCCAGCATCTGAATGCTTTCTTCAGACAGATTTTTTTCTCCTTGTTTCCTGCACTTCAGCCCTTCTGTACTGTCAAGCCGAGCAATGAGCTAAGGTTTGTGAACTCGTTTTCTGGCAGGCTGCATGCATGGCCTAGCTTCTTGCTTTGGCAGGAGGGCCTGATGTGGCACCTACGCTTTGTCCTCAGCCTCTATTCCTGCATCCTCAGCTGAAACTGAGTCAGAAAGCATGCTTCTTAGAGAAGTATAGATGGTTGACACTTTATAGCAGGAAACAACCAAGAAGATCGTGTCATTCAGGTGGAAAACAGGTTTTCTCTCTCATTCTACATTCAAATGGTTGAGGGTGACTGCCTGGAATGCAAATGAGTAATGAGGCTCGGGATCAAGTTGAAGAACACCATGAAGGATGACCAGGGTCAGCCAAGGCCAAGGCCAAGGGCAATGATAGCTGAACGGGAGGTGTCTGCCATAGTCCCGTCATTTTCAGGATGAGGAGTGAGTACATAGAGAGGACAATTAGAGGTTGCTGCTCTGTGCTCTACAAAATCAGGTTTAAACCTTTTAACTGATAATCAAGACTATGACATTTGGCTCCAATATATACATGTCCAACCTTACCTTCTGCTGCTTCTCTGGCCCTCAACCTTGGCCGACTCCTGATACCTTGAGATCAGCAACAATGGACCACTTGTCTTTCCTTAAACTGAAGATGAACTTCTATGTCTCCATGATTTTGTTTATTTAAAGCCATTCCCTCTCCTCAGAAAGGCCTGTGCCCAGATTCCCTACCAGAATGCCAGTTCTTTCAGGATCCCCTCCCTAAGCCCCGCAGATCCCCCCTCCCCCCGTTCTCCCACAGCACTTGATCAGGCCTCTATCATAGCACTGGTGCATCCTGCCAGCTCCAACAAAGAGATGTATATGCGTTTGCAATACCCTGTATGACAGAGGCTGCTACACCTCTCCCCATATCTCTTCTCTGCTTCCTCCTTAGTGGTGAAATCCCGGATCTTTAGCTGAGTACATAAGTGCTAGAGTAAAGACAAGATTTCCAAGTCTCCCTTTTAGTTAGATGTGTGGCCACATGCCTAAGTTCTGCCCTTGTGAAAGAAGCAGAAGTTTCATAGGCAACCTCTAGGAAATATCCTGAAAGGATATTTCTGTGTTCCATTTCTTCCCTTCATCTTTTCCCTCTTTCTGGAATGCAGTTATGATCCTGGAGGCTTAAGCAGGCATATTAGACCATGAGAAGAAAGCCACATGTTGAAGATAGTGGAATAACTTGATAGAAAGAGTAACAAGCCCAGGCTTGGTCGGATTATCTCCTGACTTTGTTTACCTAAGAGGAAATAAACTTCCCTCCTGCTTAAGCCATTACTTTGGGGTTTCTTTCTCTCACAACCAAACTGTAACTGTTATACACTTCTCTCCTCCCCATGGCACTCCACTCCACACATTAGGCCACAAGCTCTTTGAAGAAATGAATTCCAGCAGGCATTTGCAAACTCAAAAATCTACACAACCAGGTAGGTAGCATTACTGTGTGAATGGTTTGGACTTGGGAAGGACCACGGAGAAGGACCATATACAAACAAAGTACAATATTTAGTTTGATGTTATGCACACGTTCAATGAACTAATGAAGCTTTTCCAGGAAGATGTTTTTTTCCCCTTGACTTAGTAAAATTTTTCCTTTTTTGAACATACATAACACTATATTGTAATAGTATTTCAACCTCTCCCTATCTTTTATGATGATGACTTAAAAGCTCACCTCATACTCCTAAGTAATTTTTCAACTCCTTGGGGTCAGGGGCTGTATCTTATTGATTGCTGCGTCCTCCAGGGCACCTCAGGTGCCGGTAGGCACTGTTGGATTGCTTCTGCACTGATAGAGGTAAGGAATAGCTCAAAAAACACACTCAAAAAATGACTTTAAATCCATATTCATTTTTCAGCCTAGCCCAGCGTCTGGTCTAATCACTCTAGGTGGTACTGCTTTCTCTAATTTACTCCCAGTTGCTGATAAACAACACGCACGTGGACAGTCATCTTGGGATACAGATGCTGCAACTTGCAAGGCTGGGGCTTAGCGCTGACAAGGGTTAGCCCACTCAGGAGGGGCTTTGGTGCCAGCTTTATCCTGCAGAAACCCTCTTGTTTCTTCTAGTTGTTAAACAAAGTAAAAACCCACCTTCTCAGCCTGAGCAACTGTTTTCAATCAATAATTAAGAAACTTTAAGGTCCCGATCTATATAAACTTATCAATATTTTCACTGAAAAGGAATCAATATAGACAGAGGGAAGCAACCAAGTAAATCCTTTTAATGGCTGTGTTAGGGCTGTGAGAAGTAAATGAATTGATTAAATGAGTGGCCGATATTGGCCCGCCAATGCAATTCTTTTCTCACTTTCATAAACATGCCCAACAATCCGGTGTAACACTCTCCCTTGGTGTTATGTTGCTTTGATAAAGTTCTGTTCTAACTGTTCTACTCAAGAGGGGGCATTTGCTTATATTAAATGTAAGAGAGTTTCTGAGTTAATAATGATTGATATCTAAGCGATCATGTTAGTGCTTTACACAAAGCATTGAATACTGGCAAAACCCTATAAGATGCACATTATTGTTATTTCCCATTCTACAGATGGGACCAAGGCTTTAGAAAAGGGAAATAAATACTCGTCCCCATATCACAATAGCTAGTAAGGGTTAGAACCAGTACTTTCACCTTGTTCAAGTATCTCCTGTCCTCTTCAGTCTCCTCACCTCACTACATCATGTTCCAAAACCATCCAATGTGCTCTCTCGCCACGGCAGGCCCTGTTGCTCTGACTGAGTGCAGTGATGGAGTGTAGGCTCAGGGTGGGGGCAGCCATAAGGTGAAAGGGACTCCTTTCCCCTATTTCCATTTTGGCCAATTACCGCCATCACTCAGAAGAGTCCTGGAGATTTGTCCTCAGAACCCACAGACGCCACCAGCTCTGTAAACTCAATGAGTTTGCGTTAAAATCCCAGCTCCACAATTTACTGGTTGTATAATCTTGGGCAAGTGAGTTACTCTCTCTGAGCCTCAGTTTATGTTTTCTCCTACTAGGGATAACATTCGGCGTGTTGTGAGGATTCAGTGAGATCATCAATGTAGTGTTGCATGGTGTCGCACATATTAGTGATTATTATTAGCTTTGGAGAGCAAATTTTATTCTGCAAAATTTCCTTAGAAACAAATCTGATGAAGGAAAGAGGACGATCCAGTTTAGGGTGGAGTTAATAACTAAAGGCAGCTCTAAAATGCTCCTGTAAGGTGTACTTGCCTGCCTTGCCCACTGGCTACAGGGCATTGCCAGGTCCTTGGAGTAAGTGTGCAGCCTCGCAAGGTGACCATTTCAAAGGCAAATGCACATTAAAATATGTAATTTCTGGAAGTTCTTGAAAATCACATCTCATAAGCAGTTAACCAGAGGTATCTCACAGAAAGCAGGCGGAGTGGAAGAGCAAGAGTGAAAACTGTATGACTCCATTCATGTGACGTGCCACAGCTGGCTAAACCAATCCATGGTGCTAGAAGTCAGAGTAGTGGTTGCCTTTGGGGAAGTGGCATTGGATTGGAGAGGGTAGGAGGGAGACTTCTGGGGTGCCTAGGATATTCTACATCTTGAATTGGGTAGGGGCCATGAGCATGTACACATGTGAAACTGTACTGAGCTGAGCACTTAAGATTAGGTACTTCACTGTATTTATGCCATGCCTCCAAACAATTTCTTTAAGTCATACTCTGTGTTTTTCATTCCACCGAGTGGGCTTCTCTCACAGCCTCCACTCCCTCTGCGTTCCTGACGTGGAGCTGGCCTCCTCCTGAGACAGCAGTGAAAGGCCAATGGAAACTTCTCAATTTGAGATGCAAAATTAACTGTAGGTCCTGCAATAGAAGCTGTTTATCTAGTCTGTTGGTTTCTAAAGCAGCGCCAATGCTCATATTCAGAATTTATTTGTAGATTAGATTTCACGTTTGCAAAACAGAAGTGAAAATTCTGTGTCAGGCCCCAATTTCAAGACTTTAGATGCAACGTGTGTGTGTGTGTGTGTGTGTGTGTGTGTGCGCGCACGTGCACTCCTTTCTGTGCAGATACACAAACTGGCCTTCTTTCGTACTTTGGAGGAAGCTTTTCATAAAATGTGAATGTCGTCAGCATTTATTAACTAGACCACATATATGAAAGGATGGGACCGCATCTTTAACAAGGTATCAGAGACCACCGAACTGTAAGAGACCTTGGCAGTAGAAGTCATTCAGCTCATCTTCCCACCCTGTCAGAATCCTTTTGGTGGCATCCCTGACTGAGGGCTGCGATATGACAATGAAGTTTAATTAAAACAACCAGAGAGTTTCTGTCTTGTTGGCCACTGGGTCATCTGAAGATGTGACAGGCTGAAGAGTAGGTACAAGCCGAGAAAAGGGAAGAGCTTCCAAACAGCTTTTAGGTGTAATCAATACAGAACAATTCAACAGCAATAAGAATTGTGACACCTCTCCTTGGGCTCTCGCCTTGTCTTCAAAGCAAAAGCCACGTTAAGTTTAGAGCACTTCAGCACTTGGATTGTTGGAAACAGGCATGTCAGAGAAATGCAAAAGTTGCACTGGCATTTTAGGACGGCTCTGCCCTTCAGCAGCAAAGGAAATCTTACCTCCCATTACATCTGCCCCCGTCACCCAGGACCCTTCGGCTGCCCTCCGCTGTTGGGAGCCACTGTACACACTTTCTTTCTTTGTAAATATTTTTTTCAAAGGTTTACTGTTTTGAAAGAATAAGTACACATTCTCATCCATAAAGGTTGAAACTGCTTTTCCATTTCTCTCTCTGCCCTTCTTGGAATTGCCTCTCCCCTGTGGAGCACAGCTATGAAGCGTTCCCTTACGCTCTGCAGAAAAGGGTTTCCATGTGACAGAACGGAAAACCTCCAACTACAAAAGTGACCTGAAAATTGCACAAAGCACTTACTAGCTGCTGATGGGTCCCGGTCATGAATAATTATTGATCTGCGGGGTCTGAAAGTTGGGTAATTAATGCTTGAAAGGGTGCAAAACACATTTTAGAAGAAAGTAAGTTATTTCCGTGTCCCCAGTCTATTCCGTCACATTTTAAGCACCTGCCATCATATATTTCTTTTAAAAAGGAAACAATCTAGTTAATATTTATATAGCAAAGATAGCAATTGATAATGTGAGTCAGTTTTAAGCAAATCTCATATTTTGTCCTTGTAACAAAGCCAACTAGAGCAGTCATTAGAAAAATAGAAAGCTAACTAAATCTGTAGAAGGATATCAAAGTTAAAGTGTATATTAAAGTAGAAAAGCCCTTTTCCCCAGAATTATATGTGAAATATTTGCCTGGAACACTTCATCACCCTCCCCCCAAAAAATGTTTAATGCAATATTCAGTGCCCCAAAGCCCTGAAAACATAACAGCTACTGCTTCTGAATCTGGTGTTATGAATATAATAAGAAAAAAACCCAAGCAATCATACAGCACAGAAGAAAGAAGGAAAACCAGCATTTCCCAGGTACCCACCATGAATGAGGCATCTTGCTAGGATCAGAGTAACATCAACCTTTTAAGATGTTGTAAGGATTAAATTAAACAACAGGCACAAAGACCATAGCACAATGCCTGGCATTTAGCAGAAATTTAATTAATTGTACCTATTTATATCAGGTTTTATATGTAAACGTACATATGTATATGTATATAAATATACACACTTATATGTATATAAGTACATACACACACCCACATACATGTGTCTGCGTGTGTGTGTATGTATGCAAATATATACATAGAATTTTCTTTTTCGAGACTACAACAATCTTATTATTTAAGGTTGAAACATTTTTTCTATTTCCTTGGCTAAAATGGTAATTAGTAAAAAATTCAAACATTACGGGAAGATAAAAGGGTAAACGCAAATGTCTCCCAAAGGCAGCTACTAGCAACATTTTGTTGAAAATCCTTCCACACCCTTCCCTTTTTACACACACACACACACACACACACACACACGTTTACATAAGTGACATCATACTGTTTATGCTTTTTGCAATCTGCCTCTTGAATTCAACATGTCCTGGTGCCTGCAAGATAGATACTGTTATTTCCATTTGGAGGGAGTTGAGAAATCCAAAGCTCAGAGAGGCTGTGCACGTTTGCCCAAGGTCAGTCATGTTGCTACTAAGGGAGCAGAGCTGAAATCTGAAATTTTATTTGATCCAAATACATGCCCTTTCCAAGCGAAGAAGAAACACAGTTATACCTAGTAACCACAAACTTCCCTTAAGAGACAGTCAATGGTACACAAATTTACTCATGTACACCTTTTCAGCGACTTGGTTCCGGTACACATGTATGGCAGGCCAGTTCTGTAGGGAGTAATTTTAAAAACAGAGAACAGGGGTTTGGGAATCGAAAGGGGAGGTAAAACAGATGGCAAAAAAAAAGGAGACGATTTTGCACTGCAGCCTTGGGAAAGATAAGGGAAGATGAAGGAAACGCTTCCAGCCTCAGAACTCTACACGTCTCGTCTGGGAGGAGCGGGGCGGAGGGACTGGCCACGCGAAGCAAGGCGAGAAGTTAACACGAGCAGACCTGAGCAATCTAATCCCGAGGCCGCTCAGGGAGAGATGAGCGCAGAGTACCTCCTCGGCGGAGCACAGTTGAGGCTCTCCGACTCCTTTTCCATCTCCGGCAGCCGAGTCGCTCTGACTCCACTGCACAGACTGGAGGTGACATCAGAAAAGTGAACTCCCAGCCACAAAATGAGAAAGGCATGAACTTTTGGCAGGAGGATGCGAATCCTCTTGAAATATTTCATCCTCTTGAAATAGTGAGGAAGACAGATCCTGAAAAGTTTCAGGCAAACCAAACGTGAGAAAGACAAACAAATGTACCACACATCATTACTAATTTGGGAGGAGGGGGTCATTGATGGACTATATTTAATGTTTATTTTTATGGCTTAATTTTTTAAAATACAAAGGTATTTATAAGAGCTTTCATACGAATATTTCTGACCTTTGTCTTAATTTTATATTCTCCTTTAAGGTCTTCTTTTCCTCAAGAGTGAATCCTGTCATGGCAGGGGCTTTCCAAATCTGAAGGCCCACAGTTGAGATGGTTCAGCTTAAGTAGAAAACTATCATTTAGCCAGATTCAACTCACTGGGAATTTATAATAATCACGTGAGTTGTTTCAAACTTACTTTTGTACTAACCAAGCATTGAAGAAAATAAATTTATATTATATAAAATAAATTTATTTTACAATAAGCCTGGAGAAGGCACAATTTCATTCCATCACAGGCAGTAAATAAATATGTATTGAACGAACATTGTTGCTTAAGCTATGTTCTTCTTAGAGTCTTTGGCAATAGCTGTTGCTAACTTAAGATGGGCTTCTGCTGTATATTAGGACACGCTGGATCAGAACTCATCAGCTAGCAGAGCTGGCTTCATAGGTATGCGGTCCTGTGCAGTTGCAGTGTCCTTGGCCTAATGCCCTAGTGTCACGGTACTGAAATTCTTAATAATTTTATCTCTGATCTAGTGTTTTCTAAGTCAAGCCTAATGGAACAATGGAGCATAAGCATGAGTGGAGGACTGTGTTCTCCTTTCCATGTGACTCCATTTGCATATGGCATTCAGGATGCCACATGAGTACAGAATTCCTGTGCACCCATGTTGTGTGAGAGCTCAGCGAGACTGAAAGTGAGCACAAGGGAAGTGTGTTCTAGCTATGACTGAGCTGAACCCAAACTTGTTCCAAATGCAGAAAGAAGGCAATGGCATTCTGAAAAATACAAATTACCAAGAAACCCTATCATATCCTTTCTTACTCCCCAGTCACTTACGCTGAAAACGATGGCATAGAAGGAAAGGGAAAGGTGGCAAACCATAATTCCTTTTGCTTTCAGTTCTTTCTTACTTATGAATAAGCCATAGGTAGAAAGTATTAGTAGAATGTACACATGTCAAGAAATGAAAAAAAAACGTTAATTTTGTGCAGGGTTTCCACTCTTCTAGTAAAAACAAAATACATAAACATGTACCAGCTACAAAATACAAATGAGTAATTTTGGTGATTCTGCAAACATGGTAAATGCACTCATATTTGCATTTAAAATGGGCATTGCACAATATAATGATGAACAGTAAAATTCATGCTAATAATTTTAATTTTTTCTTTTCTCAGAATGACATTAAATACCAAATAAAGAACACTATGACAAACTGAAAGAGAAAGACTGCACAAGAAAAAAAAAAAAGCTTTATATTTTAGAACCTTTAACAGCATTATTTTTCCTGCTGTTTTAACAGGGGCCCCGTATTTTAATTTTGCACTGAGCCCCACAGTTTACGTAGCCAGCCCTGACTATATTCATCTGAGAGTAGAAATAGTTGTCTTATCACTTTTCACTGACTCACCGTTCCATTCATTTGACAAGTATTCAGCACTCACTATGTATAAGAAATGTGCTAGGGGCTGGGAATATGGTAATGAACAAAATAGGCACAGTCTCTACCCCATTGGACCTCACAGTCTATTGTTCTTACTTGAAATATGTCTATGCTTTATGTTTTAGTGTCCTCTAATTCAATGGGATTTTTCCTGTTAGGTCTAAATTAGTGAAGTTGAGTTTCCCGTTAATGATAGGGAGGAAAGCTTATTAGTATGTCTGAACTCCTTCTGCAGGAGTGATTTTATCACTCAGGGTAAATTAGTAGCCACACAGAGTGTGGGATCTGGGATGAGAATCCAGTGAGAAATGACGGCCTGGGAGTCCAGGTGCCTGGGTTTCATCATCATTCTTACCTCTGGCTAAAGCTATGCCTTATTCGCACCTGTTCTGATGGCCCTACCTGAAAAATGAGAATGTGCTACCGCTATCGAGTTCAGAGTGATGTTACAGCCATTAAAGAGCCACACAACTTCAGAAGCCTTGCTAGAGGGAAGAGTCTGCATACAATGTGGGCATTTTTGTGTCTCACAAAGACACCAAGAGCTGGCTTCTGAAGAAAGTGCAGTGTGGTCCACAGACTGGAAGATGTTGGGGAAGGGGGTGGAGGAAGGCACAGGAACCTGGAGAGCGCAGGTATCCAGAACCACTGGGGAGCGGCTCTCTTCTTTCAAGCTTAGGGCCTCTCCTTAGAGGGTGCATGCTGATCTGGTCAGTAGGGCCAGAGGACATCCCTCAAGTCTAAACTGCACTGTATGGTTACAAAGTCCAAGCCCATACGATAACTCCCATAATGTAGCCAACCAAGGCTGGTCACAACCCTTCGAAATCACTGCCGAGCTTTCTCCCCTTGATGTAGGTAGAGTTCTCATGGAAGAAAAAATATGCCGTCGTGAGGGAGGTTGTAAAGGTGGAGCATTCATCCTCGCCACAGGGAGGATGGGACTGCAGGAAATAGTGCTCCAGCATCAAAATGAGAAGCATGAGATCAGGAACGCGGACCCAGATTTCCCACTAATTAGCCTATATGCGCTCAGCAAGTAGCTTTCTAGGCCTCGGTTTCCTCATCTATGACATGAGTGTTGAATAAGAATATTTCAGATATCAACTAAATCTCAAACATTTTTTCTCTGTCTTTTGTCTATTGTCTTCTCCAATCAATTGTTTTCAAAAACATGCCATTGTTCAGAGGTCAAGGACCACGTCTCTTTTGTCCTTGATTCTCCACTGTGTGGCATGGTGCCCAGCACACAGGAGGTGTTCGAGAAATGTTTATTGAATGAATGTGTGTTCGGACAATCTCTGTGAATGGATGTTGCTTCCTATTATCTCTTCCCAGAGAAAAGAGGCAGAAATCTATGGTAACATAATAAAAGGGGGAAAGCATTCTGATAGCTGATGACACAGAATACATTAAAGCAATGCTCAGTCACCATATATTAAGTCTTTTTAATGTAGCTTTTAAACAGCTTTTCTTATTAGCCAAATGAAATACAGTAATCCTTTAACTCTCCTGTGTCAGATTATCAGCTATTTCAAGTAAGTGTTAACATTTCTGTCACTGGCAAAAGTGAATTATGTTTTCCTTCCCAAGCTTGCATCAACATGCCCAACAAGCGGGCTACACACGCCTCTCTAATGGGACAGTGTGAGGTGCCACTGCTTGGTGATTAGGAAGCAGCTCGACATCTGAGGGAGGGGGTATGTCAGCCCCACCCGGCAGCCCCAGCAGGGCCAGGCAGCCTTTGCAGGATGAGTGAATGAATGAATTGGGGTTTCATCCCAGGTGAATAACAGGGCACCTACAATCTCTATGGCTTTGTTCTATAAGCAACCTGCACAGAAAAGTCTGGATGTGGTTATCCATTGTGTGTCTGTGTGTCAGAGATGCTGACAATACAGGGGAGACCAGTTACTTTATGAGCAAACTCCCCTTCTTTAGAAATCTGGAAAAATCTCTCCACCAGGAGGATTCAGCTGGGTGACACCAAGTTCTCATTTTGCAGACCAATTGATCACAGTCTATCAGAGGGAGATCAAATTAAGAGAAGAATTGCAGTAAAAATTCAAATTTCTTAGCAGGCGTTTAGAAACAAGTCCAAAGTGGAGTCACTAAGCCCCACATCACCAAACCAAGATTTGATTACAGTTTCGGCTGCCCCAGAATTGGAATCTTAAACCAGTCAATCAGGAATTGCCTGATTGGCACTAGTTAGGCCGTCTGCCTGCTAGGCCTCTGCCATCCTCTAAAGTAACCTTGCAATAACCAATCCACGTTTTCTCCTAGAATAACTTCTTGGTCCCTGCTCCCCTCTGCCTGTAAAAGTCTTTCATTTTGTATAGCTCCCTTCTATCTGCTGGATTGGGTGTTGATTCATGAATCATTGAATAAAGCCAACAAGACCTTTAAAATTTATTCAGTTGAAGTTTGTTTTTTAATGCAGGTGAATGTGATCTGGCCCTTGTCGCCCCTCCTCCCACCCTGAGTCCCCGGTGGCCAACCTCCTCACGGCTGACCACACCGCGTCCCGTCCTTCTCTGCTCTTCCTTCTTCTTGGCGTGGTCTCCCATGTCATGTGCCTGCAGGACTCCTCCTGTCCCCAGAGAAGTGCTGAAATGGAACCTCTGCTCCCTGCCACTTTGTACCTGCCTCTACCAGCACTTTCAAACCTCTATTTATTTTATTCTATTTATTTGTATATAATCTCATGTCCTCCGTGACACGGTGAGTTTCTTGAAATCAGAAACTGTATTTTAGTTTTTTAATTTCAAGTGCTCTGGTGTATATTAGAAGCCCAATAAATGCTGAATCAATTATAACAATAACTACTATTGATGGTATCTCAACTATTCACACTGACACACTGGAACCTAGGTATTATTACTCTGATTTGAACTGTAGACTATAGGATCAGAGATTTTAGATAACTTGCCCCAAATAACAAACTAGTGATAGAATATCATATGTTCAGAACCAGGTGTCTCCAAGTCCAAGATCTCAGGTCCTTCCGTTACCCAATGCTCTGTTTTCTAATAACCCAGGTTTTCCGAAGAGCTACTTCACTATTGTAAGTGTATTCATATGCAAATTCTCATTGAAGCCTAACAACTGCCTTATGAAAAGCTGTCTTATCTTCCTTTTAAAAGTGAGGAAACGAAAGCTCAGAAAAGCTAAGTGAGTTCCCTAAAGTTCACAGCAATGTCACATCTAAACCCAGTTCTTCTGAGTTCCAAATCCGGAGTACAGTATTATAAAGGAATCACAAGAAAGAATTGTGAAGCCATGTTCGCTGCAGGTGAAGAAGCCCACACACCCCAAATCCCACAGGGCTCCATGGTCCCTCACACCCATAGGGAACACTCAGGTCAGTGGTGAAGGTGCCCCAGGCCTTGCCCTGAGCAGACAAAGACCTCTGCACCGGAGGGCTGCCCTCTGTTTCTCCCGGCCTAGTGTCCCTCCTAGCCATCCAGAGCGCCTTCAGCTCAGAAAACATTATCAGCAGGTGTCCATGTCCACCCCTATTGCCCACCCCAATCTAATCAGTGACATCAGCTCTTTTTACAGTTGAAATAATCAAGCTTAAAGCCAAAGATCTAACTGCTTTCCTTCCTTCCCTCCTTCCTTCACTCCTTCCTTCCTTCCTTCCCTCCTTCCTTCCCTCCTTCCCTCCTTCCGTCCTTCCGTCCTTCCGTCCTTCCTTCCCTGACAATAATTTATGAAACTTGACTATATCCAAAATATAGACCAGTTACTTCCTCCCTCCCTCCCTCCTCCTCCCCCTCCTCTTCCTCCTTCTTCTTCTCTTCTACCTCTTGCTCCCTTTCTCTGTGTCTCTGTCTGTCCTACCTCCTGGCCCTGTAGACTATCCCACTATCTGCAGGCACCGTTCCTCCTTCTCAGGACTAGGAATTCCCTGTCTCCCTGATATAACGCCATCAAAAGGCAACATGACTCTATTCTCAGGACATTCAAACGTCTCCCCAACCCTGCAGATCTTTCTTCCTCACAACAGCAAGGGTGTGTGTTCCTTCCCCCAAATATTATGTATTAAGTGGGTCAAAACTGGCAAGGGACCACAGACACTAATGCAAATGGTTGGGTCTTCTGCCTATTGGCCCTTCTGGGTGGGAACAGGAAGAAAATTGAAGGAGCTGATACACAAAAGCCACCTCAGATCAGGTTCTTCCATGCAAAGGTGGCTATGAGCAATGGCCATGCAGGTGAAGCTGTGTGAAGCCACAAATGCCTGGCTTGCTTTTACTATGACCCCAGATATTCCTGAGGTTATAGGTACAGTCAATACCATTTATTCAAATACTTCAATAATGCCCCCCTTGTAATTTAATCCATCATTCACTGTACAACCAAATTCTACTCCAGACTCTCCCCTAAACTGGACCTAACCCTTTCCTAAATTGGATCTAAAAAGACCATGTGTTTCTCCGGGCTCAATTTCTGTTTGCTGTATTTACAAAAGGCTTTTCTCATTATGACTTTATTGACAGGAGATTCACCACCACTCCATGTTTCTGGGGCAGCAGGTACATTTTGGATACCAGCTCTGCCCTTGACTCACCTCACTCTCGCGCTCCCTGTGATGTAACACACTGCTGACTCCTCCTCATTGCCCTGTATGTTGCACCCACTGCCTCCCATGAATCATGGATGGAGCGCATCCTATTTCTATAAACTAATACACTTCCCTCCTCCAACCAAAGGGATTTACTGCTGATCAATCTTAAGGAACACTAACAGTCTTAATACTATTAACAATACTAATAAAATTACTAGCATTTATAATACCCTTACCATGGGCCAGGCTTTGTGCTAAGTTCTTTATGTGTATTATCTTCATTGCTTCTCACAATAATCCTATGTGGTAGGTATTATTTTTATTATTTTCATTCCACAGATGAGGCTCAGTGAGGTTATCCAGGGCTATGCCAGTTATAATTATTTATGCCTTTCTTCAAATCTAGGTCCGAGTGACTCAACGCCCGATCTGTTTACCAGTTTCTTCTAGCTTAACCCCTCATTTACTCTCCTGAAACATTGGACAGCAGTCAAAATACTTAATTTCTAGTAGCAAGCATTGGTCATTAACCCCAATTTTAGGTAAGTTGCCATTTTCCAGATTCTAAAGTCTTTGCACCTTTGTGGCCTGCCTTCCTGGGAAGGGGAAAGGTGATTGCTTGGCATTTTTATTCCAGTTAAGTAAAGCTATGCTTGTTTTTCAAAAATTAAAAACAAAAACCATTATCTATAATAATTGAAAAAAATCAAGTTAGATGGAAGGTACAATTTGTCTTGGAAAGAGAGGGATATAATGAGGAGAGTTGGAGTTAGAAGACCTGGGTCCATTTCCCAGCCCAACCTCTAAGAACTTCTGTGGTCTTGATCTTCGTGACCTCATTTTCCTCATCTTTAGATGGAGGAGACTCCTACCCAGCCATCTCTGAGAATACAAATAAGGATAAGACGATACCTTGCTTGGGAAAGGACTGGCACAGGGCCTGGCATGTAGCAGATGCTCAGGCTAGTCAGTTCTAAATCTGGATTTTTCTGAATTCCCTGTCATATCTATGTAAGAGCAAGTGAAATCTGAAATGAGATCCTGATCTCTTTACATGTTCTTCCTCTAGCCCCATAAGTTAATAGAACTTTACTTTTTTTTTTTTGCGGTACTCGGGCCTCTCACTGTTGTGGCCTCTCCCGTTGCGAAGCACAGGCTCCGGACGCGCAGGCTCAGCGGCCATGGCTCACGGGCCCAGCCGCTCTGCGGCATGTGGGATCTTCCCGGACCGGGGCACAAACCCGTGTCCCCTGCATCGGCAGGCGGACTCTCAACCACTGCGCCACCAGGGAAGCCCAGAACTTTACTTTTATCAGCATTGTTTTCATCCCTGTGTTTGTATTACATGTGTATCACAAGGTGTGTGGTAAGAAAATTATCTTTCCCATCCTTATCCTTTGGGTCATCTCCTTGCATTAACCTTCATTTGAAAATCCTGGAAGCTAAGTATGAATAGAAAATACAAAGTTTGCCAGAGTAGAACCCGGGTCAGTGTTTAGGAACCAAAATCTTGCTTTATTGATACCCATAGAAGATTCCTGGGATTTTCACAGCAGTTCTCCAGTGCTTGCTACATCACAAGAATGCCTGCTACTCTCTGACCTTTTGATCAATTGCTCATCTATCATCCAACATATTCTGCTAAGCGAAGAGCAGGGTATCCCTGAGAGTAGTTATTAATTATTAATATGTATTAATAATACATAACATTACCCTTTCACTGGAGTGCTGGCTTTTGGATATAGTCAAGTCTTATAAATTATTGTCAGTTTGAATAAGGTAATTTGAATAGGCATGGCATTTTTCAATAAATCATTACAATCTTGATCAGTTTATCCCATGTACCCTCTGGTCAATTGCCCAGGGAAGAAAAATGCCTGGAGTGGTGATTTGATCTTTTTGTTCATTCTAATTCTATTCTTTTTTTTTCTGGAAACAGCACCCAGGGTTTGCTGGGAGATCTACCTGAGCTCAGCCCAAGTGAACCAATTAAGTAAGCTGATTCTTCTTCCCCAGAGGTGGGCGTGCGACCCAGGCCTCACCAGTCAGATTGTGGGAGCCCTTTGGTTCAGGATGGGCATGTGACCCAATCAGAGACAATCAGAACAATTCCAATAATCCCAAGACTTTTTCCCTGGGCTCATCCCCTCATCTGAATCTGTGTGTGTGTGTGTGTGTGTGTGTGTGTGTGTGTGTGTGTGTGCGCGCGCACGTGTGTGTGTTTGGGGAAGAGGGCGGTTAGGTAAGACAGTTTATGTGTGTGTGCCCTGGTTAGCAGGTTAGCAGGACAAGGAGGCAAATAAGGAGCATGATCCCTGGACTTTAAAACCATGAAGAATCATTTCTAGAAAGATCTTTGCTACCATTGATAGAGGACTTTAACCTGTATTAAGCATTTTATATGGACCATCTCCTTTTAATTCTCACGATAACTCCATGAGGTAGATTATATTATTATTATCCACATTTTGCACATTAAAAAACTTGCCCAAAGTCACACAAATAGAAAGTGAGAGTCAGGATTTGAATTAAGTTCTGTCCTCTAGCTCCAAGGTCTTATGCTACACAAATTAGTTACTCATCAATCTAATTAACAATTTACAAAGAGCTCCTAAATTCCCTGTAATGTAGATTTGTTAAATCAGGTTTGTGTTAGATAAGAAGCGGAAACTATGTCATTTTATTCACTTGGCAATTGAAATATTTCGATCATTGTACTTTCACAATGGGTGTTTCCAAGAGATAGATACGCAGATGAAAGCCTGTTTTATTTTGTTTTGTTTCCCAACTAAATTGGCTTCATACTTATAGGGAATTTAAGCAGTGGAGACTTCCCAATAGTCGTAGGAAACCTAGTGTTATGGGTCGTATTTACCTTCATTGATTAAAAAAAAAAAAAAAACCTTCAGAGTTAGAAAGGTGATTAGAAATTACCTTGAAATGTGACTTTGAATTTAGAAACCTAGAATGGAAAAACAGGTGATGGGTAATTTCGCATGACATGAATGGACCTATGAAATATGCATTTCTCTTCTCCTCATCTTGCCTCAACTCATTTGGTGTTTCAGTTTGTATAATAGTTAAAACTCCTGGCAGAGCAGAGGCAGTAATTGCAAACAGCTGTAAAGGATTACTCATCTTGCTGATCAAAATGACTTCCTGCTAAATAAACCATGAAAAAAGCTTTTCCACCCACAGAGAAGTGAAGTGTAAATGATATATAGACTCCACCATAAAGAGATCAACAGATTGCATTTTACTACAACTATGGTCTTGTATAGCTACAGTCACTTTCAAAAATGGCTTAAAAACTGAGCTATGTTCATCAAAAAGAATTTGGGTAATAGCATTCACATGGCAGTAGAATCCTGAGAAGTACTTGGCATTTCAAAACTTTTAGGAGATCTGTCTGGCTTTTTCTCTGACTTTCCAACTTGGTGAAAGCAACTTGCCGTGTGGCTTTATGTATGCTTATTTTGGGCACCGTTCCGTTTATCTTACCTTGTATCCAAGAAACATTAGCTAGACATCCATATCTTAGTCTTCTATCATGGTTTTGAAGTTTCAAAGGAAACATGGTGGCGATAGCATTGACAATGGTGATGGAATTGACAATGGTGATGGCATGGCAATGGTGATGGCATTGATAATGGTGATGGCACTGCCAACAGTGATGGAATTGACAATGGTGATGGCATTAACAATGGTGATGGCACTGATAACGGTGATAGCATTGATAATGGTGATAGCACGGACAATGGCGATGCTACTACAGGCAGCATCTGACACAGAGTTTCAGCTCTCTGACATAAGAACAATCGGGTGCTGCAGTCATAGAGCGACCTCTGATGTCACTCCAGCTATTTGCCCAGACTACACTTTGTGATTCTCTCAAACTAGGGAATTAGGCAATTTTTACTGAACTATACACACAGACATAGATCTTTGTCCCCTACCTACCTTCATTCCCCAAATCGAGACTCATAAAAAACTTGCTACTAAACCTATCTTTCCAGTTTGACTCTTTAAACCTGACGAAGCATAGACCCATAAACACATGTCAAACCCCTCCTCCATCATTGATTCAATGCCATCCCAAGTGGTAGCTCCTCACTCTTATCTTCCCTGGTTCTCTGTACCCCATTTGACTCCATATTCTAGCCTCAGGCCTTCCTATACTGTTACCTATTTGGAGCACTCAATTTTTATTCAGCTTCGGTACTTTCCTTTGGGAAGTTGTGAAGTGGTTTGGATACAGAATTTTTTTTTTTACCATAATGTTACTTCAGATTTAAGAAACCCAAAGTAATACTGTTCGTCTTCCTGTCAAAGTCCTCCTTTCAATTGCATAACCTGTCGATGTCACCACTGTTTCCTGGTTGTGTAGGGAGAAGACAGATAACTCCAGCACCATAAATGTGTAGGTGCTAATAAATATTTGTTGAATAAATAAATGAATGGTTTTAAACAGAGAACACCCTTGTAACTGGCCTTACCATTAGTACATAGGTGTGAGTTTTATTCTCTAAAAAGTGAATGACTAAGAGTTTATACCAGGATTGTAAATATCCCTCAAAGCAGACTCAGGACATATATTGCAGAGTTACTGAACTTGTGGTACCTGCATGTTTCATAATGAAAATATCTAATGCCTTGTGTGTAAGATTTTTGCCAGCAGGAATCTGAACATCAACAACTCTGAAGGGCTTACTCTACCATCTTAGCTATGTGCCCATCCCTGGGGAAAAGGCAGGACAGATAATATTGCTTGTATTTGACCAATGAGAAATTAAACTCAAAGAAGTCATATTGTATGTACGGCAGAGCAAAACCAGCTGTGTTTGTAAGACTCCAAGCTCAGTGTTCTTTCTCCTGTGAGTAATGCCTCAGCCCATAGAGGACTTTTATCAACACCTGTGCCATGATGCCACAGAATCACAGCCATGCTAATGGTTCAACAACATGAAGAAGAGGCTAAATGTCATCTGCACCTAAAGCCTCTGAAGAGTTGTAAGGGGAAAATACTCTTGTTTCACTGAATACGTCTGTACTCCAAGGGTGTGTGTGAGGGTAGGGTTTCCCACATTAAACAAATCTCCGACACCAGTTGGGTTTCCCACAATTCAATTCAGTTCTGACACTATCTACCTGGAGTTAGGGTCAGATCCCATGGGTTAAGGGCTCAGTCCCACAAGCCCACCCTACTTCAGGTGCCAAACACAAGTTCCAGCTTGTCATTTGTACTTCTGACCAACTAGCTATAAACCAGGGTTTCCAGACCCTCTCCTCAGGCTCAATAATTTGCTAGAATGGCTCACAGGACTCAGAGAAGCACTTATGTTACCAGTTTATTATATAATAAAGGATATGACAAAAGATACAGATGAACAACCAGTTGAAGAGAAGCACAGAACTAGGTCCAGAAGAGTCATGAGTGCAGGAGCTTCTGTTCTCATGGAGTTGGGGTGCACCACCCTCCTGGTACGTGAATGTGTTCGCCAACCCAGAAACTCTCTAAATCCCATAGTTCAGAGATTTTTATGGAGGCTTCATCACATAGTCATGATCAATTATTAACTCAATATCCAGACCCTGTCCCCTTCCCAGATGTTGCGGGATGGGGCTGAGTTCCAAGCTTCTAATCATGGCTTGACCTTTCTGATGACCAGCCCCCATCCTGAAGCTATCCAAGATTGCTCTAAGAGTTGTCTCACTGGAACAAAAGGTGCTCTTATCACCCAGGAAATTCCAAGAGATTTAGGAGCTTTGTATCAGGAGCTGGAGTCAAAGACTAAATTTAGCACAAAAGATGCTCTTAGCACCTTTATCGCATAGGAAATTACAAAAGTTTTAGGAGCTCTGGGCAGGAACCAGGGACAAAGACCAAAATATGCATTTCTTACTATATCACATTATCACAGGTGTAATCACCTGAGGTCAGGTTAAGGGGAGAGCAGTCCTTCCCCAGATGTGACTGAGTTTGTGTTGTACCCACTTGTCCCTGGTTTAAGGAGTAGAACATAGGGGAGCCAGATGCACACTCTGTTAGTGACTTTGTGCAGGTCTCTAACTTCCTTCTGCGACAGCAGGTGCCCATAGTGCAGAGCTGGAGTCTTATGGGGAAGGGTTGATTTCCTCTCCTCCTTTACAATAGATACCTCAGTGTTGTAAAGGAAGCCACCACCCTCCTCTATAAGGCCACATGCTTCCAGAGAATTTGGTTCCTTCTCTATGTCTATCCCCAGGAGATGAATTATGATTTGTCTCAGCCAGCCTAAATATGGGTGCTGCTGGGAGTCAAGTGGGAATATTCATTGTTGTGTATCCCACACATTAAAGCTGGTTTAGCATATGTGGACCTCACCTACTAAATGTCAGTAGCCTCTCCAGTCATTATCACCAAAAAAAAAGAAAAAATCACCACACATTTGCTAACATCTTGATTTGGGAAACACTGTGGTTTTGCTCCCTCACCAATGAGCAGTTTAGCGTAGTCGTGTGATGGAGTTCTAATCAATGAGACTTAAGGGGAGTATTGCTGGTGGACTTCTGGGAAAGTTTTCCCTCTCTGGCTGAAAAAAAATACAGAAAGAAATAGTCCCTCTTCTTTCACTGGACATCATCATGGTGGGTGTGATGCCTGGAAGTCCTGCAGCCATCTTGCAGCCATTGAGGAGGTAGTCTCAAGTGTGAAGGGAAATACACTGAAGGTGGCAGAACAAAAAGGTGGAAAGTACGTGGTCCTCGATGATGCCCCTGGGCCACTAAAGAACCAACCCTGGAACTTCCCTAGCTTGGAACTTCTGAGAAATAATAAAAGTTCCTTATGGTTTAATCCAAATGAGTTGGATTCTCCTCTTACTTGCAGTCAAAGGCCCAGTTAATAGAAGCCCTTGTTTTGGTTGCTGGGATGGGCTGATGCTATGGGAAAGCTCTTTGATAGCCTGGAAGAGAGGGGAAGAACAGGGAAAACCCTTCTGGGGAGGAGAGAGGCGAGAGGAGAAAGTGCACGCCAGCACTTTGGTCCAACGTTGATAACAAAAGAGGATCCCATTCACGGTCCCACAGCCTTTCCAGGAGGTCAATGAAACGAGGACAAAAGAATATGAAGAAGAAGAAAGTGCTGCTGCCCAGTGAACTCTTGTTAACTACAATCTCTTCTGATTATTCCTTCACTATTTCTTTTGAAATTTTAGGGACAAAATTCCCTGTTTTGAAAACTGATTTTGTTTCCTTTTTTCTTTTGAGCTTCCTTCCAAACAATAAACTTTGGCCAAAAATGAAGCATTTGCTCTTTCCAGAGCATCTGCATATTGACCCTGCAGAAAGTAGACAGTGATGGACACTTTCATTTTAATACTTCATCTTATGTATATTTCACAAATCTTTAGAAGATTTAATGACATGGCTAGTTCTTTTTATTTAGACAAACTTAATCCTTAAAAGGATATGAAGTAGGGCTTCCCTGGTGGCGCAGTGGTTGGGAGTCCTCCTGCCAATGCAGCGGATGATGCCCCGGTCCGGGAAGATCCCACGTGCCGCGGAGTGACTGGGCCCGTGAGCCATGGGCGCTGAGCCTGCGTGTCCGGAGCCTGTGCTCCGCGACGGGAGAGGCCACAGCAGTGAGAGACCCGCGTACCGGAAAAAAAAAAAAAAAAAAAAGGCTTGGAACAAATTCAGAGACACTGGAGAGGTGAAAACTATTAACATGGAATAAAAGACACATGTAATAAAGACAGTAACTCAGAAGCTCCTTTGCTGGTTGGTTTACTCATTGCTCTAGACTCTGGAGAAATTCTTATGCATGTGTATATTTATGTGTACACATCCACACCCTGGAGAAATCCCTGCATGTGTGTAACAAAGAACATATTAAAGGGTGTTCACAATACCGTTGTTTGAAACAGGAAAAAGTCAGAAATAACCTAAATGTTCCTTATTGAGTAAAGGAATAAATAAAATATGGCATATTGGTATGATGGATTACTTCACAACAGTTGAAGGAATGAGCTAAATCTATACGTATCATAATCAGATCTTGAAAAACATGAAATGCAAGAAGAATAACTGTATCTACAGTATACCATTTGTGTAAATGTTTAAATCACACAAAAATATTTTTTACAAATGCACATATTTGTGTGCAAAAGTATGGAAAATGGACTCCAAAATACACAACAAATTTGTCTCAGTGATTGGCCATGGGAACACTGAAGGAGAGTGGGATGGGGGTGGTGGGAGTGGACATTAGCTAAGTGGTAATGTCTTTAAAAATAACTACTGAAAACAAATACAGGAAAATATTAACATATGTTAATTGTGAGAATCGGGACTATAGGTGCTTATTATGTTATTCTTTGCATGTCTCTGTAGCTTTTAAATTTATTAAAATAAAAAGCCAAGAAGGGAAACATTTATTAAACTATAAAGGAGTAAGTAGTTGAAAACAAGAAAACCTAGTTCTGAGCATCTTTGCTTCCTAGCAACCAAAACAATCAGTGAAGGACACGCAATGGGTCACACAGCTCCCTGTGTCTACCACATCACCAGAAGGAATAAACTTCACCATAGGTCTCAAGTTTGGGTGAATCCTAGTATGAAGGACCTTGAATGTCCATAATGTACAAGGTCTTTGATAGCAATGCCACCCAGCGTACCAAGATGTTTCAGTAGTGCTGTAAGTGTGTTGAATTAGCTCTCAGCAAGTAATCTGGAATACTGTGAAATTATCCAGGCATACCTTGGGGATATTGCAGGTTCGGTTCCAGACCACCGCAATAATGCAAATATCGCAGTAATGTGAGTCATATATAAAAGTTATGTAGTCTATTACGTGTGCAGTGGACTATGTCTAAAAACAACTGTATATACCTTAATTTAAAAATACTTTATTGCTAAAAAATGCTAACCTCATATGAACCTTCAGCGAGTCATAATCTTTTCACTGGTGGAGGGTTTGAAATATTGCAAGAACTATCAAAACATGACACATAGACACAAAGCAAGCAAGCGCTATTGGAAAAATGATGCTGGTAGACTTGCTCAGCACAGCGTTGCCATAAACCTTCAATTTGTAAAAAACACAATAAAGCCAAGTGCAATAAAACGAGGTATGCCTGTGACTCTGTATAGACAATTCAACGTAAGGGATTAGTGGGACGTGACACAAATAGGTGCCTTTCTCCTGATCTGGTTTAGCATAAATCTTGGAGAATTGAGAGGAGTAAGGCTAGCATACCCTCGGTTCTCAGCCACTCTTCTTCACACAGCAGATGACATCACGTACCTGAAGGGTACCCAGTAGCAAGCACAGTTCGCACACTAGAAAGCACACCATAATTCCAGTGAAAATGACGTTCTCTGAAAGTAATTACACTCACATGTATGGTTATGCAAGTATGAGTACGAATCCTTCACAAGCACCACTAATTTAATTAGCAGTAATAATAATCTTCTTGGGACATTTCTTTTCTTTGAGACAAAATTTTGTTTTGATGCTGTGGTTGGAACTCTTGTCTTAGGCCAAAGCTCTCCCTTATCTGTTGTTTTCTCCAAGCTTTTAAGAGTTACTTTATGTAGGCAAGGAAGGAACACTGGTAGAGCAGAAGGTTGCTGTCACTGTCCCTTCCTGTCCCTATGGCCAAGGAGGTAAAAGGTGTCTGAGAGAGACACCACAGCTGCCACGCCCAACTCTGAGGTAGACCTGCTCCTGTGCTCGGGAGGGGGCTTTACGATCACGGTACAGGAGAAAGAGCGCCCAGCTAGCCGTGAAGCCAGCTGGTCTCAGCTGCAGCTCTGCCTCTAACTTCTTGGGTGACCTCGGGCCAGTCACCCTAATGGTGGCTCTCCCTGTCCTTCTCTGTAAACTGCAAGGATGGAAGCAGACAATGGCTTCTAAGCTTCCTCCCAGCTCTGGGACCCAGGATGCCAGAAAACCCAGTGGTGTTGGCAGGATTGGCTCCGTGATATATGGGGCCCAGTGCAAAATGAAACAGTGGGGCTCCTTGTTCCAAATTTATTAAGAATTTCAAGACAACAACAACAGAGCATTAAATCAAGGGCCCTTCTAAACTCAGAGCATTAAATCAAGGGCCTTCCAAACTCAGGGCCCTTTGACTGCAAAGATCCCAAGCCCATAAAACCAGTGCAGGTATCAGCCTCCCATGGTGGAGCTGGTCCGCCTCTCAGGGGTAGTGGGAGGGAACACATGAGGCTAAAGGCAGCCAGAGACAGCACAAAGCACCAGTAAGAAGGGCCGAGAACAGTGTGCCCTGAGGAAGAGGACAGGGTTGCGGAGGAGCTCAACCCCACGATATCATCTCCTCTGCCTCTCCAGCTCTCAGTCGTGGTAGGACTGCCCCAGATTTCAGAGACTTCGAAGATCTTAACTTTGTTCTGAAACCCAGGCGAAGTCTGGGAGTGTCAGGTTACCCAGCAGCTTGTGTGCGGAAGCCTAGCGGACACCCCAGTTAAGATGCTCAAGAAGCAGGTAGGTGACGCTGCCCCTTCCTGCTGAAGGCACAGCCACTCGGGGTCAGCATGTCGGCAGAGGTGTCTCGGGCCTTTGACGCGTGAGAACAGACTTCACTGTTGATGGTCGGAAGCATCGCTCTTCCGCCTGATGTCATGCGTGGTGTTCAGCCTCACAGTGAATGCTCTCACTTCTATGCACATCCCCAGATGTCAGCGAGGATCCTTGACCAGCCCCGCCTCGGTTCATGGGATGTGGATGGGACCTCCCTTAAGGCCCCCGTCTGCCACCCCCAGGAGTTCCCTATCAGAGGGATCGGCTCTGGTAATTGTCTGATCCACGGCAGGATATTGTCAGCAGACTAGTCAGGTCCACATTCAGTGTTTCCCATAATGAGGTCTTTGGTGTCACGTGACATTAAAGAAGGAGAGTGGTGAAGAAACACCTCGGGTAAACCACTTTCCGATAGCCTGAGAAGGTGGCTTTCAAATCACTTCCTTTCCTGGGCTTGAAGAAATGAGGGTGCTTTCTAGAGAGAGCACAGGGCTGAAGGCTGGAGGACCTGAGGTTCAGCCTTCAATTCCCATTTACACGTTGAATGGCCAAAGATAAGTCATTTGTTCTGCTGTGTTTCAGTGTTCCAACTGAAAAATGGCAATAAAATACCTGCCTCATGGGGATGCTGTGGCCATAAAATGAGGCAACAGATAAAATGCACACTTAAAAATAAAATCACTGTGCAACTACGGGGTATAACCTGGGCTTCTTAAGACCCCAAAAGCTTCATGGATCCAATAAAATGAGTCATGATGATAATAATAATAATCTTTTGAGCTAGCCCGCAGGTAGAAACTGCTGTAATTCCAACCCCCCAAACCCTTGTGAGGCACTATGTTTATCTGTACAATCTAGAAAGGGACGCACATGCAAATTAGCAAAGTCACATCAAAATTTGGAGAAGAAAAAAAAAGAAAAGAGGTTTAAGAGATTTACCCCACCAATCTCTTAGTAATTTTTGTGCTCATTATCAGTAAGCTGTGTTTTTCTTGTAAAAGAACTACTTGGGCGTGCAGTGACTTGAGATAATTAAGAATGCATTTACATTTTATGGAGCCACTAATGCCTTCGGCATTCAAGGATCTTACATTAGTTACCCATGATACTTTCCCCCAATCAGTGAATATTAAAATATTTAACCTGTGGTCAGGCAATAACCTCCTAAGACACTGGGATTTGATGCAGCAATGTTAAGAAGTCAAAAGGGGATTTGTCAACAAAGAAAAACCATAGCTACTCTCTGAATTCCACTTCCGCAAGTGTTTTTCTCCTTTTTTTAACTGCTTGAAGGATTTCATTAAAATTTCCCAGTTAAAACAGAAATTGGAAGGGCCACAGAATAACTTAGGAAAGGATAGCTTTTCACGGTTTCCGAGTGAAAACACACACACCTAAAAAGGAATGTCGCAAATCATTGGCCCTCTGAAAAATGAGGACCAGCTGTTCTTCTGAAGTCCCTTCCAGCTCTAACACCCATGTAGTGTACAGAGATTAGGATGTGTGATTATCCAGTATCCTAGGGCTTTGAGTCTCCTGGAGCACAAAGATTAAGACTCTCCTTAGTGCCATGCAATTGTGCCTGGACCTCACCTGCAAAGACAAGAGTCCTGCCACAGGTAGCTCCTGTGAGCCGTGTTCTCCAACGACAGAGGATGGAATCCCCTTTGCAAATCTAGCCAGCCATCCTGCAGACTGACATAGGACCTGGGGATTGAGATGGACTGAATTGTACACCTGTGCTACATTGCTACCCTCTTATTTGGGCAAGTGCACATAAATAATTGAGCAAAATAAATTGCAGCCTAGCACAGTCCACACAGCAGCAGGCAGTCAAAACCATCTGGGACTAGATATGTGAAGAAGGGAGTATAAAAACAGAGTATTTAGAAGTCTGATCCATCTGTGGTTCTAATTTTCAAAGTCAGAAGAGATGAATCCCCTAGGAGACCGGACCCTGCTTAGAAAGACATCTGAACTAGGCAATAAAATAATATGAAAATACCAAAAAATAAAAATAAGGGAGAGAAATAGATATGTAACTTCATCACGGGACTCCTGTGGTATCTCACAACACCATGCTTCATGAACCCCAAAGAAAGCGAAAAATCCAGCTAGTGTTATAAATCCTGGTCAGCTGAATTATTTCACATGTTGCAGCCTGACTTAAGTTATTCATCGCAGAGGCTAGCAGTTCCCTGATGCATCCTTCCATGTCACTGGACAGGGTAAAAATAATAAATTGGCCGTTGTGAGACACTCCGAGTTCCTTGGGGTTGAGCAGAGCATATTTTATATTCTTCTCTTGGAACTGCCTCTTGTTGGTAGTAAATGGTTGCCAGCACTGCTGTTTCTCAATAGACAAGTCCTAGAAGTACAGATAATTCAATTTTCATTCACTCTTAGGTCTCCTGCTACCCATGTTCTTCCTTGACACCGACAAGACTGTACCTGTCTTCCCAGCCCGTGGCCTGAAGTAGCACTGGTATGGTTGGCGCCTTGCCAGAAGATACCATGGGCCACTCTGAAAAGCCTCTTACCTGGTGGATCCAGTGAGCAAAAATTGTCCAGTGGTCATTTTAGCTGGTTCTTCCTCCTTAGCTCATTTCTTCCCAAGAACAAAGATACCAAGGTGTTGGCTCAGCAGCAGCTCCTGAAACATGATAATCAGTTGGGTTTGGTTTAAATTTTTCAGGGTCTCCATTACAGGAGAAAATATCATAACAGTGGTAGCATCCACTGTTATATTGAAATTAAATTACTACTCTCATTCTGTTGGAGTGGCATGTACAAGTCCTGCACCTCCTTGGAAAACAATATGGCAAGTTATTAAGGACCATTAAAATGGTCATACAGTTTGAACCAATAACCTCACCTATGAAAACTCATTCTAAGGTTATTATTCAACAGTAAAATAAGTGAGGTATTGTGCATGTTTCTTTCTGTGAAAACAACAACATGGAACTTATTAAACAAATTTTGATACAGATGGTGACATGGAACAATGTATCACATACAATGTTAAAAGCCTAAAGAATAGAATATATTCTATGATGTAACTATGAAAATAAACATTGATCTACATAGGGACAAAGATGATTAATGTGCAAAAATGGGTCTTAGGGCAATGAGATTATGTGTAATTTTCCTGCACTCAAATTTGTCCTCAATATTGCTTGTACATTTTTTTTAAATCTTAAAGATACTGAGAATGCCTTGATCAGTGTTTGGCGTTGCTCCTAAAACTGGGTCTGGACAACTCAATCTGTTCCAATATTTTGGAACAAGATGAGTAAGGAAGTTTACCTTTTCCATTGTTTTTAAATAACCAGGCATAGTGTCTTTAATCTCACAGTTGGCTTCTTTGAACACTTCGCCTTCGATCATTTTCATGATCCTCCACATGATTTAAAAAAGCTGAGAGGTAGACTTTGTTGTTTCCATAGTCTCTCTCCTCTACTGTCATGGGATTCTTAATTAAATGAGTTTTAAAGAGCCACCATCCTCCATTTCTAAAGATAGAATGCAGAGACAAGAGCTGGCATTGTGACAAACAGCCAGCCAAGAATTCAGACCACAACACACTACAAACCACTCAAATAAGATGCCCTCCATCAAAGGCCATCATTGGACAATATGAAATGTAAACCACATGCCCCCAAATAGCAAATATTGTGGGTGGCCATGGCACTGGTAGTTGGAAAGATGAATAAATACAATTAAGAAACCAGGCAAAAAAGTAAACATGCCATGTAGCTTACAAAAGGCCAGCCACATTGTGTTTATTTTAATATTGTTTAACAGTAACACCTAATAAAGAGAGCATCATGATTGTGTGAACTAAATTTTCAGTCATAATGAATGCTACAAACTTAACCTCCCAAGTTTAAATAGGCTACAACGTCTTGGGAAAAATGCAAGAAAAATTATTTGATAAAGGTGATGGTTTTTCACACCTGAAAATAATGTTTTTCTTCCAGCCTATCTTGATCAACAGTCGGCAGCAACACATTGCAGATATAATCTCAAGACCTTGTGGCATGTACTTGTCACTACATGCATAACTTACTATGGACAGAGGATCACGGAGATTTTGAACATAATTTCCCACACAACAGGAGATTAAATAGACCACACTGGAAGAAGGCAAGAGGAAGCTAGGTCTCTGGAGTACCAAAAAGTAAACTTCAGCCAGTTCTGGAAGCAGATAAACAGCAGGAAATATACTTTCAGACAGGCTACTTTCTCAATAGCTCCTGCTTTCAAGAATTCTAGGGAAAGGATGAGTTACTGGGTTAGAATGTAATAGGAAAAGGACCTTCCCTGGAAAGATTTGGAGTGGAAGGAAATCAGCATCTCCTCATTTGTGTCTTATTTTCTCCTCTCCCTTTGTGCTGCCTCCTTTCTCAGGGTATCCCCTGCTCCAGAATACCTTGCCTATCACCCCATCAGAACCTACTCTTGAGACTGCATTCCTGATACCTGTAGTGAGGTGTTAAGTCAATGCCATACCTTTCGGTGTGTACATAAATATTAAGCTTTCTTTCTATGCTGTGTCTTCCAATGAAGAGCATCAGACATCAGGAAACAGGTAGAGAAGACACTGAGGTGCAAGAGAACTTTCCCGTATCCCAGAAACCATTCTTCCCAGCGTCCTCCAGCATGACCTTGGACCTGCTGTGCCTAGTTTGCTTATTTGTAAAAACCAAGCACTCAAACGTATGGACACCAAGGGGGGAAAGCAGAGGGGTGTGGAGGTGGTGGTGTGATGAATTGGGAGATTGGGATTGACATGTATACACTAATATGTATTAAATGGATGATTAATAAGAATCTGCTGTAAAACAAAATAAAATAAAATTCAAAAACAAAAAAAACACCAAGCACAAATAGTACCTAAGTCACAGGATTATTGTGCAGATTAAATGAGTTCATCCTTGGAAATCTGTAGCGTCATGCCTGATGCATAGGAAGTGCACAATATGTATTAATATTATTTTCGTTGTCATCATTTGATATAAAAACTTTCTGAAACAAAGAAGTCACATGAAAATATCATCAGTCAGAAAATACACATGAATGAAAGCATGTATGGAGCTGGTTTATGATGCAGGGCAGGATAGTGGTAACAAAACAGGTTTCGAAGGTCAGCCACCTGGGCTCAAAACCTTGTGTTGCAATATGGCCACTGTGTGACCCTGGGCCTCAGATTCCTAACCTGAAAAATGGGGAGACAATATCTATTCCACAGAGTTGCTGTGAAGATTAAGCCAGCTAAGAAATGTAAAACATCGAACAGTGCCTGACACAAAATGAATGCCCAATAGATGGTAGCGGGAAGAAAAAGAGTGATCTTCAACTAAAATTTTATCCCCAGAAATTGTTCTGAGAAGGAATGAGTGTTTGAGAATCTTACTGTTGGAGCTGGGGACTACAAATAACCCCCAAGATGTGAACCAAGATGGAGAAATCAGGTATCAGAGTCAGCCAGTCCCTGGACTAGAAAACATATCACAGATGTGAGGGCCCAACATCCCAGCCCTGAATTGGACAGAACTGCCCTTTAGTCCTTGCCAGGCAGCACTGCAGGCCACCTATAAATGGAGGAATGAAAAGCCAACAGAGGCTGAGTCTCACCAGCTCAACTAATTCTTCTAAACACACTCCCACATAAATCTCTCCTTTTCCCGATGGGAGGATTGAGGGAGTTTGTGGTGAAAGGCTGGAAACTTTCCTTCCTTATTTTTCCCTCCTGTAAAGAGGAATGCAAATGTCATGCCCTCACTGGGAACTTGCAGATTACAGAAATTTCCCCCAACATTTGGCCTTCCCTAATATATCTATTTGTCTTGAATATCCACATGTTCTATATGGAGAAACTAAGTGGGAATATCCTCCAAAATAATCTGATAGACATAAGTATGAATATTGTTTGCTTTCTTTGTGATACTTTGTCTTCAAGATGACCACCATCAATTCCTTCCCTCTCTATATGGACATGTCATTCCTCCACCTAGAGCTGAAGTTTGTTCCTCCACCCCACTGATTCTGAACTAGCATGTGACTGCTTTGACTGGTAGGACAGAGCAGAAGTGATGCTGCTTGGACTCTTAGGCTAGGTTCCTATATACCTTATGACTTCTGTCTGGCTCTCTTGGAATGTTTGCTCTGGGAGAAGCCAGCTTCCATGTAAGAACCTGACTGCCCTGAAACTCCCATGCTGTGAGGAACCCAAGTTAGCCACGTGTAGAGGGAAGCCCAGCCAGCCCCCAGCTGTTCCATCCATCCCAAATGACATGTGGGAGGAAAGAATCCATTTTAGATATCAACTCAGTTCTTCAGATGACTCCAACCCCAGCTGCAGTCCTGAGAGAAATTCCAAGTGAAAACCACCTAGCTGAGCCCAAGCAACTCACAGAACCATGAGAAATAATAAATAATACATAATGATTTCACGTGACTTCATTTTAGGATGTTAGTTATACAGCAATTGATAACCAAACACTGCCTTGATCAAATTTTTCACTGAACTTGACGTTTTTTTATTTTGGATCTCACTCAAATGGCACTTGAACAACTGAGACTAATTTTTATTCAGGGAACCTTAACATTAAAAATAGGTAATGCTTGGCATTTGTTTTGATGTTATCTGATCAAAACAGCAAAATTCTCCTATGCATTCTCTACAAAAGATTGGTTTCTAATCCTCAATTAAAATGCTCTAGGAAAACAAATGAAATTGGGCTCCTTCTACAACGCTAAATGTCATATCTCTAATGCAAATAATAGATTTGATAACAGAGAGAATGAATATTTACCATGAAACTAATTTCCTATCATTTGATGCCAATTAAGATTGTAATTGCTTCCTCAGTATCACCAGATCATTCACAGTTTCAGGAAGTACGAGTATATTTGGTTACATTTATTTAACTTGTGTAAACCCTTGTGATTAGTTATTTCCAGAGGAAAATGGAATTTGAAACAAGAAACACTTCTGATCTAATTTTCTGCAGATGTAGACCTTAAAATCAGATAAATTAGTTAAGCTAGTCATGCAAATGAGTCCATGCTCACAAGTTTGATGTTCAAAGGAACTTAGAAAGACAACCAAAGATAAAACCAATTTCTAATTTATTTAGTCCTCCTTGCCTATGAAAATCCCTTTTATAAATATGATTTTTTTGTGAAATACGTTCTTTTAATGTATGGCTATGATATGGATTTATATAGAGGAAGACAACCACATTTTCCAGCTAGAGTTATTTTTCTAAAGGCCAAAGATATTCTGTCTACAAGACTGCTTATATTTCTCTGGCCTAGGAAAGCAGGGTACCTGGGACTTGCAATCTTTCAAGTCCTTTGCACTCAGGGTTAGCCTCTTTACTTCTCTGAGCTTCTATTTACTGTCCTGGGGCAAAAAAAAAAAAAAAAAAGAAGAAGAAAAAGAATTAGAAGGATATGTGGGATTTAGGAATTAGGCACATGAACTCATTCATGTAAAAGTGACCAGCGTGAACTCTGACTTTTACAGTAAATGACATATACATAAGAACACAGGAAGAGGAGAACTCTCCAATTCCCAAAAGCCCATGCTCTTCGGTTGAGCACTTTGAACACCACTGGAAGCAGCTTATGTTAACTCTCATGGACAACAAGTAAATTGCTGCATTGGTGTAACTTCTACGCAAGAGAATCTGGCCAGGATCAGATCTCTGTTCAGGGCTGATGTCGGTTTCTGTCCCAGGGGACATTTCTGCTGTTTTAAACCATTCTATCCCCAATCCTACCATTCCGGGTCATCTCAACCCACTATCCAACCAAACACGGAGGGCAGAGCAACCCTGCCTTAGTTATGGTAGCAGACGAAGTGTCTGGGGCAAGCATACGAGAGCCTCCCCACCGTGGGCCTTATAAAACGGGATGTGTGTACTCTTTCTGCATTCTGTTCTGGGTATGTTGTTGAGTTTTGTGATGAAAGATACTGAGCATTTATGTAGCAACTGACATATGGGGCTTTCGTAAGGACCCATGAATCACTGCTGATGGTCTGAAGCATTGTACTTGGTTGGTGTTCGTAGCCCTGAGACATTTAGGACTGCTTTCAGGCCTCTCCCAGGAATTCAGAACCATGTGAAGGAAAAGGTGACCGAGTCGGGGAGACAGGGAGGGAAGCATATAGAGCAGGAAGTTTAGACAAGGCTGTTAAAGAGGTAGTTGCTGTGTGACTAATCTCAAAGATACCAAAAGACAGGCTTTTATTTGGACATGTGTTTGAATTATCACTGTTACCACAAATAGAACCCAACTGTAGACTGAGAGAATTGAATTAGAATTTTAAAAATCAGTGTTCTGAGCAACTCTAAATTCTGCAAATATTGACATGAACACACACGTTTCTGTAGGAAGCAAACATGACCCAAGCCAGGTAGACGTTATCAATGGTAGAGGCAGCCCAAAGTGATCATATTTTGCTTTGCTGTTATTCTCTATATGAATGGGAAATTTGTGATTTTTCACCAGTAACAAATTCAATAGAACTGTGACTTACAGTTCACAATTTAAATGGCTGATTTATACACTTGAAAATACAATCATATTTTCTACAGTTTCTTGTTCTGGAAAGTTACAAGGGGACACATCTCAGCCTTTGCTCCATGCTCTGTGAATGTTGTTGTCCTAATGATTTTTCTGCAATTTCTCTAAGGAGCCATCAAGACATGTAGATTTTTACCTTATGTTGGCTTTGGGCAAATAGAATTCAAAAGGCAAAACAAAATATAGAGTAGTCAGAAATTTGAAATCCTATAAAAGCTTGTGGTGGTTAATTTAAATGGAAGCTATTTTGATTGTCACTGAAAATAACAATTGAGTACCGTGCTGACACGGGTAGTACAATAAGCTCTTGGCAATCGTGGATTTAATATCCATGGTTTTGAATGTGCTTAAATGACTCTGAAAGCCCATAACATATAGTAATTTGTACTTTTGCTGAGACATGAATCTGAACTGCCTGAACTGGGAGGCAGGAATGAGTCATTTAACTCAATCCCTTGACTTTATTCTCTACTTGGTTCCTTGTAGAAGTTTTATGGATTTGGGGACTTGTAAAGGTCTCAGGGACTCCTTCACAAAAATTCTCATATCTAACATAATGTTTTAACAGTAGTAAAGGGGTAAAGGGGACAGATACATAGAAACCATCGAGGTAATATAATTTCAGTACAGAACACTGAAATGTGAAACCTCAATGAGTACTTATTTTATTGATTTCTCATGAACTGGAATAATGTATGTTAAGTAGCTAATACATGATGGAGTGTTCTTTATATGTTAATTCCTTTTTTTTTTTTTTTTTTTTTTTTGCGGTACGCGGGCCTCTCACTGTTGTGGCCTCTCCCGTTGCGGAGCACAGGCTCACAGGCCCAGCCGCTCCGCGGCATGTGGGATCTTCCCGGACTGGGGCACGAACCCGTATCGCCTAACATCGGCAGGTGGACTCTCAACCACTGTGCCACCAGGGAAGCCCTATGTTAATTCCTTTTCTTTGCTTCCTGTTTGTTATTGAAACCTTTATATGGTAGTTTCTACTTACAATGAACTTCCTTTGAATTAGATAAAGGGAGAAAAATATCAGAGGCTACCACTGGGTTTTTTGGGGGGTTTTTTTGTAATTTTTTTAGGATTTGAACAATGTTTAGTGCAAAGTCTGCCTAAGATAAGGAGTCTCTCTCACAAAGCCTGCCCGCACTAGCTTTAGTGGACTATATTTATGTGTAGCGACAGAGGCATTGTTTATACATTCTCTTAATCTGCAGCCTCACAGTGTGACAGGATTAGGAATCTGGGCCCATATGCAGATGTTTGGGTGTGTGGCAAAACTGAGACACTTCAAAAAATTTGCTTTTGAAGATTAGGAATGGGGGCTTGATACACGCATTTGGTTTTTCTCGGTGTCTGAACACAGAACCTTAGTAATCCTTTTGATGGAAATCTCATTAATGTGTGTTTCAGATCACATTTTATTTATACATATGTCATGTCTGCTTAAAAATCAAATAAGAGTTATTTTTCATTAAGATGGTCTTTTTTAAGTGAGTGAATATTTCAATAAATGACACCGAAGTCACTCTTCTCATAGATTTGGTAATTTACATATTTTGTAGATATGCACATGAAAGATGATCCAAAACACAGCCATCATTGTTCTAGAGCTCAGGAAGCTGAGTGTCATTTGCTGCATCCTTGTAAAAGATTGTCATGATGAGAGGAACCGAAGATTTTATCTTTGTGTTCGGACATTTTGGGGGTGAAAGACTATTTTTAATAACACCTTCCCCCCACCCAGGTTTCTAAAGTATTGCACTCGCCTAGGAGTGACAAACAACAGAAATCAGCCAGTTGTTTGGTCATCAAAATCATGAATATGGTAATTCATGCCAACAGGAATACTGAGTTACCTTTCTTTCAATCAAAATAATGAGAAAGCAGTTATATATTTGCATGAAAATAGAAATTTAAGGTGGCATTACAGTTTTTCAATTGTAATCTGCTCTTCCACCGCCCCCCACCCCTTAACAGGCTTAGGTTTGCAAACTGCTTCAGCAACCGTCAGCCAAGAAATGTACATGTCATCTGCAAATCACAGATCTTGACTCGAGTGACTGCACAAAGAGAAGTGCTGAAGGGTTCACAGTGGCCAGGACGAGACTTAAAAGTGATACGAAATAGGGAGCAAAGAGGGCTGCAATTGCCTTGGAGCCTAAAATAGACTGAGCTTCAATGCCATAGAAAAAAATCACCAGCTTCTCCATCATTGCTTTAAAGGTCAAAATTTTTGTAGGTGGACTGGGAGAGCAGCGGATTGCAGATGCGTTTAACAGCAGGATATTTTCCGCTGCCATGACCAGTTAAGGAAGATTTTCAAAATCACATCTGCTGGTAAACAGTTTGGCCCTACTCTGGGTCATCCGCCTTCTCTGGTTTCCTTGCTGCATGGATTCTTACCTGGGTAGAATCCCAAACCTCACATCAGTCAAAGTTAGGCTTTCAGTACAGTCCATTACATTTCTTAGAGAGGTACCTGGGTGGCTTTCAGGGAGGTTTTATGATGTGGGGCTGCCTCTTCCCAAATGCACGAAGCACACACATGAGGCGTGCAAGCACAGAGCGTGGACTCGCACCATTTCCGCTTCAAGCTGCTGGTCAGCAGGTGGGCATCAGTGCCCAGCCTTCACTACCAACTGCCCAGTGCCAGCCAGCTAAGCTCTATCGCTTCCTCCAAGGAGTTCCCCAAAGGACCTTGAAGGGCCCAGTTGTGTGGCTGCCTTTTAGGGAGGTCACCCAATGCTCTACCATGTTATACTCAACTCTTGGCTACAGTAAACAGGTAAGTCATTCAACAAACCCAACTTAAGCCTGCAGTCAGAGTCAGATTGAGCGGTGGGAAAACTTCTGTACTGCCCACATTTCCACATTGGTCTCCAGGGGTGCATAGCAAGAATGATAAAGCCCTAGGAGCTCCTTCGAGAAGCTCTTCCAGATGACACCCATCTCACGGGTTCCTCATGGGGAGTACATCTCTAAGTGGGAATGTGGGAAGAAAAGATCTCAGTATAGCTAAATAAACGGTCTTTCCTCTGGGCCAAAGGCATGTAGAAATCACAAACTCGCTCTGTCCCAACGACCTTGGGTTAGAATGAGATCCCAGTGCCAGTTAGACTTTACGCCTTATCTGACCCTCCTGCCCGCAGCACCTGGCAACACCCCTACCTGCAGATGAGTGTGACCGTGTGTGGGTCCCTAGGAAGAAGGTGTGTGATGGGAACTTATTGTTCACAATTTTCTCAAAAATATTATCCACAGGGCTTCCCTGGTGGCGCAG
>NW_020837957.1:26077322-26114488 GCF_003676395.1 Aethalodelphis obliquidens | reverse complement strand
AAAAAAATATATATATATATATATATATATATATATATATATATTATCCACAGTGTTCATGTAGCCATGCATTCAGGTTGGGATGGCAAAGTACTTAGTGTCACCTGTCTGGACAGGGGGCTCCCCGAGGATGACTCAGGGTCTCACACATTCCAAAAAAGATGTTATCAGGTTAGAGAGGCTAAATGTCATAAATCCTTTCCCTTGGAAATGGCATAAGATGTTCTCCCTCCAACACTTTCCAATCCCCAATTTTCCATTTGGCAAGGAAATAATAGGAATTAACATCAGTTCCTTATATAGTTTCCTTATTTGATCCTTTACCCCAAGCAGAACCGTGGTGACTAAGAAAGGGATACATGTAGTTGTATAACCTTAGTTCAGTTACTTGAGCTCTCTGTGCCTCTGTCCCTCACCTGAAAGGGAGGAATAATAGCATGTCCCCACAGCGCTGTTGTGAGAACTAAATGAGTTAATGTGTGAAAATTGCCAAGAACAGTGCCTGGCACGTAGTAAGTGCCCAGTAGAGAGTTCAATTTAAAAGATTTCTGTTGTTGCTATTGTTATTCTATCTTTGCAATATGTTATCAACCATCTTTCGCTGTCTAATGACAGGGGTGGGGTAAGGGCAGTTAAAGATAACGATCTGGGGAGTGGAGGGGCAGAGGGAGGAGGTTTCCAGGTATAGCACTGGTGGCACATCAGCAAAGAATCCTATGGAATTTCATTCATTTGCAAAGAGCTGTATAGCTTTTGCTCTAGCTTTCTGTTTTACCTTTTCAACTCCCATAACCCACCTTCTCTCTTTGCATACATCTAGGTCTTTCATAGGAACAATATATGATCCTTTCAAGAGTTCCCACACATCAGTGCAGACATGAGAATGAGTAAGACCAGAGCGCACCGATGCGAGAACTTGTGTGGGCCCAGGAACAGGAGGTGGTACTACAGAGCTCAGGGTCCCAGGGTAGAAGCTCACGCCACAATCTGTGATCCCTGTGAATGAGAACACAATGGAGAGGAAGGAACTCATGTGGCTTTCTTAGCCCTTAATCATTAAGGGATCCAAGCAAAAATGCTGTCATCCATCCTGCGAGATGCAGAGTGGCTCACTACTTTGCCAGGCCTGCCTCTGCCTGCTGCTGTAAAAATGCCTGGAGCCCAAATCTGGGCGAAGAGCAAGTGGTAGTTTACGCTAAAACGCTATAGCAATTTGAAAGCAAATGCATACAATACAGAAAATTTAAGCAGCTGGTAGTTGTCATTACATTCATTTCTCAAGGAGGCCTGCCTTCTGGTGACACCAATCAAAGAATTGGGTCATCTCTCAACAGTAATTTTCTTGGAGGCCATGAAATTCTTACATTGATTTCATCCCCCTTTGGCTGAACGCGCACTGAGAACAGTCAAGCTGGTGAGGACTCGGGCAGCCCATGGGGCTGTCATCAACTCCATCTAAAGAGTTTATACCCTTAATGGGATCAGAGGTCTTATCGGCGATTCTTCGTAAGTGCAACAGAGAAACTATCTTTCTCTCACTACTGATTCCACACCTGACAATTCTCCTATTTATCAGTTAACAATTATTGTCTGAAAGCAAGTCAGATTACAGTGAGGAATTTATGAAGTTCTTAGCAACTAAGAAGCATGATGGAATCTAACCATTCTCTTCAGAAGACTGAAATGTGAACTGTCCTGACTTCACACACATTAGTGCCACATCGTAATACGAATCAATACGAATCATTAGGACATTGATTCTTGCGTTTCTGTATGCATCCAACAAGTTACAGCTATGTATAGAGGAAAACAAAAAGTGTATGGTTACTGTCAAAGGGGCCATTAATCCTGGCCCCAAACCCCCTCCTCTGTGAATCCTTCCCACCACCCCAGGAAGAGGAGGTTGTGCTCTTCTCACTCTCTTCAAATCTGTGATATGGCTCGGAGTTTATTTGGGGTGTTGTCTGTTTAATTTTCTTTACCACTGACTGAGAGCTCTCTTTGAGGAAAGGAATCACATCTTACTCAACCTCTATCCTCAGTATCCAGCATGAGTGTGGCACATAGAAGGGGTTTGAGAATATTGGTCTAATAGATACGTGGATAAATATTGGAGTGAGTATACAAACATCAGCATTTAGAAGTGATTCCCTGTCATTTTCTAAAGCTCTGGCTAACAAATACTCATTGGACAGCTAAGTAACACCCTTGGGTCCATGTTGTACCCTGAATTCACGGAATTGTCTCCAAGAAGCTTCAGAATGAAACATTCTACATTTCCAACTGAACTGTTAGACTCTGTAGATGCTGTGACCACCACCCCCATCTCCGGCCATGGAAAGGAAGGAACTATTTTTTAAATTTATTTTATTGAAGTGTAGTTGATTTACAATGTTGTATTAATTCCTGCAAAGTGATTCAGCTACACGTATATATACATTCTTTTTCGTATTCTTTTCCATTATGGTTTATCACAGGATATTGAATATAGTTCCCTGTGCTATATAGTAGGACATTATTGTTTATCCATCCTTTGTATAATAGTTTGCATCTTCTAATGCCAAACTCCCACTCCATCCCTCCCCCACACACCCCCCTTTGGCAACCACAAGCCTGTTCTCTATGTTTGAGTCTGTGTCTGTTTTGTAGATAAGTTCACTTGTGTCATATTACAGATTCCACATATAAGTGATATCATATGGTATTTGTCTTTCTGACTTATTTCACTTAGTATGATAATCTCTAGATGCACCTATGTGGCTGCAAATGGCAGTATTTCATTCATTTTAATGGCTGAGTAATATTCCATTGTATCTATGTAGCACATCTTCTTTATCCATTCCTCTGTTGATGGACATTTAGGTCGTTTCCATGTCTTGGCTGTAGTAAATAGTGCTGTTATGAACATAGGGGTGCATGTATCTTTTTGAATTATAGTTTTGAAGGAACAATTTTTAATAGTGCTTTGTGAGGGAGTGCTGTCCCTTGTCCTAGACATTGCCACAACCATGTGGAGCCTGACGACACCTTGCCTCAGATGCTCGTGTCACCTCGCTCTGTGTCCTGGACTGCTCTGCCACCAGGGATTGGACATCTGCTGGGCCCGCTCAGCCAAGATGGAGAAGACAACCCTCCCTGTGGTGGGTGGGGACCTGGGAATGAATGCGGCTAGCGGACAATTTTAAGGCACACTCACAAGGTTTCCTAGGCTGCCCTTGAGAGGAGGGAGCCTGTTTCCCACAGGGGTAATGAGCTCAGTATCATCCCCCTGGACAAGTCTTCCTTCTATGCTTCACTCTCCTCCATTCCCCACTTTTGTCTCTGGTACTACTTCTCTGAAGAAACCTCCTGTGAGCGAGCTTTTGTCAGAGGGTCTCTCTTTGGGGAAACTCAGGCAAAGTTCAAGCCATGAGGTGACTAAACCACCCATAACACCTCCTCAAATGAAAACTTTGACTAGGTTCAGGATGGATCATGATGACCGAAAAAAAAAAAAAGCAAGAAATATAATGCTTTAGTCTTCATCCTCATAAAATACAGGGAGTGTATAAAGATTCTATACTTAATTGTATAAAATTAATCATTCCACAAATTTTTAACAGTCCTTTAGTAATTCATATTCTTCCTTTAGATTGATATAAAAAATGAGGCCAATGAAATGTTTTCCTAAGTACTTACTTATAAAAGTGAATGAATAGCTATTTTCTAAGAAGCAACTGAACTTAAAATGTTACTTTATCCCATGAGACAGAAACTGACTCATCCAGTCTAGAGTAAAAGCCACATTGACTTTGCCTAGGTTTTTCTCCCCATCAAGCTCCCCTTTAATGCTATTCATCACACTTGAAATTACTTGCTTAAGGCCTATCTGTTCCACTAGACTGAAGCCCCATCATGGTGAGGACTATATCATTTGAAAGCATATCCTTAGCTCTGCATCTGGCACACAGTGGGTCCTCAATGGATGGTTAATGAGTTTAACTGAACAAAATATAAAACACCTGACTGAATCCTTACCACTCACTTGATGACTCAGAGACCTTCCCCTACAGTATCAGTCCCCTTGTGTTCATGTTAATTAAGGAATCCCCTTGCTGAATCAGTCCACAAGCCCCTCATACAGTGAAGATGTAGCAAAGGTTTGGGCTGGTCAGGAGAAAACCGAGAACAAAGCAACCTGATTTGCTTTACATCTAAGGGGAACCCTAATATGAACTCTTCTCTAGCTAAGTCACTCAGTTTCTCTTTACCACTAGTAAAGTTGGAATAATATTAAATCTTGAATTTCTGAAGTTGGAGAGCAAATTCAGCCAAGCACTCAATGGGCCTAACTGGACGTACAACTGAGAATTTGTTACCACTTGGATTTCAAAAACCTTAAGACCAAGATATTTGTCAATAATCATTAACATTGTTTAAAGTACTACCCCAAAGTTCTTTATGTTCAAATAAAATGTTTCCCGCTAAACTCTCTGTAGAATAAGTCTGACCTTCACAGAAAAAGGGAGCAAGTAGAACATTCTTATAAAAACTCTTTTCCTCTCTCTTTTCTTCTCCCCACAAAGTAACGCCCTTCATCTTGAAAACTCATATAACACATATTCTACTCAATCGTTTAATCGTATTGGACTCCTTTAGCTTTCTCCATGTTTGCTGTCTCTCCATTTCTTTCTTGTGCTGTGAAATCACTTCTAGAACCATCACTTTAATAATGCCACTGATAAGTAAATGACATTATGAGTCTCAGAATCAAACATGGTAGAGGAAGTAACACTTGTCCAAAGACTCTAGTTTTAGTCTTTGCTCTCCCATTAACTGGCTCCATGGCCTTGGGTAGGTGATACACATTTTCTGAAACTCACTTTCCTCTATTGTAAAATAGGAGGAAAGAGGATTGATTTCTATTTCACCTCTCAGCTTAAACCGTCTGTGAATATTTTCAAAGATGAGTCTTGGTAGATGTTTTGTTGAGTCAAGTTTTGTTCTGTCAATTGTACTGTGTCTGCGAAGTATTAATCAGTGTGCTTAGTCTGTCTTGTGCCACTAATGACTGTCTTCATCACAAATGATCATTCTTTTGGAAGTTGGAATACTTCCAGCAAGTTGGTGGCTTTACCACTTCAATTTCAAGGAGCAGGTGTTTTTTCTGAATTGGTGCTGGTCTGTCCAGGAAGGAAACCTGGATGAAGTTTGAAGCCTAGAAGCGTCTAGAATCTCCTCTTTGCAGAGCTAGAGGTGGCTTGCAGAGGACTCAGTTTGTAGCTTGTACACATTTCCTTCTTAGTCCTTTTCCCTGACTTTTTAACTGCCAAGGTGGGCAAGAAATAGAAGCAACTGGTGCTTTGTGACCACCTAGAGGGGTGGGATGGGGAGGGTGGGAGGGAGACGCAAGATGGAGGAGATATGGGGATATGTGTATATGTATAGCTGATTCATTTTGTTATACAGCAGAAACTAACACACCATTGTAAAGCAATTATACTCCAATAAAGATGTTAAAAAAAAAATAGAAGGAACAATTTAGTCTTGGTCCCCATACCAGAACCAGATCATAACCATTTAGTGATAGATTGTAAATGTTACTAACAAGCTCAAGCTAAGAGGGCAACTGGTGCTGTTGTATGTGGGGTATGGAATATATTTTGAAGTCTCAGAGAGGAGATAAACATTAGAATATAAAGGATAAAATATATCCTGTCAATAGTGATGGCATCACTAAATCCCATACCCATCTTGGAAATGATCACAACATCAAGGCCTGTGATTTAAGATGAGATTACATGTCAAATCATAAGCAGACCGCACCAAGTCACGTATTCATCTCACTTTTTCCCCAGAGTGACCATGACATAAGAAGGAATTGATATTGTGATGCCTAAATTGTCCTTAAGATGGAGATACTGAGGCCACAAAATTTCAGTCTCAGAAATTCAGAAAGAAGTTAATTAGATATTTGGGAACACTTTCCCACGTGAGAGAATTGTGGTTTGCTTTACGTACCCATTTTAAAGAAATTCAAAGCTGTTTATCAGAAACAAGGAATTTTTTTTTAAATTTCATTTGATAGTTGTAAAAGAATAATAATTTGGGGGCTTCCCTGGTGGCACAGTGGTTGAGAGTCCGCCTGTCGATGCAGAGGACACGGGCCGGGAAGATCCCACATGCCGCGGAGCGGCTGGGCCCGTGAACCATGGCCGCTGGGCCTGCGCATCCGGAGCCTGTGCTCGGCAACGGGAAGGGCCACAACCGTGAGAGGCCCGCGGCGTACCGCAAAAAGAAAAATAATAATTTGAATAATCTTTCCTCCTCAGAGACACATACTTGGTCCTTTAGGGTAAGATCCTTTTTCTTTTTTCTTTTTAAACAACTGATGATCAACTTATTAAAAATGTTGATTTAAGCATCCGCAGTGGTGACTTCAACCTCGACTCCTGGCTCAATACTGATGGAAGTGTTCTGCTTGACAATCTCAGAGGGACTGTACAGGTCAATGAGTCGCTTGTGGATCCTCATCTGAAAACGGTCCCAAGTCTTAGAACCTTCACCACAAGTTTTCCTTGTAGTTATTCTCAGAGTCTTGGTAGGTATGTGTCCATTTGTTGCCAAGTTAAGCTCCAAGACATTACTTTCTGACCGAGGTACTGTTAATAATAGTTCTTAATTCATTTATTTTGTTAATGAATGTTAATTTTAATTATGTGTATTGTTATTAATTACATTATTGTTAATACATTATTGTTAATTAATAATGCACTATCTAATAAGTGAAATAATTCACAAATAACTCAAAAAAACCCAAAAAACAAGGGAGGAGTTTTCTAGAATTGCATCAAATACTATAGAAATGATTGATGACTTTTGTCCAACTGATGGATGATCAGATTGATCCACTTTTACATTACAATTCTAAATCTTCTGAGGTAGAAGCCACTGTATCATTAATTAAGTTATTCGGGTATGTTTCTCCAAATCTTATCTGTTCTTTTCCAATATAACTGATACTCCTTAAAAGTTATTTTTGTGAAATATTTTAGACACAAAAGATGTAGAAGGAAATGTAACAAATACTTTGTTCCTTGCTTCTAGGCTTAAAAAATAATACATCACAGCTACAATTGAAGAAGCTCTGTGTACCCTTCCTTATGCCATTCCCTTCCTTCTCCTACCATCAAACACCCATCCTGTGCATGTTTTTATACCTTTACCACATGTTAATGTATCCCTAAAATATTTGCCACTGTTTTAAGTGATCTAAAACTTTGTACAAAGGGCATCATACTCTATGTGTCACCAACTTATTTTTATTAGTTTAATATTGTATGTTTGAGATTTATCCATATTGATATATGTCAGTTTGTTTATTCATTTAAGCTGCTAGGTAGTATGAATTTACCTTAATTTATTTATTCATTCTCCTCTTTATGGATATTAAAATTTTTTCTATTTTCACTTACAAACAGTGCTACAATGAATATTCTTATATACGTAACTTGTGCAAGAGTTTCTTTAGGGTATGCATCTCGGAGTAGAACTTCAAGAACCCTGAGTTGGTATCTTCAACTTTATTAATATTACCAAATTGCCCTCTCAAGTGTAAATGACCCCCATTTACACTCCCACCAGCCTGTGTGGTTCCCCCCAGCCCCACCTTTTCTCATCACTTGCGTTGTCCAGCATTTTCATATTTGCCATTTGATAAATGTGAAAAGACATTTGACTGGGTTTTCATTTACATCTCTCCCCAGCTCTTCTCTTTAGGAAAATATCGGCCCAAGCATAAGATATTCTGAAAGTTTTTGTCTTCACCATCCCACTCCCCATTCTTCATTCTGCTGGGAAGCTCTGAGAACTTACGTATCAGGGGACACTTCAGATGTTTCCTTCCATGTGGAGGTGTGACAGTTATGACCTCTCCTCCTCAGTGTTAAGTAAGAAACTGTGAAGGGTCTGAGATTTTACCCTACTTGGAAGCTAACAAGTTAGCCTGCCATCGTTTTATATACATAAACTGACAGAAGACACAAGACCCCTGGGTCAGAGAAACAGACCATTTATGACTCACAGCACGACTCCTGTCTGATAGAATTACTCAGTAAGTCATATACACAACACTGTGCACTAAAGCTGCCCACCATCGCCTCTTGTTCCTTCATACCTAGGATAAATTTCAACTTCATGACCAGTATTGTAATCTCTGCTTTCCTAGACAATTAGGAGAAATCCATTATGGTGAAACTTGTTCCTTTTTATTTCTACAAAAGCCATGTATATCAACGGAGAAAAATTTTAGTATAGTATTTTCAGTCCCTTGTTTTTAGTTTAGCCAATTACAAGCTCAGCATCATGGCATAGTGGACGCTGTCCAAGCACAGTTTGATCTACTTTTGAATACCGATTCTGCCATTTTATACCTGGATGGCTTTGGGCAAGTTTCCTAATTTCTCTGAGATCCAAAGACCTCATCTGTACAGTAGTCATAAAATGCTTGCATCAAAGAGTTGACAGGCTCGGATGCACTAGTGCAGGTAAAACATCTGATACATGATAAATACCTCAGTGTTAACAGTGATTATTATTCTAAAAGGCAACATCCTTTGGTGGAAGGATGTTTATTTCCCTGAATTTAGTAAACACCCCTTGCCCTGATGTTATTCCATAATTATTGCTCCCAGGGATATTTTAGATTTGACAGAAAATAACCACCGCCTTTATTGGGTACCCACAGGCTAGATGTTTTTTTCAAGGTAGAAATTATGCTACACACTTTACAGATGAGGATATGAAGCAAGAGAAGTTAGGAAAATTGCCCACAGTCACACAGTCAGTAAATGTTAGATCTAGGATTTGAACCCACGTCTGTTTACTTCTTAGCCCTGGGCTCCTGTGTATTTATCAATACAAATTAGGATGTATACATTTTAATAAAGCATCAGGATATTAGAGCATTTGACTCATTTTACTTAGTCATGAATATGAATATGACAGTAAATACATTCACAGTTTGGGGATAGAAATGATGCCAAAGTCTCTTGTGATTTTTCTTTACCAGGGAAGTGTAGCTCTACTAAACACACACAAAGTGTCCAAGCTTCCTGTGTGAGTTTAGTAGTGAGCAAAGCCTCTTGAGAAAATGAAACAACCAAAAATCAGTAATGTTTTTAAGATATTTCCTTTTTTACCACTTAACTAAAAGTATTTTGAAAATCCAGTTGCAATTCTAAGGAAGCTTCTCCAACACAGAAAACAATCCCAGGCCAGAGACCCTTGAACTCAGGCACTTTACAACCAACTTCCTTTATGCTTTTCATTTTTTACCATCCTTCTGCTGAGCAGTAAAATGAGTGAGCAATACAGGAATATCAGAATTTTTAGTGTTTTCCTATTCCGTTGGAAGGCTTTATCTGATCTGAGCGATGCTTTAACTACGTTAACACAGAAATACAGCCTCAATGTCGGTGGCTTAAAAGTAAAGAACCATGCTTAGGATGGAATGGCATGTTTAACTTTTCTCTTTCTCATAATCTAAAGACTTATTTCAAGTTATACAATCAGAAAAATCAATGTTTAAACTCTAAAGGACTATTAAGTTCAGAAATCTCCCCTCCAAAGTCCTTCATGTTTCACCAGGTCTTTATTTTAATATGCAATTAAAGCACTGTAATGCCACAACTGATGATGGGAGACTTTCTGTGGGATTAGTCAACCCACATTTAGCCTTCCATCCTTTGTTTCCAGATTGAGCAGAATCTTGCAGTTTCACCCCATCTCTGCCTGTCTGTCTATTCCTCCAGTTGATATTTAAAGTTAGCTTCAAAATAAATAATTATAAGCACCTATGTGTGTCATCACCCATACTATACATTTTCTTCTTTCAAAAATTCTTTCTCCTTGATGCTCAGATTGCTTTGCCACTCTAAACCAAACTGGACTACCTATGAATGCATCAGGAGGCAACCCATTTCCGTAGCTACTTAAGGTATGGATAAAGCCTACAGCAATTATGCACTTTCATTTTAGGCAGCCTCTTAGATTTAACTTTTAATTACTTCCTAGGAATGAGTGCCTCTACCCAATTCACTTAAGCAGATGTAACTACAACTGCAAAAAACACTGTTGACTGGTGTCCTCCAGAGACCTGTTCATTACCTGTCATTAAATGTTTTAAAAGTTTGCATAATTGATCCAGCCAATAAGTCATCATTGATTTATGGGGTTCTGTGCTGAAGAGTTGCTCTTTAAAAATTCATAACACTGGTATGTGTCTTTACAATCCATTAGCTGTTTACGTACCCACAGCCTTAGCATTGATTGACCTTGGACTGAGATTCTCATGGACTTCTTTTTTTTGCAAGTCCTCAGTATAGAAAAGCAATACTTCAGCCTTCTCCCTTGACAGTTATACTTTGATTTTTTTCCCCCTCCATCAAAACAGAAACTTTACTTGAAATGATGAATAAAGCATATTCCATAAACAGCTCTTCACTATTATTTAAGCTTATGGGCTGCGTTGTGTGAATCTCCTTTCCCCACCATCAGATTCAAGTGTGTAAATGTTCTAAAAGGCTTTGAAAGTTTTATGATGATTTCAGGGGATGGAGGAGTAATAGCTGAAGAGTGAAGCTATTAGTTTTAATATTTATATTGAGTGCTCTGAAACATTAATGTGACAAGATGTAAGATCAGTGCAGTGGGATATATTTACTTCACAACCATTGCCACGTGACCAAAAAAACCCGTGTGTGTGTATTTGTGTGTGTGTGTGTCTGTGTGTGCATGTTTATTTTCTAAAACTTTTGAGGCCAAGGTTCAAACGTTGTTTGCAGCTTATTATTTTTTCTTTTTCATGAGATTTAAAGTTCTGATTGATGAATACGTTAGCTTTTCTTGAACTTGAGCTATTTTTAAGAAGCAGGAATGGGCTGCCAGACAAAGGTTGATACATGGGTTTGTTAATTTGTGTGGGTCTGCATTCCAACAGTACTCTGAGCCCACCATAGTGAATACCATCCACCAGATTAGTAACACTTTCTCCTGCCTTCACTTCCTACTGTGTCTTGGGGAATCTAAAGAGTGATGATTATAAATCTGGACTGAGAGGACTTTGTAATGAGAGCCACTCCAGGCGATTTCATATGGAAAAGAAATGAGGCAAGGAAGTTTTGAGCTCTGGACTCTGTCAGTTCCGGATTCAGCCTCAGCTCCACCCCAACAGGCTTTGTGACCTTGTGCATGTCTCTCTACATTTTCAAGTTTGATTATTGATTTTTAAAAGGAGAATAATAATTTACCAATTCACATACTTCTTGCAGTGATTAAGAGACAATCCCTGTAAAGACCTGGCACAGTAAATATTCCTGAGTATTATTCCCACAATCAAATGAGCAAATACCTTCAGCGTGCCTGTAATGTGCAAGGCACTGAATTTTCACCAATTACTAGATTTTTAAAGTGTGATATATGGTTCTCATTTTCAAGATATTAACCATCTATTGGGAAACCAAGAACATTTGACCAACTTAAATCTCAGAACAAAGGCAGAAGTGTTGTTCTAGAACTAGAGCAGACCTAAAAGTCCCGAGTTTAAGTCTAAGCCCTGCCATTTGCTGCCTGGACAGCACCAGGCTTGTCAGTCTCTCTGAGACTCTATTTGCTCGAATGCGAAGTAAGAGTATTGATACTTCACCTCACATAGTGGCCATGAAGATTCAAGAACATAACGTTAATAATGTTTGCGGTAAATGGTAAGCTACTAAAAAGGTGGTACATTCAGACAATTCCAAGTTTGGAGAGTTTAGACAAACCTGAGTGGCCAGATGACTTCCTAGCTAATTTTGGATATCCATAGCAATGAAGGCATTCTTCATGACATAAATGAGACAGAGAGTAGGTAATGATAAAGATCAGTGAAGGAAGACCTTGTTTTCTGCAGGGTGATCATGGCAGAGTGGGACTGGACCGGACATATAAGGTCAATTTCAACATCAATAGGCAAAGAAAAGTAATTAACTGTGAGAGTAGTCAAAATGCGATGAGTAAAAGGAACAAAAAGCAAAGGAAGAAAAGCCAAGGTCCACGGGGAGGGTAGAAGTATGGTGTGGGCATGGGCGCTAAACTGTGGGAGCTAAAGTTACAAAAGTGATCTAGGGAAGATGGCAGCGCCTGGAGCGCCAGGATGGAGTTGTTATTTTGACCCTGTAGCCCAGTGGGGTTTTTTCCTTTCCCATTTTAAAAAAGCAGTATAATATTTTAATAAAAGTTAACTTTTTATTTTTTAATCTAAGTAAAATATATCCATAGTTTAAGGCAGCAGTTTTTAACCTTGGATGTATATCAAAATCACTTGGGGAGCTTTTATAAATTCAATACCCAGGCCTCACCCCAGACTAATTAAATCAGATTCTCTTAGGGTGGGACCCAGACATCAGTCAGCATTTTTAAAGCTCCCAGGTGATTCTGCTGCAACCAAGGTCGAGAACCACTGGTTTAAAGTGTTCATTTTGCACTACAATGAAAAAGAGCTATTCCTCTGCTCCATTCCACCCCTCCACTTAGCCTCAGAGTATAAAGGCCACAACTTGTCTCTTCTGTTTTCCATATATTAGTCTCTTGTATTTCGAAGGTTTCCCTCAGATCCATAGGAATCCTTGACCCTCTGTTCGTGTTTAAGAATGAGATACTAAAAAAATTATGGAAAATTCCTTTGCATGGATTTTGCATGGCTTATGGAAGATTCCTTCGCAATTGTTGGGCTTTATCGTAGGTAAGTGGTGAGCTAGCTTTTTAGTTGAAGGAACTTCATATGTCAACATTCATAAGGCTTTTCTCTGGGATTCTTCATTTTCTTAAGAGAAGACTCCTCCAGACTCCTGTCTGGGCACTTTGCATGACTTGGTTCCTCTACTCTGTGAACGGGGCAGAGGAAGGACACCAAGGTCCCGCTCGTCAATAGGCCAACTGTCACTTAATGCCCTTATTTTTTGCCTTTGCACCTCATCCTTTGCCCTCTGATGTGGCCATGTTCCCCAAACCAGAGCCCCCTTGGTTCAGCTTTTCTAGAGATTAAATTTCTGTTTTCTGAGGTAAATGTAGGGGAGGGTGGTGTATGGTGGGAGGTGGGGGGAAGGTAGAGGCGAGGAGTAGAATCTGCGTGTTCTAGACTGTGCAGTGGTCCTGGGAGTCCAAAAGCTTCATATCTTAACTCACCTTCCACTAATTCTCCTGATTTCTGCTCTGTCTCCTGATTTCCTCACCCCATTAGGTGGTACCTGATGTCCAACCTTGATGTTTTTCCTGGGGTTTTATTGGTTGAATCTGCTCATTTCTTATTGGTATTTATCCTCTGCAAGTCCTTGTATTTTAACTTCCTCTGCTCTGCTGAATCATTTACCACTCTCCATCTATTTCTGATCTTGCAAAAATATCGTAGCCTTTCTTGTCTGTTGTCCCCTCTCCTGCTTCTTTGACCTTGTGGGTTTATATAATTTTGGTTTTGTTCTTTGAATATTATTTTAATGGAAATAAAATAAAGGGAAACACATGTGGTCAATCTGCCACGTCTAAACAGAAGTCCCAGGGGAATGGGGGAAGAGTTGTGATTGTTTTTATAAATATTGTGCAGAACTATTAAAAAACAGTTAGAAACAGAGTCTATTCCATGTAAATGAGGGGTAGAGATCCCCTTCCCATCCTCTCCCTTTTCCTTCAAACCCAAACAAACTCCGAGAATACAGATGGAAGAAAGTCCTACTGTAAACAGGGAGTGGTCAGAGGTGAAGACCATGGTCTCCAAATGCTTCCCTTCTGGGTCTTTTTGCTAAAATATGGAGTGACCAAGGAGCCATGAGGGAGTTGTCTCGTTTCCTGCTATGATTTGCCATGGTCCTTTTGCAGATTTCTGTTACTAACAAAAATTCCTTAAGTACTTTATTCCTAAGGAAGATTAAGATTGCCTGGGGGACACAAAAATCAACAAAATAGCCTCTATGCTCAAGGAACTGATAAGCCAGTGGGGAGGCTGGTGGGAGAGTGGCTGTCACATCATACGCCCTTTCAAAAGCTCTGTCCCATCTCACACATCCTCCAGAGCTGAGAGGGCCTCCTACCAGTCCCCAGCTTCACCTCTTCATTATCAAAAAGCACGAATCTCAGGAAGTTCTGCACAGGGATATTCACAGAGGGCGCAAACAAATGGTGAACAGGTGGGTGCTGCCCCTACAATCCAACCAAGCTCCGATTCCAATCCACCTGCCCCCCACAGCTCCCCGGCCTCAGCAGAGACCTTGAAGGATGGATGCTCTAGGCCAATGGCAGTTCATATCCTCATATTCAATAAGTATTGTTCAGGCCTCAAATTCAAAGCGGGAAATATGTATCAGCAGATGAAAGTCTTGATGAGCACATTCTCTTTTTTAACTGCTTTTCTATCCTCTCTGTCTTCCCCTACATGCCTACTCATGCTTTCCTCATTTAAAGGATTCACTTTAAGCGCCATCCCAAGTGCTCACACGGAGGCAAATTAATATGCTTTGTTTGTCCCCAGCTATGAGTCCTCTAATGTAAAGGTTACACGGCAAATATTTTCTATCCCAAATGTCAGAACAATCATGGACTTCCCCGAGGGGACTGTTTTTCAAAAACTCCGTGAAATCAGGTTGGCAGGCCAGGAAGGACAGAGCGCTGTCACCACAAGTATCCCTTGAAAAACTGCAGTAAATGGTGTACTCACAGTCCACACAGTAACACTTGGGAACACCCCAAGCTAGGGCTCCTGGGGCTCAGGAGGCATCATGGGTGGCAGGTCCAACCACCTACCCACCCACTCCCAGTCAAGCCTGTGGCCCCTCACACTGTCGGCTCATTTTTCCTGACAAATCTCCAGACGTACACACCTCAGCCACAAGGAATAATTAGGCTTAAAAAACTTTCTGTGGGAAAAACTCCCACACATTTGTAGGTTTGTCCTGGGGATACCAAGCTCCACTACGCAAATATAATAGTATCAGCAGCTTTCTTGCATGTGCCCTTCCCTCTGTGGTCTTCCGAAGTGCTGTACCCACCATGGGACAAAGCTGGCACGGTAATTCAGGTTGGTGGGCAAACTCTGACAGCCTTTTCACAGATCCTGCTTCTCCCTTCTTAGTAAGGGGACAGGAGGAAGACAGAAAGGAGAAGAGAAGATGTGAGAAAGTTATTAACTTGGCCCCAGACTTCCCTTCCCTCTGCCTGACTCAGGTTTTGGGATCTTGTCTGCTTACCTGACCTCCTTTCCTGAGTGTTCTGAAAAAGGAAGCGTAAAAGTCATACTGGAAGATTCTATAGAGAAAATCAATAAGAATAAAAGGAAAACTGCACCCCCCCAAGGGGCTGTATGAAATGAAGGAAATGTGGCATATTGGGAAAGATTGTATGAGAGGGATCCTGGAGAAGAGAAGTGATATAAAGGTAAACATAGGGATAATCAATATTTTTCTGGACTAAGTGAGTAAGAAATTCCTCCAAGTTCCCTTCAGCCAAACAATGGAAGACAATGGGTGATGTGACCATACTTTGCTTTGGTCTATGTACTTGAACATCCTTAAATGACTGAGATACACAGAGAAGATCTGAATTTTTATTGGCACTATAATTCTTTAACTACGACACATTGTAGAAGCTTCCTAAGCCTGCCCAGAGAGTAGCTCTGTACAAACTTGAGCTATACACTTGTCTCTTCTGTAACCTACAGTGATATTTTGTCCTATTCAGCTACTTCCCGTAGATTAGCCTTCTAGGCTGTCTTTCCCTTCTCTTCCTCAGAAAATGCACCCTTGACCTTGAATGGATTCTATCCAGAGTACTCACTGAACCGAGCATTAACCAATAAATGGAGAATAATGTTTGAACCAATGAAAAGATAAGGACTCTTTGATTGATATGCTTGATATCTTTTGTCTGCCCTTCCAGATTTACCTTTCTCCACCCTGGTCTAGGCCCCTGGGGGCTGACTTGCATGGCCTGATTAGTGAAACACCTTGCTCTGACTTCCAGTTGAGTTTGGCCAACCGGAAGCACCAGAATGAGACCTAGGGATAGGAGTTGAGGCTGGTTGTTCATTCCCCAAACTCACTTCCTGCTCTCCAGGAGTGTTCCTCAACCCAAGACTCAACCTCAGTCTGGAGACCCTCTCCACCAGCTCTCCTTCCTGGGCTATGATAACCATTCCTCCCCTTTGGCATTCAGGCTTGGAATTCACTAGCTCTGGAGTTCGGTGCTACCCTTTGTGGGTTTTCCCGGCTCCTCACCCACATCCTTGTCAATAGTCTCATTATTAGACTCTCTTCAAATTGTCCAAGTCGAGCCTGCCATCTGTTTGCTGCTGGGACCCTGACTGACAAACTTGGCAGAATGAAATTTAGCCCACCCAGAGGTGAAAATAAAATAATGTGCATTTATTAAGCAATTATAAGATAAACATAGGCTGAGAAAAAAAAATCTTGTTAGACTTAAGATATATAAGAAAACATTAAATTATAACAAATAAATCATATCAATAGTATGGGTTTCCTATACCTAGGAAGCTCATGATTCCAATCACTGTATTACAAGAAAGGCTGTTAAAAATCTTATACAATCATCTTTCTTTTTAAACTTCTAAAAGAAAAAATCCCCTAAAACAAGGATTCAACAAAAGAGCTGAGAAGGGTATAATTTAAGCCTAATAGACTGAGATGAGAAGGATGTAGCTGGGATAAGTAAAAATTATAAAGAAAATAAAAATGAAATAGAAGAATTAAGATCTGCAGTAGTAGAAGCAGTCAAGAGCAGAATTGTCATTGAATAAAATTAAGTCAGTGGTTGCAAAGAATTCACTTGAAGAGCTTTATCATAACACAGAGGAAATGTATGTAGAGAATCAGCCAAAGATCAGCTGAGATCTCAGTGAAGTTACTAAACAGGCGACATACAAGATAAATGTTCAATAAGCAAAGCTTTCTAATATATCAGAATAATTACTTAGAAAATATAATAGGAAAAGATTCCATTCATGTTAAAGATATAAATTAATTAATGTATTTGTTTATATTCATCACAAACTGATGTATGGGGTTGTATGAAGAAAACTACAGAGCTTTATTTAGTTATAACAGAAAGTGGAATGACGTTGTTTTAGTGGATAGGAAAACTCACTATTGTAAAAATATCAATTATTCCCAAATTAATGTGGAAGTTTACGTGCAATAATAATCCAAAGCCGAATGGGACTTTTGTTTGGTGTGGCATGGAGAAGGGCAAGGACTTGACAAAGGATTCTGTATTTATAGAAGAAAGTGTGCCAAAAAAAATCAAAGAAAATTTTGAAAAGCGAGCTCAAAGGAAAAAGGCTGTTATACTATAAAGTTATAATGATTAAAACATTGTATTACTTTTACAACAATGTAAAATAATGGAAAGGGGCAATACATGAAATAGAATGGATATTCCAGACATAACAATCTCTATAATATATAATGAGATGGTACCATAAATCAATGGACAGAAGAGAGATTATTCAATAATTTGTACTGAAACTAGTGGATACATTTTAGAAAAAATATGTTCAATTTTACCTCACCTACCTACACCAAAACCAATTCTAAATGGATTAAAGAACTACACTTTAAAAATTATACCATTAAAAGCTAGAAAAAATTGTAAGGTCTTGGATTGAGAAAGAATTTTCTATGTAAATACAATAGAATATTTCTCTGCCATAAAAAGGAACGAAATTGGGTCATTGGTAGAGATGTGGATGAAACTAGAGTCTGTCACACAGAGTGAAGTAAGTCAGAAAGAGAAAAACAAATATCATATATTAACACATATATGTGGAATCTAGAGAAATGGCACAGATGAACCTATTTGTAGGGCAGGAATAGAGACGCAGACGTAGGGAATGGACATGTGGACACGGCAGGGGGTGGGATGAATTGGCAGATTGGGATTGACGTATGTGCGTTTCCATGTGTAAAACAGATAGCTAGTGGGAACCTGCTGTAGAGCACAGGGAGCTCAGCTTGGTGCTCTGTGATGACCTAGATGGGTGGGATGAGGGGGGTGGAAGGGAGATCCAAGAGGGAGGGGATGTATGTATACATATAGTTGATTCAGTTTGTTGTACAGCAGAAACTAACACAACGTTCTAAAGCAATTATACTGCAATTTTAAAAAGTTATGAGAGAAGTCATAAAGAAATACTTCATTAGTTTTAAAATCAACTTCTATATAACATAAGGTATTTGAGTTTGGGTAAGATATTAGAGTAACTGCTGTAACAAAAAGTCAACAATATAATTGCTTAAAGGACAAAGCATTTTATGTGCTCTCACGTAAGTGTCCAAGATGTGTCACTCAGGTTCATCTAGGTTCTCTCAAATTCCTTGCTCTGCCACCTTCTAAGGCATTGTTGCCTGTAGTTAAAGCTGAGCTTCTGCCACATCTGGATCTCCAGCTGGAGAAACAGGGGGAAGAGCAAGAAGGACGTATTTCCACCATCTTAAAGACCTGGCCAGACAATGGCAACCATCACTTCGGCTCACATTCCATTCTGGCTCCATTTAACTTCAAGAGGGGTAGAATATATAGTCCCTAGCTAGGTAGCCACATGTCCAGCTATACTGGACTACGAAAAAGGGGAGAACAAATTCAGGTGGAAAATAGCAGTATCCACCACACCATCATAAAGACAACTGAAAGGTAGAGAGAAAACTGAAGAAAAATCGTGCAGCAAATATGGAAAAGCTTGTCATCATTATGACATAAAGAAGTCCATAGAGGAAATTCAAAAAGAGCTAATGTACCCATAAAAAATGGACAAAAGACATAAACAAACAATATAAATGTCCCATAAACATGAAAATTAGCATTGGTTGTAACAAAGGAATTTAAATGGAAATGATTAAATGCTATTGTTTATCAATCCATTTGTCAAGATCTTTCTTAATGATCATTCTCAATGCTGGCAGTGTGGTGAGACCACTTTGTTGGAGTATAAATATCAGAGCCTTCAGCCTTTGTAAAATATAATATATACCAAGAGTTCAACCATGCTCTTCTCCTGGAACCCTGAATCCATGTTAAGAATCTACCCTAAGGAAATAACCCAAGAAATGGTCAAAGAGGTGTGTACAAATATGTTCACTCTAGCACAAACAGTTGTAAGTAACCTAAATGTCTGACAATAAGAATGGTTAAATAAAGTACGTGTAGGGAGAGCACTGCTGCTGTCTTCACGTCCCCATCTCGCCTATAGACAACTTCTTTCCACATCCCCATTTAGGAAGTGCTGGCAAGGAGAATATATTAAATTTCTTCAATCCTTACTTGTTTCTTTCCCAGAAAAAAATACCTTATTTGCTTTCAGAGAGCATCATATCAATGGGCCATATGCCACACAGATAGAGTTGGCAGGAAGCATCCTTTACCCTCTCACACTCAGGATTCTTAGGAAAGTCCAGGCCTCCACCTCTGCTTCCTCATAAGTGGTGTGATGTCTCGGAATCAAGACCCTCAGTCTCCCAGATTCTCCCAGATGCCATGGAAGTGACTAGTTAAGTGTCTCAGAATTCACTTTCTAAACTCAATTATTCAGACAGAAGCATCCAACGTCAGGAGATGGGGTGGAGCAAGGGGGCAGTTCTCAGACCCTACTCTCTTCCTCCAAGCTAACTTCTCTGGGAAGTTCCAAATTCTGGGAATTATTAGGCCTTCATTGATAAGGGTACTTTGTTCCCTACATGGCTCCCTATCCCCATTTTCTACTGGTTAAAACATGGAAGGAGTAGTGCCCTAAACCTCCAATACTAGGGGATATCTGTAAGTGAAATAATATCCATTTTGTTTGAGAATTATGTTTATTTTTACAGGAAAATGCTATATGATATCAAACGGAAAGGCAAGTAAATCAGACCTCATTTCAACAATATGGAAAGCCAGAATATGATATCTTTGCAGGAAAAGGCATATGAAAATGCCGGATAATTCTTTTTTTAATCTTTTCAAGCTTAGATGAACTGGAATGAAAATAAGTGAAGTCCTCAGGTCATAATGGACAAAAGAAGGGAAGTACCCAATGAAGCTGGTGGCTTCGGCTTTAATAGGTTATCAGTGGCTTAAATGACAAAAAGCTTAGACCACATACAAGGTAGGAGTTGTATCAGAGACCCTACCGCATAAAGCTGGGACCACAAAAGGCAACTTTTTGGATGGCTAAACATGGAAAATTTCTGCCGCCACCCATAAGGAGGGAATTAAGAAAAATTTCCAATCTCAGCCTTGGCTTGTAGGGAACAGACAAAGCAGCACTTTGTAACTGCAAGCCAGTCTTCACATGGGTTTGGGACTGGAATTCATATGATGGCCCCAAATACCTAAGTCATGAATTTGGTTTAAAGTGTTCCCAAGCATCTGGTGGAATCACATACTAATCCTCTCTGGAAATCATACCACAGAAAAAAGTTCCAGGATCACGGATCATGAGCTCTCTCTCTCTCTGTCTCTCTCTGTCTCTCATAAACACACACACACACACACACACACACACACACACACACAGGTGCACAAGTGCATGCACAGACATGCACATATTTGAGATATCGAGCCACCGTGAAAAATTGCTCATAGAAACAGAAATCAGGCAATTAGATTTGCAAAGATGGTGGATATTCAGATAACCAGATGCAGAATATAAGTTTAACATTTTTAAGTAAATAAAAGAAATTGAATAAAAGCAAGACTAAGGAGTAAGAGACTATGAAAAATGAACAGGCAGGCAGATAAGAAAAAAGAGAAACAAAATTTCTAGAAATTAAAAAACACAATGAATACAGTTAGAAATTTAATGAATGGATTAAAAAGCAGATTAGATGCACAGTAATTCCAATCTCAGGAACTTATCATAAAGAAACAAATTAACAGAAGTAAAAAAAATCTGTCATAGACATGCTCACTGTGGCAATGTCTACAAAGAAAAGCATGGGAATAATCTTTATGGTTAAAGAGTTTACATGGTTAAAGATATCAAATCTTTAAAAATGCTTTCATTAACTAAACATTTAAGCTTTTAAAAAAAGCAAATTAGACATATCCGAAAGAATTAGTGAATTAATCAATGAGACAACTTGTGTTAATATCTTCTAGTAATATCTACAATATATGTTTTTATATTATGATTTAGTATTATGTTTTATATTATGATATAATATGTTTTATATTATGCTTTAGTAGAGACATGAATGTCTATATAATTAGCCTTTGATTTCAATTTGCAAAGAACTTTTACTTATAAAATGGCATTATCCTGAAAATAATCCCATGGGATTTTTAGAGTAGACATTAATTCCCCAAATAGATTGTAAATTCATTGAAAGCAGGGGCTGAAATGTATTTTTGGTCTTCCACAAATAATTACATGCAATCAACAGATATTATATCTGTTGAATAAATATAGTTAAATCCATTCAGTGCTTCTCTAGTCTGTAATGCATTTGAACAAAATATCCACTCTTTCTTTAAAAATCTTTCTCCGGCTTAAAAGTAATTCTTTTTCACAAGTGATTTTGAAATCCCAAAACTGAAGTTTCTAGAAAGGAAACAACATGTGTAAAGACCATTTAATTGGGTACCTAGAGACGCAGATCTGCCCTGATGTAGTTATTTGAACTTGGGCAAAGGAAGAAGTATAGTTGAATTAGGTAAATATTGATGGAGTGTCTGCCAAGTGCCAGACATTGTTTGGTAACTTACATATGTTATGATCTCAACAGTCTTTTGAGAAAATGTCCCAAAGTGATCTTTTCTTGTGTAACACAATGTGTAAAAGAATCATCATTTACTAGGTGCTGTATTTTGTGTCAGGCACTGTGCCAGTTCCTTGACATACATTTTTGTCCTCAATAGTTAACCAATTGCCTCAGCATTTACATGGCATTTTCTCATAGAAATCTCTCCTGCAAGCAGTAGTGTGCCAATGGAGTAACCCCTCAAGTCTGCTGTGCCTCAAATGCTTCTTCAAGATCCATGGTAAGAAGAGGGACCATAACGAAGAGAAAGTCCAACCAGCCTTCCCCCACAGCCTGCATTAGAGGGGAATAGGGGGCTGATACTTCTACTCCCCAAAATAACAGTGGGGAGTAGCAGCTCAGTGGGGACGGCAGGAATCACAGACCAAAGTCCACTATTGTAAGAGCCTGTAAGGGATCTGCAACCTTCTGCTTACCTTTTGTTTTCACTTCATTTGTGCAAATCATCTCATATAATTAGGCTCTACCAGAGCTTGCTGGAAAAACCCAAATAAGTCACTCAAGAAAATAAAACCTAACATAGATTGAGGGGGTCAAGAACAATATGAAACCCAAGCCAGGATCATAGCAGGAGTCCAGCTGGCCTAGGATATAGAAGGAACAGAGCAACGAAGTCCAAGTGGACACAACCCTCCCATCCCCAGAAACCTAGATGACAGCTTTAAAAAGAGTAATAACAATAGCAAATGCCTATATGGTGCTTACTTTATGCCAGGCACTGTTTATATATATATATGTGTGTGTATATATATATATATATATATATATATATATATATATATATCTCCATATATTTTCTCTATTTAATCCTTTTTGGTGAGTGTCTTTGTTAGTCCCAATTTTTAGATGAGGACACGTCTACTAATATCAGAGGTACCCCATGGCAAAGCCAGAGTTCAAGTGCAGGCGATCTGGCTTCAGAGTCCAAGCTCTTCGTCGCTAGCTCCACCACCTCTCACATACTAATCAGACACTCTTATTCCAGGGATGTACAGAGGTCTTTGGTGACTAAGACATACATACGTGACACATGTATCCACATTAGTTGCACAGTACTCATAGACTGAGACCTCCCAGGAGACTCACTTTTCACCTCACTTGCCCGGTAAACCTGGGCGAGTGTGACTCTCAGTAAAGAGCTCAGCTTCTGTGTCTGCCGGATCAGCCCTGCACTCATTCGTTCAGATACCGTCACAAAACAGGCAGAGCTCCGGTGCCAGCCTCTCCCGTGCTCACACTGTGATCTGTACCTGTGGTTGCCTTCCCCTGAACCAAGCATCGAAAGCTGTGTGTCTGGCTTTTCTTTAACCCGTGGCTCCATGATAAGGAACCCTTTCCGGTGCAGCAGGAGTGACAGAAGATCATTTCCTTTGTTTGCCTAGAGGTTTACCCCTCTTCTATAAAATCCTCTTCCTCTATTCCCATTGCCCCTTGGTCCTTTAAATCCCTCTAGGGCACACACCTCTGTTATGATCATGTGAGGTGAGGTCCATGATTTCCAGCAAGAAGCAGCAGGAGAGCCCTTAAAATGTAGGGAATCTGTGAGCTTGTCTCAGATGACAGGAAAAGAAGGAGTAGCTGGGGAGGATTGGCTAATAGGTATGTGGAGGTGAGTGTGAAAATAATCAACCAGAGGTATGATTTGGGGAGGAAAGTGTACGATATACACACGGTAGGTGATAGAAGTAACTGAAGGGGAATAAAGCAGGGAGTTCCCAGACACTACTGGAAAATGGTTTGGGCTTGGGTAGGGGCCTGGAGTCCAAGGAGCCCAACAATCTCTTTACCCTCCCCCTCTCCTTTTTCTTCTGTCCCATCCACCTCTAAACCTCTTCTATTTTGGTGATCAGAGTATGGATTTAAGGCCAGATACTCAATACCAAGAAGCAGATTGACTCCTTCCCTCATGTTCTTTCAGCACTCAGAACCCATCTTACCATGAGGTTTGAGTGTTAAAGTATAGTTACTTCTTAGGAGAAATCTATCTGGAAACAGAAATATAGTTGTCCACTAAGCTGAAATTGGACGTCAAGCTGTTCCCTAATTCGAACCTGTTCATTTAAATTACGATGCACTACATTTCCAAGACACTGCTCAGTCTGCAGTCAATGAGAACTACGTCTTATCATGCAAACTCCTCTGATGGTAGAGATGAAGACGCTGAGTGTCAGAGACATTAAGTTTCGTCCCCACACTGCCTAGCTGCCTTCCGATGGAGAATGATGCTGTGAATCCCAAATAATGTCTAAAATGTTTACCCATTTCTTCCATTCGTGGTCATGATTGATTTCAAACTAAGTGCTGGTGTCTGTCTCATTACATTGTCCTCAGAGTACTGTCAAGTTTGTTTTCAGAAGAAACTTTTCAAAGTATGTAATAGGCCTCAATAACAAAAAAAGAATGTTGATAGCCAGAAAGAGAAGGAAGGTGCATTACTATTGCATTGGCATCCTTCTTTAGAGATCAGGAGAAATATGACAAGCCGGACTCCTATTACTGTTACAGCATATTGCATTCAGCTAGGATGGAGCAGAACTGTGAAAGTGTATCCTGAGGTATTTTCACTTCATGCATTTGGCATTGTTATTAGTTATTACATTTAAGATATATTGGTCTGTTTACTCCCCATGTTTCCTCACAGAGAAAATGTTAACTGTGGAAAAAGAACATTTGATGTTACAAATTATCTAGCTTGCTTGTCTCATCTCCCTTTTAGTATGCAATTATTTGTTTAGCTTCCCTTAGCAAATGAAATTTCAAGGGCATTTCAAGGAATATAAATAATATAAAAAGGAAGTAGAGCCCCAAAGAATTGTTTTTTCCTCTTCTCCCATTTTATTTTTGTTGTTGTATTCAGGAAGAGTCTTGAATCATGCATATGTATGAATCAACAAAATCAAGTTAGCTAAGAAATTGAAAATTGCACTCCACTAGAACATTTGTCTTGCTCTAGAGATCTTTGTTACGGATTTGAAGGACTAATAAAAAATCACCAGCATGACCAGAGCAGATGCTTTTTATGGACTTGAGTTGTTAATAGTCTTTTTAGCTTCTCCTAAAGACTTCAGCAGTTTCCTCACTTGTCCTCAACACCTGAAACTCTGTTTACATTGTCCAAAATGGACACTAACAAGGTATATTTAAAATGTCATAAATTGAAGTGGGGCTACTGGAGATTTTGACAAAGCGGAATAAAATTTAAAAGCAGCAAAGAGAGATAGATGCTAAATAGATAAATAGATCAATGAATAAATATAAGATATATATATAAGTAAAGATAGATTTTAGATAGATCAATACTTGAATGAAAAGGACATAACAAAAAATAATTAGCTAGTCATCATTTTCTTCTTAAAACAAGAGGTAACTCCTTTCTCCAGCAGAAATTACTAGGATCACAGGAAGCACAGAATAGAAAACTCAAAATGCTGCTCCTATGTTTACCTTGATGGTGTACCTGGAAGTGCTTTCGCTGAGAATTAATATGCAATGTTCTTTCTTTCTAAGCCCTTACAAGCCACTCCCAGTGGAGGCCAAAATTGATCAGTTTTGAAGAGACCAAAATAGGTAAGAAACAGCAGCTAATAAGCTTCCTGGTGTCACTGGGATGACTGTTTGTTGCCATCTTCTTCAACTGCATGAGTAGGTGCAAATGGGGCACCTGCCCCCAGCCTTGCCCTCTCCCTGCCCATCTCAGTTGGAACACACCCCTGCTGGGCATGCCCAGTCCCATTCAGCTTAAGGCCATCTTGCCATCTGCTTCCTCAGTTTCTGGTGTTACCCACAATTTATTTTCCTCTCATTAATGAGTGATGATACAGGATAAGAGGCAGAATCAAGCCTACTAGTTTAGGACAGTGCTGTGCACTTTCTTCTTCCCCCATTAATCACAAAGAGATACGCTGGTTTCAAAGCCCGCTCCCCCATTGTGAATTATGTAAACTTGAAAAAGCTTGTTGAGCTCTGAGCCTCAGTGTACTCCTCTGTAAGATCAAGGTGTATATTATCTCTCTCTCCAGATTGTTGTGAAGTAGAAATGAATAAGTCACATGAAAATACCTAAAATAGTATGTGGCACACAGTACACAGTCAATAAATGGTTATTACTACCATTCATTTATTCATTAATTCCACAAACATATTTTTTAGCTTTCCCCATGTATATGTTATTGATATGTGAAGTTATGAGGATATAGAAAAATAAGAAAAGATGCTGACCTTTCAAAAAGCTCCTATTCTAGCCAAAGAAACAGACACGTAGTTAAGTACCTACTGTCCGTAATACATAATCAAAATGTGTCCAAAAAGGCATATGTGTAATTAGAGTTTGAAAATAAGAAGAGAGAAAAAGAAGGTAGGAAAACTACTTCAAAAAATGATGAATGCATCTTTTTAATTTTGATGAAAATCATCAACCCACAGATGCAAGGAAAACCTCAACCAATCCCACGCAGGAAAATACAAAGAAAATTTTGCCAAGACATATATAGTTAAATTGCAGGAAAAACAAAGATAAAAAGAAAATCCTATAAGCATTCAAAGAAAAAAAGACACATTACAGGGGAACAACATTAAGACTGATTTCTGACTTCTGATTAGAAATAATCCAAGCCAGGAGACAGTGACTTACATCATTAAATTGCTGAGAGAACATTAAAAACTTTTTAACTTAGAATTCTATATCCAGTGAAAATGTTTCAAAACTGAAGATGAAATAAAGATATGTTCAGATAAACAAAAGTAGAGAGAAGTCACAGCCAGCAAATCCACACTGCAAGAGATGTTAAAGAAAGTTCTTCAGGCTAAAGGAAACAATACCAGAAGGAGAGACATATCTACAGGAGGAAATGAAGAGCATAAGAAATGGTAAATTTGTGGGGAAATATGATAGACTATTGCTTTTCTTTAATTTCTTTAAAATTGATAAATAATGAAGTACTGTGGGGTTAGTAACGTATTAATAATACATGTCATATATTTAACAATAGTTGTGCAAAAGAAAGGGAGGGAGATAAATGGACATATACTGTTATAAGTCTCTTACATTAAACATGATGTAATATAATATCAATTTAAGATAGACTATGAGAGGTTAAGGACACATATATAATGCCTACAGCAACTACTAAAAAAATAAATAAAGTAGGATAGCTAAAAGTTAATAGAGGAGACAAAAATGGAGACATAAAAATATTCACTAATTCGGGGCTTCCCTGGTGGCGCAGTGGCTGAGAGTCCGCCTGCCGATGCAGGGGACACGGGTTCGTGCCCCGATCCGGGGAAATCCCACATGCAGCAGAGCGGCTGGGCTCGTGAGCCGTGGCCGCTGGGCCTGTGCGTCTGGAGCCTGTGCTCCGCAACGGGAGAAGCCACAGCAGTGAGAGGCCTGCGTACCGAAAAAATAAATAAATAAATAAAAGAGACGTCTAATGGAAAACTTAATGATTTTTTTTAAAAAAAATTCACTAATTCAAAAGAAGCTAAAAACACAGGAATAGAAGAAACAGAAAATAAATAGCAAAATGGCAGATTGAACTCATCAATATGAATAATTGCATTAAATGTAAATGGATACACAAAACAATTGAAAATCAGAGATTGTCACACTGGGTAAAAGGGGGAAAAGATACAACTACAAGAAACAGTTGAAATGGAAAGATATGGAGGGTTAAAGGTAAAAGAATAGAAGAAGATATCCCATGCAAATGTAAACATCAAAAGTTGTTGTGGCTACATTAATATCAGACAAAATGGAGTTCAAAGCAAGAGATATTACTGGAAATAAAGGAAAATATTTGATAATGATAAATGGGTCAATTCATTAAAAGACATAACAATATTCAATGAGTGTGTATCTAGCAACAGAGCTTCAAAAGACACGGAACAAAATCTGGCTGAACTAAAAGGGGAAATAGATAAATACATGCTTATATTTGGAGATTTCAGCACTCCTCTCTCAGTAACTGATAGAACAAGTTGTTCTACAGAACAACTGACAGAACTGATAGAAAAGCAGTACGGATATGGAAAAGTCAAATAACACTATCAGTCAACTTGGCCTATGTGACATTAATATTTCATCTACCCAGAGCAGAATACACATTCTTTTCAAGTACACATGGAACATTCACCAAAATGAGCCATATAAACCAAATCGTCTCTCTACTTTTGTTTCAAACCAATAAAATTACACAGTGTGCTTTCTGATCATAGTGAAACATAAAGCAGAGAAACAGCACCAGAATTTTTGTTTGAAAAGATTAAGAAAATTGATAAGCCTCTCGGAAGACAATTTTTAAAAGCAAAAGGAAAGAAAAGAGCTATCAGGATACAAAAGGCACAGAGGAAGCATAAATGCATATTACTAAGTGAAAGAAACCAATCTGAAAAGGCTACATACTATATGATTCCAACTATATGACATTCTGGAAAAGGCAAAACTATAGAGACAATAGAAAGGTCAGTGGTTGCCAGGGGTTTAGAGAGAGGTGAGGAGGGAGGGAGGAATAGGTGGTGCACAGCGGAATTTTAGGGCAGTGAAACTACTTTGCATGATACTGGGACGGTGGATACCTATCATCATACATTTCTCAAAACCCATTATACAAATGTCCAATACAGACAGTGAACCCTAATCTAAACTATGGACTTTAGTCAACAATAATGTATTCAAACTGGCTCATCATTGTAACAAATGAATGATACTAATGCAAAATGTTAATAATAGGGGGAAATTGGGGAGAGGGGTCTATGGGAACTCTGTATTTACCACTTAATTTTTTAGTAAACCTAAAATTGCTCAAAAAAATAAACTCTATTTTTCTTTAAAAAAGGAAAGATAAAACACAAACAACATCATGAATAAAGGAGACAAGTTTTACACATATTTAGAAGATGATAAGGAAATATTATGAAAACTTTATGCCACTAAATTTGACAGCACATATAAAGTGGACAAATTCCTTGAAAGATATAACTTACTGAAGCTGAAACAAGAAGAAATGGAAAATATAAATAGCCCTATATCTATTTAAAAACTGGGATCCATAATTTAAAACAGTCCCAGATGGCTTTACTTGTGTATTCTATCAAAAATCTAAAAAAGAAACATTATCAGTCTTACAGAAAATCCTTAAGAAAATAGGGAATGAAAGAATACTTCTCACTTTTATAGGTTCAGCATAACTCTGACCTTATTAGCTGACAAAGACATTACAAGAAAGAGAAATTACAGACCAATAATTCTAAAAAAAATTTATAAATTAAATCCAGTAATATTTGAAAACAGTAACACTACATAATCAAGTGGGGTTTGTCCCAGGAATTTAAAGTTGGTTTAGCATTCAAAACTAAGCAGATTTATCACATTAAGAGAATAAAAGAGAAAAAACAAATTTTCATCTCAATAGATACAAAAAAAAATTAACCATGTAATTCAACATCAGCCAACATAATTCAACTCAGCAATATAGTGTTAGAAAGATGATTCCTCAATCTGATGGAAGGCATCTATGAAAAACATATAGTTATTTAGTGGTGAAAAACTGAATACCTTCCCCCTAAGATCATCAACAAGACAAGAATGTTCTCACTACTGCTATTCCACATTGTATAGTAAGTCCTAACAAGTGCAGCAAGGCAAGAAAGAGAAATAAAAGCATATGGATTATACAAAGACATAAGACAGTATTTATTCACAAACAATATGATTATATATGTAGAAAATCCTAAGGACTACCCATACCAAATATAGCTACAAGAATCAGTGAGTTTAGCAAGTATCAGCTTACAAGGCCAGCATGGAAATTTTAATTTAAAATTTATTGAATTTTAATATACTAGGAATTAAGAATGGAATTTGAAAATAATATGCTATTAATAGTAGCACCCAAAACATTAAATATAAATATTTACCTATAAATTACCAAACCATGTACAAGACCTATACACTGAAAATTACAAAACATCAGGAGAAATTAAAGATAACCTAAATTAATGGAAAGATATAACATGGTCAAGGATCAAAAGTTTTATTTAATATTTTTAAGATGTTATTATGGGTTGAATTGTGTCTCCCCAAAACTCATAAATTAAAATACATGTCTACAAAGAGATTTGTAGAATAATGTACATAACATCTTTATTCATAATAGTCCTAAACTGGAAACAACCCAATTGTCTATCATGAGATGAATAGGTAATCACATTGTGGCATGTTTATATAATTGATACTACTCTGCACTAAAAACAAACTCCTAATGCACTTAAAATTTGTGCACTTAACTGTATGCAAATTGTGTCTCAATAAAATTAAAATTTATATTCCATCAGAAGTTGAGAATTATTAGGAAGAAAAGTAAAACAGGGAGAGGAAATGGGGAATGCAAGGGACAGTGGGTTTCTGTTTTACATAGGATGATCCAGGAAGTCCTCTTCTGGGTGGCATTTGAGAAAGACACTTGAAGGAAGTGATTAACAGAGGAGAGGGTTTTCCAGGCAGAGGGATCAGAAAGTTCAAATGCCTTGAAGAAAGAGCATGCTTATCTTTCTTAAGGAGCAGCAAGGAGGTCAATGTAGCTTGAGTGACATGTTCCAGGGAGAGTGTTGGGAGATGAGGTCCAAAAGGACAGGGGTTTCAGATCTTGTAAGTCATTGTAAAGACCCGAGGTTTAGCTCTGGGGCAAGATGAAAAACCATAGGAAGGCTTTGAGCAGATGAATGACAAGATCCTTTAAAATGTTTGTGTGATGAGAGTAAACTCAGTGGTGGAGGATGGAGGGTGAGACAAGCAAGGACAAATGCAGAGAGGTGAGTTAGCAGACTATTTGAGCGTCTTGGACAAGAGTACTGGCAATGATGAAAAGTGATCATGGTCTGGATATATTTTGAAAGTAGAGCCAACAGGATTTGCTGGCAGATTAGATGTGGGATCTGAGAGAAAGAAAGAAGTCAAGAATGATTTTGAGGTTTTTAGCCTGAGCTCTGTTAGGATTTGAACCCAGGCAGTGTTGCTCAGAGCTGGCAAGTGCTTATAGCTGCCTTCCTCTCTCAGAGCTCTGTTGATAGTCATTGCTGATGCCTGTCCAATTCAGCTCAGCATGCGGACAGGCCCTGCCCCTTCAGGAATCATCCAGGCTCACCTGCCACCTTCCCTCCAAAACCTGCCTTTCCCACCTTGTCACTTCTGGTCAAATCCAGTTTCTGCCTTTAGGCCAAGTTCCTTTGGACTCAGCATTAATTTAGACCCTCTGGACCTCAGCTCCTCAGTTCCACCTTTGTCTATATCCTCCACACCCCCTGCCCAACTCCATTCCCTGAAGTCTTAGGTTAGTGGTAATTCACACTTTTGCAACAGATTCCAGGTCTGGCAAGAGGTATGACAGCTTATACTGCCAGGAAAGAAGTTCAGAAAATCATAAGGTTTCAAGGCAGGACCTCTGGGTAAAACCATGCTCTGCACAAGGTACCCAGCCAAAGGGTCAACTGGGGTCTGAAATCCAGCACATGCTTTTGCCTCTAAGCCCTGAGCCCAGTTGCTAGGCTGCAGCCTAGAGGAAGCAGTATCTTTTCCTAATTTGTCCACTCAAAGGAGATGCCTTTTGTATAAGGCACTTTTTCCTAATTTGTCCAAAGGCAACGTGTGTACAAAAGAAGTCCCTGTTTCATGGCCAGACAAGCATGATTCTGATTCACAAAGGTTAGACTTTTTTCTCTAGAAACAACAATGAGAACCTTAATAGAGCACCTTAAACTGCTGTCTCTCTTGCTTAAAGTTTTTGAAAAATCTAAGTTGAAAGAGGACACCAAGCTTCATCAATATCAACATATCAGAAGGCAGTTTTCCTAGGCAGCATCCCTTGCCGTGTCCCACCCCGGCACGTTGTTGCTTCTCCTCCACTCCAGAAATGCTAACAGCTTTTGCTTCTTTCTACTGAACATTGTTCCTTTTTCTCTGATGTTGTCTCAACTGAACCTGAGAAGCTGGCATAATTGCGTGACTCATATCTAGTGAAAGTTGAACTTTGAACAGTAACTGGAGAACTGAGCAGATAAAGGCATCTGACAAGAGCCTGTACTTGACAACACCAGCATCCCTTCTCTTTTGAATAATAACATAAGTGAGTCAACGCCCTCTATTTTCCTGCCGGTGCAATGCTGAATTCAAGTGTCTGTATGACCTGTTTATCAAGTAAGAACTCAATTAATTTGGGTCCAGACTCATTAATTGTTCTTAATTCATATTTGACCGTTGTATTTGGTCCCTGAACATTGGCCCCACTTTTGCACTGAAATCTCTCTCTCAGTAGAAACACACCACGCTCTGCCATACAGCCACTCACTGCTGATTCTGGCTGGGACTCTTTCCCATCACTGCAGCTGCTGAATTTCCTTGGACATGTCTCAGTGACAGGTTCAGAGAGTCTTCTTTAAAGGTAGAGTTTTAAAAATTATAAATCCTGATAAGCTCTTTCCATGTTATTATAATTCATGAAGGAAGGCTTGTGCTAGTGTAAAGAGCACCAAGCTAAATGCAATGCACACACCATGTACTTAGTGAACATTTGTTAAAGGAGGGATAGTGCTAGACCTCCCCAAAACTAGCTTGTGCTCCGTGTCAGATCACATCATCTGGTAGGGCCTTGGTCTCCTAGTTTAATGTCAAGAGGCTCTAAAAGAGCAGTTCTAAGATCCAGAATGGGGCTTGTGAAATTCCCACCTCTCCTATCATGGTTTTCCAGTGTTCCTCAGGCAAATTAAAGACAAAGGCTGAAGGACAAGCTCCTGGAACTCAAATGGCCTTTGGAAGTTCCTTTTGGGTCAGTCCTTATGTGGACAACTTTGGAGACTAGCCATGTGGTCCTAGGAGATTTTCTCAAATAGCTCGAGCAATCTGGGATTCAATAAATCCAGCCATTATTTTGCAACATATCCCACTCCTATTTTATTATTTACATTTTTTTCTCTCAAGTTCATACAATTTTTAAAAGAAAATTCACCTTTAGGATCTGGTTTATTTTGCAGGAACTCAGTTACTTTATCTCTTAGTGACTCATCGGGGTATAGTAAAAACACTGCTTGGGAAAAATCTTTAATTCAATTAGTCTTTTTCTACCCTTTGAGTAAAATCACTGATTTTATCATGACTAGGATATTTATACATTCAAAGACAGAAAAAAATGTCCAAGTAAATGCACTTTGAACAAAATCTTTGTAAGCTTTACACTTAACAAATATTCTCTCACTCAATCTTTTAGGTTTCAATCTCTTCCATAGCCATTTTTATGGATAGTTTAGTTAAAATTGAAGAGGCAATTATAGAGATTTGTCATAGATACGTCACTAACCTGGGATTCACAAGAATCGATCTCTACTTCACCTCTAACTAGCACTGTTCAGCTATGAGAAATTACTCAAACGTATCATGGAATTTGAAATTTGGGAGGAAATACAAAGGCTAACCCTGCAATGAGGAATTACTTAGAAGAGAGCCTCTCCTCTATAGCCTATGTAATTACTTCCTGTGATTAAAAACAAACAAGAGGTTGCTATTTCCTGCCTCTTTCCATTGCTGGAAAGATGTGGTAAAATGATTTCTCTAATGACCACTTCTCTCCTTTGGTACTAGATTTGCTTATTTTAAGCATTAACTCTATGTAAGATGATTTCATTTAAACCTCACAATAGGCATTCGTTTGGACCAAAATGGAGTACTAGAGACTTCTGCATTAAAAACCTAGAAAAACGAACAAAATGTATGAAACAAAGTTTTTTGACATTGGAAAACAGGCATCATAGGACTATGATCTTCAAGAAAAGGGAAATAAACAAAGTAAGCCTTACAATTCTGCAGCTTACTACCTGAGGCAGTTACTAAGCTGCAGGACAGGGAAAGGTATCTAAACAGAGCCCAAAGGTCTCACTTAGGTGAAGAGACAGATATGGAAGTTCCAGAAGGTAAAGCAGCTATAACCTGTGGGATAGAATGTCAGAGAAGGATAAGCTGTGCAGACAGAGAGAAAGAGAAAGAGAGCACACTCTGTAGCTCTGCAGAGTGATCTCCCTAAGTCTTTGGCTGAGGTTTAATCTGCACAGGCATGACCGTAAATTCCCCAAAGCCGAGGGAAAATTTCTGGAAAGTGAAAGATCAAACAATTCCTAAAGCTCGTTTCATGTTCCCGCCAAACACAGTGGACAAACCTCATATTACACAGGGCATCAGGCAGAATCATCACAAGGACATGACTTTAGAAGCCATATTAAATTACCCATAAAATAAAGGCTGCTCTAGACTTGCCCTAACAAGCTTAAAGCAAGCCCCAAAAGAATCCTACTGATTCCAAGTAACTTAATCGTGTACCAGAACACGTCCAACACTATTTAAAAACTAAAACCAAAGTCAACACCCAACAACATAAACTGCACAATTCCTGGCATCTAACCAAAATTCACCAGACATGCAAATAAGCAGGAAAATATTACATCCAATCAGAAGGAAAAAAATCATTTACTAGATTTAGACCCAGCAATGATAGATGATAAATTTAGCAGATAGGAACACTGACACATGTATTATAAATATGCTCCATTGGTTCAAGAATATAGAGGGAAACATGGGTAGGGTGAAGACACATATAGAAGATATTTTTTTTAAAGACCAGATTGGAACTTTTAGCAATAAAAACTAAAATTTCTCAAATGAAAATATACTGGGTGAGATTAATAGCAGACAGATTAGACTCTGTGAAAGAAAAAAAAAAATCAGTGAACGTGAAGACATTGCAATAGAAACAATCCAAATGAAACATAGACAGAAAAAAAGACTTTAAAAATGAACAGAGCACCAGTGACTCGTGGAACAATACCAGGGGTCTAACAGACCTGTCGGTGGACTCTCAAGAGACTGTGGGTGGACAAAAAATTATTTGAAGCTATAAGTGCCAAAATTTTTCCAAATTAACTATAAACCCACAAATCCAAGAAGTTCAATCACCTTCAAAATGAATAACCACAAAGAAGAACATACTAACATACAACATAATCATATTGCCTAAAACCAGTGATAAAGAAAAAAATCCTACAAATATTCAGATGAAAAATATTGGTACATCCCAAGCATAGGAAGAAAGATAAGAACATATTAGAGTTTTTGTCTATAACTGTTCAAGGCAGAAGACAATGGATTGATGTCTTTAAAATACTGAATGAAAAAAAAACTGTCAACATGGAATTCTATACCCAGTGGAAATTACTTTTAAAAAGAAAGGCAAAATAAAAACTTTTTTAGACAAACAAAATCTGGGAAAATTCATTGTCAGCAGGACAGCACTGTAAGAAACATTAAAGTAAATTCTTCAGGCAGAAGATAAATGATACTTAATGGGAATTTGGACATATGCAAAGGAAAGAAAAGAACTAGAAAGGGTAAATATATAGGTGTCTTAGTCTGTTTGGGCTGTTATAACAAAATGTCATAAACTGGGTGGTTTATAAGCAACAAACATTTATTTCTCACAGCTCTGGAGTCTGAGAAGTTCAAGAACAAGGCACCAGCAGATTTGGTATCTAGCAAGAACCTACTTCCTGGTTCATAGATGGTGTTTTTCACTGTGTCTTCACATGGCAGAATGAGTAAGGGAGCTCTCTGGGGTCTCTTTTATAAGGGCATTATTCCTATCATAAGGGCCCAGTCCACATGACTTAATCATATCCTAAAGGCCCTGTCTCCTAATACCATCACCTTCAGGGTTAAGGAATGAATTTTTGAGGGACACAAACATTCAGATCATAGCATAGCAGTAGGTAAATATAAAAGACATTTCTCTCACATTTACAGCCTTAAAAGAAAAATAGCTGTTTAAAGCAAGAATAATAGTAATATATTTTGGGATTTATAACATTTGAAAATTTAAGATGTTTAACCATTGCACAAAGGATGAGGAAATAGAAATAGAACAACACTGTCGTAAGTTTCTTACTATATATGTGAAATGTCACGACACTGTTTAAAGCACATTATAAGTTAAAAATGTATGTTGTAAATCTGAGAACAATCACTAAAAATAAATGAATAAGTAGTTCCTAAGCCAATAATGGAGATAAAATGGAATTTTGAAGAAATACATAATCCCAAAAAAAGACAGGAAAATATGAAAAAGGGAACAAAGAAAAGATAAGTAATTTAAAAAACAAATAGCAGGGCTTCCCTGGTGGCGCAGTGGTTGGGAGTCTGCCTGCTGATGCAGAGAACACAGATTTGTGCCCCGGTCCAGGAAGATCCCACATGCCACGGAGTGGCTGGGCCCGTGAGCCATGGCTGCTGAGCCTACGCGTCCGGAGCCTGTGCTCCACAATGGGAGAGGCCACAACAGTGAGAAGCCCGCATACCACAAAAAACCAAACAAAAAAAAAAAAACAAATAGCAAGTTGCTAAGCTTAAATCTGGCAATATCAATAATTAAATGGAACTGGTCTAATACTCCAATTAAAGGCAGAGACTGTCAGATGGGTTAAAAAGTAAGACCCAAATATATGCTGTCAATAAGAAAACTTCTTTCAGAACAAAGCTGGAGGCATCACACTCCCTGATTTAAAACTATACTACAAACCTGTGATAATCAAAACAGTATGGTATCGGCACAAAAACAGACACATAGATCAATGGAACAGAATTGAGAGCCCCAAAGTAAACTCACACATATATAGACGATTAATTTATGACAAAAGGGCCAAGAACAGGCCCCCTGCCCCATTTTAAGCAGGAACTGGTGCCTGGTTTGAGGCCAGCTTCCTGTGCAGAAGGCCCAGGCATCCCCCTTCTCTACCCCAAGGAAGGTCTAGCATGAGATGGGGGCTGCAGGGGAGAGGCACACAGCTGAGGCCCAACATCATCCAAGACCCTTCAGAGCAGGAGAATGAGCCACTCCACGTGTGCTCCCTCTGCTCACCCCACGTCCTGTGCAGCTGGCAGTGTAGGGAAGGGGCACCCCAGGCATGACGAGGATAGCATTGGAAGGCCCAGGGACCCAGTAAAGTGCACTTGACATTCAAAAAAAAGAGCCAAGAACATACAATAGGGAAAAGACAGTCTCTTCAAGAAATGGTGTACAACCACATGCAAAAGAATGAACTAGACCACTATCTTACACCATACACAAAAATTAATTCCAAATAGATTGAAGACTTGAATATAAGACCTGAAGCCACAAAACTAGAAGGAAACATAGGTAGTATGCTCTTTGACATTGGTTTTAGCAATATCTTTCTAGATATGTTTCCTAAGGCAAGGGAAACAACAGCAAAACTAAACAAATGGGACTACATCAAACTAAAAAGCTTCTGCACAGTGAAGGA